>NC_089743.1:41858976-42051476 GCF_040412425.1 Macrobrachium rosenbergii
CAAGTCATTTCTATACCGTTAATGTGAATGTATTTTATGGTGGGATGTAACAATATTAAAAAAAAATTTTAAATCAAAATTCTGGAAAATTTGAGTTACATCAAAGCAGTGATAGTAATTATGGTAATTTATTAATATAATAAAAACAGAGCAAAATTATCTGCAGAAAGCATAATAAGTAATTAAATATTAATACACTAATGACTCACAAACACAAATAATAATGTATAAAGCAAAACTGAAATCATATAGCCTAATAATACTTAAATGTTAAGCCTCAAAAACAAGGCCTCATTCATAATAATAATAATAATAATAATAATAATAATAATAATAATAATAATAAATAAATAAATATGCTCCATTGCCATCCCAAAATTTACAGACTACGTATGACTCTTAACACATTGCCCATGGGGGGGGGGCAGCCTTCCTAGCACAATAAGAATGTGGGATCCTAGGTTAGGTTGGGTTAGGTGTATTAATTATTAAGGTTAGGAGTAGGGGTTTGGAGGGGCATCAAGTCCCCTGGCCAAACAAGGGACTGGCAACCTAAGTCAGGTTAGAGGTAAAACTACAGAAGCCCCTGATTCAGTAACTATCAGTTTACGCGCAAAATGGGTGCCATGTTTAGTACATAACCTAATCATAAACAAAAGCATAACACAAAAAAACAAGCAAAAGGTGATAAATGTTCCGGTCGGTGACAGACGTGAACCAGGATGTAGTAAACCTTCAGTTTTACCTTGGTTAGGCTAAGTATGGTTGGTATTAGATTGGGTTGTAATAAATCCCTGTGTTTTGCTCGTCTTGAGTTTTCGGTAATTCTACGGAAGAGCTCACATGGAGTTATACTGTTTATTAATGAAATTTGTTTACTCAACATACACAGAAAAGTGTATATATCCATATACAGTATATATATATTTTCACGTATTTTAATCCATCCCGCCTACCCCGCCCAGTAATAAATCGAATTTTATGAACAATGCCTTTCACAGTAACAACAAAGCACCAATTTAATGGCAGGAGAGACATTAGGCCTCTTGTTTTGACTGTATGTAGGGGCAAATTCTCTTTCCCACCCCACCCCACATGGCCTGACCTGGGGTAAAGGACAATGACACACCTTAGCTTTCTCCCCCCAACCCCACTCAATCACTTTGAGCCTTAGGGACTTAGTTATAAGGCCTCTTTCCCTGTGACCCTTTACTGGCTGCAAGACTTGCTTTCTGAGGTGACCTGCTTGCACAAGAAACGAACGCACTCGAAGATCTTGTTCAAACCAAGAAGCACAAGGCGAGACACGAGAGACGCACTCAAAACCCTGGCACGTACAAATAACCCTCTCTCTTTCCTTTGTGTGGTAGTGGATAAGCGCCAGCAACCCTGTTTGTCTTGCAAAGAGCTCATGCAACAGCATCAGGTATGTCTGAGTAGCGGTCTACTGCCAGTACACTTCTTTCTCTCATCATAAATTTCTCCCCAATTCCTAATTTTCAACTTTTCCATTCTCCTTCAAGCACCCCCTTGTTTTGAGATTGACGACACAGCCCATGCTCTCTCCCACCAGTGCCAATACAAGTTTCAGTGACCAGAAGTAGACCACTCCCTCCATAGTGTTAAATAAGGGCTACTTGAATTAAAGTGCTCAAGTGATTAAATTCTCCCCAGTGCATAGGTTTCATGTGATAACTTTCCAGTGCATGCGATTACTAAGCCTGGCTCTCTATTCCAGGAATCCTGCTTCCTGCCTCAGTCAACCAAGCCTCATGAATTAAGTCCCCTGGAATACTGCCGTATAGAAAATCCAAGAAAATCTAGTTAGTGGCCCGTTGCAAGAAAGCCCCCTCAGCAGGTTAATTCACGCCTCATTATGATGTCCAATTAACGACGTGCTATTGACGTCCTTGTGAATTTGATTCTTGCATCATTCTTACTTTTGTTGTTTGCTGGCTCTTCAATTCTCAGCGTCATTTCATTGCTTCATGTGTAAATAAATTCATTGTAACGTAAATTACTCCCTTATTTCCCATGGCGACCTTCCAATATTTGATCTAATTGCGTAAAATAAGGTAAGTGCAAAACCTCCTCCCTGCATTTTGTTTACAGACTGGTGTTCTCTGGCCCAACTGGCAGTATCTAAATTAAGTAAACCCCTTCCTTCCTCCAAGGACCCCAGTTTGTAAGAATATATATATATATATATATATATATATATATATATATATATATATATATATATATATATATATATATATACACATATATATATACATATATATGATGCAGTGCAAGTGATATAACTTGAAAATTTTACCGAAATATGAGAAATTACCGTCCGTGTTTTGTTTATTTTTATGGAGAAAAGCTCTGTGGAACCCCATGTTTAGTGTTAGCCCCAGGGGGCTATAGCTTATTAATGCAATTTCTTGACAGAACAACACATAGGCCTAGAAAAGGGTGTACAGTACATGATGCTGTACTGGCAAGAGAACTCGGAAAATGTACCGAAAATGAGAAATATATTTACCCTCTTTTTTTGTTTGTTTTTATGTACCAAGAACGGCCCGGTCCTGGTCGTGTCGGCCTCAAGTCACTTACGGCCGTAACATCCAAAACAATGTAAGACGTTATGTTTATGGTATTTACTGTTATTATTTTATGTTTTACGTACATCCCCAGGGGCTGGTACTAAACATGGCGTCCATTTTGCACGTAAACGTGCTTACGGCCGAAACGACCCGAATGCGAACGGCCTGGTACTAAACATAGCATTCCTTGAGGCTTTAATCCAAAAACATCGACAAAAGACTGTAAATTTCTCACATTATTTCGGTAATTTTTCAAGTTATCTCACACCTGTACTGCACCACATACATTCTATTCTATATATAGATGGTACTGTCGAAAAAATTTCATTAATAAACAATATTTCCGTGCGGAGCTTTTCTTTAGAACCACCGTGTTCCACCACCCTAAAACCCTTCTGCTTCCCAGTGGTCCCCTAAAGTTAATATACTGAGGTTCAATATTCCTAAAATACACAACAAAACTTAGAAATGTCACCTTTTTAACTCCGTAATAAAATTACTACTTTAAGTTAAAACTGACCACACTAGGCCTGCCTATCATAGGTCTGGTCATTTCAAATAAACATTAACATGGGCCTAGGCTTACCGGAAAACTGGGATTGATGGACTCCGCGTGGCTTTTACATGTGATGACTTGAAGGAGAAACTGGTGATAAATAAACGGTCAATGAAATTATCACCTGATGATCTAAAAGTCGCCAGAAACCGAACACATCGACAATCACATCCAACGTCCTCACTTAATGACAGTACCGTCGGTACTAACTCATTCCAAAAGTCAACTCTTATCTGTCAAGTTGTACAGTTGTACCGCTGTATAGGGATCGGATCGGATCATCGGAAGTGTTTACCAACGAACATTTGAATTCTCGTGAAGAATTTAAATATTCGAGAAGAAATGGGATTTTATCATTTAATTATTGTCAGTTTTCTAAGGTGATTTCTGGGGTTTAAAAATAACAAGTTGAATGAATTATGGGGTTCAAAATGTTGAGTGGAATGTAGTCTTCGAACGCGTTTTGGTTTGACAATGCAATGGAATAATATATAAGCCTTGCATGTGACGTCACTAAACGTTCTTGAACTAATATTGTTGGGTATGAATTTGAAAACACACGACTTACTGGGTAAAGAACATTTTTTTTATATTATGTTTCCATAGCTACAAAACACACACACACACAAATGAAAAAAAAATGAAATAGACGATGGAGAGCCATTTGTAGGAGGAAGAATAACTAGCCAACAAAAATCACACGAGACTTTTTAGCGCATATTTCGTATCTTACGGCGAATCAAAACTCATTTTATTCTGGGCTGTAGTATACTGTATTATAAAAAAAGTGTCAATACATACCGTATAAGAGTTTTTCCAATGAGATTAGTGACGGTATTTTGCTTTTCCTTTCCACTGTATGATTAAATGTTGATGAGTAAATCTATTGCGGTAGCAAATATACAGTACTTATTTTTCATGCTCTTGTTATTACGAGAAAACAGAGTGTTTTCTTCATTAAAGCTGTTCACGTATATATATATATATATATATATATATATATATATATATATATATATATATATATATATATATCTTTCAGCAGTGATGTACGCTAAGGAAGGTAAAAATAAAATACAAGTGAGAACTATATGGATTTCCTGCTTTAGAGGCATACCCTATGTCACTACCTTAAAAAAGAACGTGTAATTGCATAACTCATTTATATGATAAATAGATTAACTTTTTACGTATTCTGTTTCGTTAAGGTATAAATCTTTTCTATGATTCTGGCTAAACAGGATGCTTCTTTTTTTTCGTGTTTATGCATTGGTTTACCAACCGTCTGTGAGCCTGGCTCTCAGACCGTTATGTTTAAAGTCGAATGATATTACACAAGGAACATAATTTTTTAAATTAGTTATTAACATATTTATTCACTTGTTCATTTATATAGTTGTAAGTGTCTTTCGTGCAGTAAAACGACCCATTTTGATTTGAAAATTAATATTCTGACATTCATTTTTTCATAATAAATATATTAAAGTCAACTTAACCAGACTTAGGCTCCAGATAATGATCACTGTTCATAATACTTGTAAAAATATATAATGACTAGACCTGCTATATCATTGTTATTTATCTCTGTGGAACAAATGATACTCCTAGCATAACCGTTATCATCATCATAGGCCTATATCTTGTCCTTCTATCAACAATACCTGTAAAAGCCTCAATGTCATTTTTATTATAACCAGGCTTACTATGTCATTGCCACTGACCTCTGTGGAACAAATGAAAGTATTAATGGCTATCATAGGCTTATATCTTGTCCTTATCTCTTCAGGGAGTTTTGCCAGACCACCTCTGCCCATGGGTTCAGCCATGTCATCACACCTGACTTGCACATTGCCTTCAAAGCATTTTGGTTCATCATCACCTTCGTCAGGTAGGTTCTCATGTTCTTATATCGATGTGGTGAAAGTATAATTCATATGTCACCATTTTTTATGGATGGAGTGAAGCCAGAAGTCAAAGGAAAGGTCACTGGATGACGGGTCAAAGTTGTGGGTGGAAGGACTGGCGCTTATAAGTGATGGCCGTACTGATTGATTGGGGTCTCTATATACGGCTCTGATTGGGGATAGTGAAAAGGAACTAGAGAAGCTGGTGAAAGATCACAGAAGTGAATGCACCGGAAGAAAATGGAGACTGAATCTTTGATAAATATTTTTGGCAGATGCCGGATAACCGTGTGAAGCACTTGTTAGGACTACAAATATGTCGTTGACTTGTATTCAGTCTGTTTGCAATGTGTCAAATAAGTTGCTGACTTTTGTTGATGACATTTTTTGGACTTTGACTCTTCCTTCTCCACAGCCTTTGCCTGTTGGGGGTCATGACCTACCAGGAGACAAAGGAAGCCTTCTTCATCAGGAGTCCCACAACAGAGATCAGGTACAAGGACAACCGCGCCCACGGTCTTTATCTACCTCACCTGACCGTGTGCAGTTTGTCGGGTTTCTTGAAGTCAAAATTAGAAGGTGAGTGGCCCATTGTCTCTGGGTTCGAGTTCCTTTATTCAATAAATTTTGGCCATTTAAAGCACGAATCATTGTATATCACAAGCAGGTTGAAAACAAGTCAGCGACAGTAAGTAGAGAGCAAATCTTTGGCAAGTGCTGGACAATCATATGAAACGCTGGTTAGTAATACCGATAAGTTGTCGACTTGTATACAACACGTTTGTGATGCATGTGCAACAAGTTGGCGACATGTGTTCATGACATGTTATACTGCGCATTTTCACTTCATGTTATCACTGAAATTCAGAAGTATTTACTGCACTTTTATGTGCTATAAGGAAGGTTTTTTTATTAACCTTTTCCAGAGTACAGTGTCAGCAGCACTTTAGCCTCCTATATACTGATATCAGTCCGTGGACAGACCATCATCAGTTCATCGTTGGCAACAAATCCTCGACTCTTCCTTAACTTGAAGACTCAGCTGACGGAGTACCTTGCTCAGAATAATGTCACACTTAGCGAATTAATCATTAAACTTTCTCCCAGGTAAATATAACTAATTATACCTTTTCATGAGAATAGACGTCGCGTAATGAACTTACGTGAACTTTTCTGCTTTTGTTTTTAAGGATTTCAGATGTTTCAGAAATTCTTTTATAAAATTTTTCCCCTAATTTGTCACCTTTATTTTGAAAATAATGGACTGTCTTTACAAATTTATGTTTGGTTCATATGTGCAGTTTTTATTATTTTTTCTATAGAAAACGATTCAGAATGCTTTAAATTTGTTTTTCTGTTTTAAATATATACTGAACGATTCCAATTGTTTAATAGTTATAGCGTTTCTGATTTATCTCAAGAACTACTGTAGCCTACTCTAAAAGTTTTTCCATGTAAATCCATATAAAAATACGATTTTTAGCTTAAAAAATTCTTTTTTTCTTCCAACAACTTCGAAGAATATTACTTCCCTTCGCTGGACCACAAGCTTTGTACAATATTGAATTTCTGTCGCAATTAAGTTCAATAAAGCATTCTTCTCATTTTTACAGATGTGAGGAAGTCATAGGGTTTTGCTACGCAGCTGATAAATTGTACCCTAATAAGTAAGTAGTGTTACTTGTACACACACACACACACACAGAGAGAGAGAGAGAGAGAGAGAGAGAGAGAGAGAGAGAGAGGGTAATATTACCTTATAGCTACAGTAATTTCGTAACTGATTACACATTTCAGTATACATTTTGTGCACCATTCATTCGTGGTAATAAAACTGAATTTTTTGATAACTTAATGAGAGACACTGCACAATTAATAGAATATACAATTTAGGCCGAAAGCCTAGCGCTGGGACCTATGAGGTCATTCAGCACTAAAAGAAAAAGGTTTAAAAGGGGTAACAGGAGGAAAACCCCATAGTCGCTCTGTGATACTCTTGTTAGGAGAGAGTGGAAAGTAAGATTGGAGAAAGATTATGAGCGGAGATACAGTAAAAGGAAAGAAATGGGTTGCAGTTGGAGGCCGAAGGGACGCTGCAAAGGGCCTTAAGTAATACCTACAGTGCACTTCGCCAGGCGCACTGACAGCTGTCAACTTGCAGTCAGGATTGACCACTCCCACTTTCATTCCTTCATGAATGCTTCCTCTGTCTCTGACGTTCTTATAACATAAATTTCTTCGTTTTGTCCAGCGTGTGCTGCGACAAGCTCTTCAGCACGGTCATCACGTCAAACGGCGTCTGCTACACGACCATCGGCGCCAAGGGAATGCGCATCACACAAGCCCTGTCGGGAATCAACGGCGGTTTGAAGGTCGTCTTTCCTATCAAAGACCATGAATACGTGGGTGAGTCTCTCTCTCTCTCTCTCTCTCTCTCTCTCTCTCTCTCTCTCTCTCTCTCTCTCTCTTCCATACCTTCTTTCTCTGCATCTTTTCCCACTTCTGTGTGGGGTCGATGTTTCTGACAGCTTTCCCCCGCCTGTCTCGGTCTAACACATCGCCCTTTGACAGTTGTTTGTCTCTCAGGTCTTGTCTAACTACATCCATCCACCTTCGCTTCTTCGGTCTTCCTCTTGCTCTCCCACCAGGCACCTCCATCTGCATCACTCTCATCCCTTCTCATCACATGGCCATACCACTGCAGTCTTCTTTCCTGGGCCTTCTTTGATAGTTCTACAACTTTAGTAATTCCTCTTATTCTTTTATTTTTTATCCTATCCATTTTTGTTACTTTCTCTCTCTTCATTCGATGCCATGCTCCTGTGGTTGATGTCTCCAACTTCAAAGCAGTATTCTGCCTCTTGTCTGTCATTTCCTGCACCAGATGGTACGTCCACACTGTAGTACAATATGTCATAAACACCAACACTGTAATAAGACATGTCATAAACACCCACACCGTAGTAAGACATATCATAAACACCCATAATGTAGTAAAACATGTCATAAACACCAACACTGTAGTAAGACATGTCATAAAAAGCCAACACTGTAGTAAGACATGTCATAGACACCAACACTGTAGTAAAATATGTCATAAACACCAACACTAGTAAAACATGTCATAAACACCAACCCTGAAGTACGAAATGTTATAAACACCAACACTGTAGTAAAACATGTCATAAACACCAACACTGTAATAAGACATATCATAAACATCCACACTGTAGTAAGACATGTCATAAACACCCATAATGTAGTAACACATGTCATACACACCAACACTATAGTGAGACATGTCATAAACACCAACACTGTAGTGAGACATGTCATAAACACCAACACTGTAGTAAAATATGTCATAAACACCAACACTAGTAAACATGTCATAAACACCAACCCTGAAGTATGAAATGTTATAAACACCAACACTGTAGTAAAACATGTCATAAACACCAACACTGTAATAAGACATGTCATAAACATCCACACTGTAGTAAGACATGTCATAAACACCCATAATGTAGTAACACATGTCATACACACCAACACTGTAGTGAGACATGTCATAAACACCAACACTGTAGTAAGATATGTCATAAACACCAACACTGTAGTAAAATATGTTATAAACACCAGTACTAGTAAAACATGTCATAAACACCAACGCTGTAGGAAAACATGTCATAAACACCAACAGTGTAGGAAAGCATGCCATAAACACCAACACTGTCATAAAACATGCCATAAACACCCACACTGTAGTAAAACATGTCACAAACACCAACACTAGGAAAACATGTCATAAACACTAACACTTTAGGAAAACATGTCATAAACACCAACACTGTAGTAAGATATGTCATAAACACCAACACTGTAGTAAAATACGTCATAAACACCAGTACTAGTAAAACATGTCATAAACACCAACGCTGTAGGAAAACATGTCATAAACACCAACAGTGTAGGAAAACATGCCATAAACACCAACACTGTCATAAAACATGCCATAAACACCCACACTGTAGTAAAACATGTCACAAACACCAACACTAGGAAAACATGTCATAAACACTAACACTGTAGGAAAACATGTCATAAACACCAACACTGTAGGAAAACTATCATGAACACCAACACTGTTGTAAAACATGCCATAAACACCCACACTGTAGTAAAATATGTCATAAACACCAACACTGTAGTAAATCATGTCATAAACACCAGTACTGTAGAAAAACATGTCATAAACACTAACACTGTAGTAAAACATGTCATGAAAATCACTGTAGCAAAACATATCATAAACACCAACAATGTAGTGAAACATGTCATAAACACCAACACTGTATTAATCATGTCATAACCACCAACACTGTAGGAAAACATGTCATAAACACTAACATTGTAGGAAAACATGTCATAAACACCAACACTGTAGTAAAAATGTCATAAACATCAACACTGTAGTAGAACGTATCATAAACACCAACAATGTAGTGAAACATGTTATAAGCACCAACACTGTATTAATCATGTCATAAACACCAACACTGTAGTAAAACATGTCATAAACACCAACACTAGGAAAACATGTCATAAACACCAACACTGTATTAATCATGTCATAAACACCAACACTGTAGGAAAACATGTCATAAACACCAACACTAGGAAAACATGTCCTAAACACCAACACTGTATTAATCATATCATAAACACCAACACTGTAGGAAAACACCAACACTAGGAAAACATGTCATAAACACCACCACATTAGTAAAACATGTTATAAACATCAACACTGTAGTAAAACATGTCATAAATACCAACACTATAGTAAAACATCATAAATTCATGTCAGCACTTTGTCACACACACATCACAAACAAATTAAATACAAATCAACAACTGTCTGTTACTATTAACCAATGTTCAAATGATAATCTAGCATTTGTCAAAGATTTGTTCTCCACTTACAGTCAACGACTTGTTTTCAGCCTGTTTATGATATATATGAGATCTGTTTCTGACATGTGCTTCTGACATGTTTCACTAAATATGTGATAAGTTCCAACAAGTGTTTATAACATGTTTTATTGTGTATGCATATGGAATAAGTTTCCAACTTGTGTTCGTGAAAGGTTTATTACATATCTGATAAATTTCCAATTTGTTTATGACATATTTCAAGACATATTTGATAAGCTTCCAACTTGTTTATGACATGTTTTACTATGTATTCAGTAAGTTTCCAAATTGTTTATAACATACAGGTATTTTACTACATTTTAGATAAGTGTCCAACTTGCTTATAACATATTTTACTACATATCAGATAAGTTTCCAACTTGTTTAAGACACGTTTTACTATGTATACAATAAGTTTCCAAAGAACGTTCAAGGCATGTTTCACAGTAGTTTGGACAAATTGTTTATGACATGTTTTACTATGTATATTGTATAATAAGTTTCTAAAATGCGTTCAAGGCATGTTTCACCATAGTTTGGGAGAACCCTTGCAGAATACAGCAGCAACGTGGTCTTCATCCCTTGGTTATCTGAAGAAGGGGTCCAAGTCTCCATGTCAGACTACAGCATGACAGCCAGCACAGCAGTTGTCATCAACTCCATACGTATTGCGCCCAACATGGCGGCCACAGTGGCACTCTCACTGGATACGGTGAGGCCATCACGCTTGTGGATGAGTATGCCAGTGTTTACATATGTGGTGTTGCCCCTAAGTGGACTAATAATTTTACTTTTATTCTGGCTTTAATGAATATCAGGTCGCGATCAATACGTAGGTGTAAATTCAATTTTTGAACAATAGAGAATGTGAAACCACAGAGAGATCTAAAGAACTGTTCGTTGCAAAAGAGCTAAGAACTAATTAGATGAAAGAAACATTAACAAAAACAGAATGTTTAGTATTTTGTCCAGATAAAGATTCAGATTTGGTTAAGATGCCTGAAGTGGACCCATGAACTCTTCCTAACCAAGAGAGAGTTACTAAAAAAAGAAAAACTTTACTTTTATCTTTGGGTATAGTTAAAATATGTAGACTTTTTCATATTTTGTTTCATTGACGTTCACTGTTTAAATTATGTATTCCCCTTCGTTATTACAGTTTTTGAAGATATATATATATATATATATATATATATATATATATATATATATATATATATATATATATATATATATATGTGTGTGTGTGTGTGTGTGTGTGTGTGTGTGTGTGTGGGCGTCTTTCAGCATGCTGGCTCAAAGTCCAAGTCAATTAAAAATCTCTGTAGGTTTACTAGAGGCCGTTTAACGTTATTAATAATATTAATATTACTAATAACATGCGCATTATCAATGAATATTGTATACTACCTTGTTTTCCTAAAAATGTCTGTGTTATAAGAGCCAACATTTGCTTGAATAAATATTACATTTGTAAGTGCCTATACTATTCAGTCTGGTTTTGATATGTCAAAGTAATGACCTGAAGACTTTAGGAGCAACTAATTGCTACAAATCTCTGGAAAGAAAACAATAAATGGATTTTATCCAAACCGAAATTAAACTCATCACCTGGAAATGTCTAGACGCCAGCGTCTGCTACTCTGAGGCAGAGATATTACTCAGTTTGATGACCACTTTTTTCAAACTACCCACTTCCCAGGTGGACCACACCGAGCGCTATGCCAGCGTGTGGCCCTGGCCCAAAAAGGACCCCCAGTGTGTCAACCGAGAGGCCTACCTGAAGAAGACGGAGGAGGAAGCAGCCTACACTGAGAATAATCTGTACACGACACTCAAGAACAGAAATTGCTCTCTCGAACTTAGCAACTGCACTGCCATTCCGTCTAGACTTCCAAACGATACGACAGGTGGAATTAATTGGGATTCACGTATTATTTCTTAATCTTGCAGAATCTCATGTCGTAATGTTTCCCCAAAGCAAAGGTGGCCTAAAGTCAAACCATTTTATGAGCGGACTCCAAGACCATTTCCAGCCTTGACAATTCTCCTTAATCCGGCTGCCTTCAGTTCACTAAGAGAAGGGAAGAAAAATGACAAACTTGGCGATCTGGCAAAGTTGCTGCCACTTCTTCACTTGGGTCAGATCACTGAGACCCTTAGTCAAATCGTATAAAATGGGTCGAGATAATCTTCCGTATTCATTGTCTCGCACAGCAAGTTTCCATAAACACCATGGAGAGTTCCCCCCGCCGTGTCCTTCGTCCTGAAGAACGCGAAATGGCATACAATGTGTACCAGTTTTTTAAATGGGAAAAAGAAAATGGAATTTCAAAGTTTTTATAAGAGATGATTTTGTTCTCCGCTTTGGCTACGGGATTTCAACTTTCCTATCGCCATGTGGCTAAAAACAAAAATAACGAAGGAAACAATTTAGAGGGACAGTACCAAATTAAAGGATTATATACTTTGACCATTCAAATCTACTTTAACGAGGGATTTAAACTACCCTTTCTCTTTATCGTAGTCTGCCCATAGATTAAAGAGGTCAAACCAGGTGTGGATTAAAATGGTCAGAAGGATCTGGCAACGTTGCAAATGGGCTCGGAGTCCGCTCATAAATTGGTTATAGTATAGTCATTGATTCCAGCCAAAGGTAATTTTGCATCCATTCTTCAAGATGGTGCCTTTTTCAAGCACGCACGTCTTTTTACACTTGATTTTCTTTGTTTTATTTATCTTTTACAGCTGAATGCACACCTCACGACATCTTGGAACAGTATTTCAACGGCAGCCTTCAGGAATGTGTGAGCAGAAAGGTTCAGGAATATGACATAGGTACCCAGCCACCTTTGAATTATTACAGGACAATTAACAAATGAAGATAAAATTCATCTTTCTTCTTCTTAGCAATTTTATTCATGTTTATTTTATTTACAGGAGACAAAATGTTTTGTGTGACAAACACGTACATTCAGCAACTGAGTTACACAACTTTGTGTAACAGAAGTATTACAGAACTCCAGTCATCAGGAATTATATCCACGTGAGTCACTGAGTCATTGTTCCATATTATCTTGTCATCAAATTGATTGAGCCATTCGGCGAATTTCTGCAACATCGGATCTGGGCTTATTCAAGGAAGGCATGGCAAGGCTTATGCTTGTGAATCATAACCCATCATAGAAATTCATAAGTTATTTTTGAAAGCCATAACCTACTTTTAAAAGTCATACCTTATATTCTTGGCATTCATGACATGTTCTTGAACTCATGCCTTACTCTTGAAAGATACATTACTCTTGAAGTCATATCTTATTCTTAGAAGTCATATCTTACTCTTATAAGACATACTTGATTCTTGGAATTCATGCCTTATTCCTGGAAGTCATATCTTACTCTTATAAGTCATACATGGCTCTTGGAATTCATGCCTTATTCTTGGAAGTCATATAAGTTATACTTGATTCTCAGAATTCATGCCTTATTCTTGGAAGTCATATCTTACTCTTATAAGTCATACATGATTCTCGGAATTCATGCCTCATTCTTGGAAGTCATGCCTTACTTTCTAAAATCATACCTTATTCTTGGCAGTCATGACTCATTCTTGGAAGTTGTATATTACTCTTGAAGTCATGCCTTATTCTCAGATGTCATATTTTATTCTGGGAAGTCGTATCTTACTCTTGAAAGTCCTGACTTAATTTATTCTTGGAAAGCAATTTATTCTTAGAAGTCATATCTTACCTTTAGAAGGCATTGCTCGCTCTCAGAAGTCATGCATGACTCTTGGTAGTTAAATCATACTCTTAGAAGTCATGTCTTATTGTTGGAAGTCATGCCCTGCCCTTGAAAGCCATACTTTATTCTTGGCAGTAACGACTTATTCTTGAAAACCGTACCTTACTCTTGGAAGCTATACATCACTCTTGAAGCCATAACTTTTTCTTGAAAGTCCATTTTACTCTTGGAACTCATACCTTTCTCTTGGAATTCATACCTTATTCTTGAAAGTCATACCTCATTCTTAGCACCTATGATTTGGAATTAATACCTCACTCTTGAAAAGTGTACACTACTCTTGTAGTATACATTTTCACCAATAAAATCATAAACATTCTTTAAATTCCAGTTTTCCAAAGACAAATTCCTACTCATAGTTCTGATTCCATAATTCCAGAGACAGTTTGTCGATGGTGACTATATTCTACTCCCAGCTCCAGTACAACGAACTGCTGGAAAGAACTCCAGGTTTCCTCACGTGGTTCAGTGAGTTAGATATTCCTCTATTTTTCTTCCTTAGGAATTCAGAGAGAGAGAGAGAGAGAGAGAGAGAGAGAGAGAGAGAGAGAAAGGTGGGGGGGACACCAAAGAGGTTAAATTTAACCTCCTTGGAGGACACTGAGAGAGAGAGAGAGAGAGAGAGAGAGAGAGAGAGAGAGAGAGAGAGAGAGAGAGAGAGAGAGAGAGAGAGATCAGGTATGAATTAGGCTGTGTTTGAAAAACTATTGAACTTAACTATGATATTCATCATATCTTCCTTTCTCTGAAGATACTGACAAAAAATGAAACAGATTTACTTACTAAAAGATCAATAATGAATATAAGTAAATGTGAATATTTTTCTCCGTTCTGGTTCGCCATAATCATCAGAATTAATCCCAGTTCAGTTCTTTTTAGTATACATCTTGCACAGCTTGAATTGAGTATTGTATCTCATGTATTTTGAAAAGGTGCAAAGTTTTGTTTGTATACAGCACAGTTACAAATGGCTGCTGTTTCATAATTTGCCAGAAAAGACTGACCACTTGTGTTTCAACGCCAAAGATCATAGATAGCAAACACTGACATCCTGTAATATTTCAGTCACAGCTACAAAAAAATGCAGCACTGTATTTGCTAAGTCTGTAGTTACTTTCAGTAATTTGGCTATGGCTGCTATTTCACAATGTACTAGAAAAGACTGACCACTTGTGTTTCAACACCAAAGATCATGGGCAGCAAACACTGACATCCTGCAATATTTCAGTCACATCTACAAAAGATATAGCACTGTATTTACCAAGACTGTTGTTACAGGCAGTAATCTCACCACTGACACTTTGTTATCACTAGAAACTAGCAAACAGAACAGTCACTATCTGATCACAACAGAGCAATGAAAGATTTTCACCCTTTAACTTCTTTTTCTTCTTCGCATGACTGTAGTTACAGGCAACAATTTAGCCACTGACGCTATGTTGTCATTAGAAGCTAGCAAACAGAACAGTCATTATCTGATCACAACGGAAAAATGAAAGATTTTCACCCCTAACTTCTTCTTCTTCCCAAGGTAGCCTAGGAGGCCAGATGGGGCTATTTTTGGGCGCCTCTTTCATCACCCTCGTGGAACTGGTGTTCGTCGTCCTGTACATCGTCAGGGTATCCGTCTTCCGGGCGTTTAAGATTCTCTACTACCAGGCCAAGAGGTCCTTCAGTGCAGAAATCGAGAGTGGACAGACGTGAAGGCCACTGAGTAGTCTTTGGAGGAGAGAATGATAGAGCTTGACCTAAGATATTACTGGATGTTTGCATAAATTAAAAGAACGTCCGTTACTAATTCACCAGGGTATTTTTCTGATTAAAACTAGCAGTTAACTCTTCATTAGGCCTTAAAATAAACGAGAAATGACAAATTTGATATATTTTTTCACATAAAATGTCGGTAGAGATTAATCAGAGTAAAAGGTAATCCAAAGAATTTTTCATTATAAGAGGACTTATACATCTTTGGTCATGCTGATACAGAGAGGAATTATACTCCTTTAGTCTTGCTGATAAAAGGAGGAATTATACACCTTTAGTCTTGCTGATAAAGGGAGGAATTATACACCTTTAGTCTTGCTGATAATAAGAGGAATTATACACCTTTAGTCACGCTGATAAAGAGAGGAATTATACAACTTTAGTCTTGCTGATAAAGGGAGGAATTATACATCTTTAGTCTAGGTGATAAAGGGAGGAATTATACGCCTTTAGTCACGCTGATAATAAGAGGAATTATACAACTAAATTTAGTCCTCCTGATAAAGGGAGGAATTATACACCTTTAGTCACGCTGATAATAAGAGGAATTACACACCTTTAGTCTTTGCATACACTAGATTATACTCAGACCTCAAGGAAAAATTAAAAGGATGTTAGACTAGATATCAAATTTACATAAAAATCCATATTTTGTAAATGGAGATCACTTTGCAGGTAAAAACAAATTGAATTGTGAATTATATTCATTAACTCTGAAATGAAATATGTTTTTAACTAACAAAAACATGAAGGGTTCATCTCATTGTCCTGCGTGATAGTTGTCCTTTTGTGCAATTTGTAAATTCAAAGTATAATGAAACCAAGGATAAATGTACACATCATGTAAATGTAAGTGTAACGTATGCTATGTGTTTACTGTATACATTGATCATCTACTTTGGATCACAGTTTGTGAAAGAATAAAACATCTAGAAAACAGAGGTTTGTTGTCACTACCACAATCCGCGTAAGAGGATAGAGTTCCGTCAGTGCACCTCAGTTGGTGTTTGAGGTGTCCCTTCGGCCCCTAGCTGCACCCCATTTCTAGCCTTTTACTTCACCTCCATTCCCGCTTCCTTTTTTCCAATCTTGCTGTCCAATCTTTCTATTGTTCTTAGTGCAACTGTGTGTCTTTTTCCGAGTTTCACCTTTAGCTCCCTGTAATCCATCTCATTTATTTTCTGGATCTCTTTGTCTTGTTGTCCAACACTCCATCTCTCTCTATCCAATGTCTTGAGCACAGCACAGCTGAAAGTACCCCATTCCACGGCTTGACAGCCTAAATTTCATAAATCAACCAATCAATGACAAACACATTTCATAGAAACCAAGACTCCTGTTACTGATTCAATACCGATTTTATCAAGTGTCGTGATTCGCTAGCGTTTCAAAGTCGACGTATCAGGCAAAGGCCAGATTTCGAAGGGCTGCGCAGCCTTCAGCATAAGAGTCTCCTGCCAGTTCCAGTAGGTGCTCCTGAAGAAGAGGAGGCCCGTTAGCAGCTCGACGTCCCTGACGTTCGTCAGGTAGTGGTGGAGGTACTCGGTGTCGCTCTGGAAAGAGGAATGAAAGATGAATTATTATTAGCTTCTGTGGCTTCGTTGGAAGCTTGAATTTCAAGTCAGTCGCCTCTGTGGGCTTTTTCCGTATGAATACGGTTCATCTTCTGAATAATAATAATAATAATAATAATAATAATAATAATAATAATAATAATAATAATAATAATAATAATAATAATAATAATGAATACTATATTGTTTGGAAGCTTTAATTTCCAGTCAATGACCCTTGTATGTGGGCTTGTTCCGTAAGAATAGGGTTCATCTTCTGAATAATAATAATAATAATAATAGTTATTATTATTATTATTATTATTATTATTATTATTATTATTATTATTATTATTATTAGTGAAGCGTTTTATTCTCTAACAACGCTCTCAAATAAGACCAAGGAAGACCCGTGGCATCATTCCCCAGTAACAGAAACTTTAATTATCAGAAAAACATGTTTTTGAATAATAATTGCGAAGAAACTTTCCTTACCAGCCCGAAATACTTTCCTTAATTCATTCATCTGACGATCCTGCTCATTCCTTAAGTTTTGTTAGTTTATTAGAACTGTAAACAATAAATAAAATGTCAAGAAAATCAGCTTCTTCTCACCATAGGACAATAGTCCTCAAGGTCAACATTGGGAAAGACAAAAGCCAAGACATCCAGGTCGTCTCCTGAGCACCTGGCCACCTTCTCCTTCCTGCGACAGGAGCTCACGACATAGAAGTAATCACTTGGCACTAAGGGCTTGAAGTCATTCCTTTGACAAGAGAGAAGAAAAGTACGTGCATGAAATCAATTAGCAAAGGTAAGCAACTTTGGGTCTGGTCACTAGCTGGGTAAGTAACCTTCACGAAAAGCCTACGGAACATTTGCAGGGCTGGGCACCTGGCTAGTATACACATACAAAAAAGAATTCCTGAAAACTGGGAGGGTACCCATCAAAATGAAAACACACACACACACACATACACACCCACACACACACACACACACACACACACACACACATATATATATATATATATATATATATATATATATATATATATATATATATATATATATATATTATATATATATATACACATATATATATATATATATACATATATATATATATATATATATATATAATTATCATTAAAGAAGATGACATTGAAATAATCTCATCAGTGGAAGGGTAACTAACAGCTCACACTAACGACAAGGAAGTTTAGGCCTATGAAACTTCGGTTGAAAACCCTAACTTCATACACATACATACACACACACACACACATGTAGACTAGTCTGAGTAAGCCGTCACAACTTCAGAACACTTACAACGAACTGCTGACAGAGTCCCGTAGGCCGTCAAAGTTGTGGTTGAAGACTGGGCCATGGATCACGTTGAGGTCCAACCTCTCGGTGGCCCAGCATTTGATGGCATTGATTATGGCTCTACGGGCCTCGTAGTACCCTGCCCGAACAGGAGCCATGTTGGACAAAAGGTGACCTTCCTCCTCGCTCATTTCTCTCGTTTCCAGTTCTGTGAAGGAACGGAAGAAGACGAAAGGTGATGTTTAGGTGACTGAAGAAATTGGCATTTTTGCTAAAATGAGTGCACTGAATCACAAGATTGTTTCTTCTTAATGTTCTTCTTACTCTATATATAAATGTACAGGTAGATATACTTTTCGCTACATCTTCAAATCGGCACTTGAGTTGTCACAGGTATCATTTTCAAGAGAAACAGCATAAACTCTCATCTCTCGCCAGAAAGTGGTACGATTCTACAGACTAGGTGGCTATTATTCAGTGTCAATCAGAGGTTTCCTCAACGCTGTCTTATATAGAACGCTTTCACTGGTGGCTGAAAATAACAAAGCAGCAGGATACAATTGCTGAGCTGGAGATAATAGCTGGACTGTCTCCTTCATTTGGAAAAGAAGCCTGATCAGTGTATATTGATTACAATAATATCAGTACTGCACAGGCTCAATAGATTATGTGGGTTACCATGTGGGACCATTACAACCTTTGCTTTACTACAGATTTTAGAAAATTGATATGCAATGTTAACATTCTCTCTCTCTCTCTCTCTCTCTCTCTCTCTCTCTCTCTCTCTCTCTCTCTCTCTGTATCTCAGTGTGACAAACTTACCTTCTCCCCGTAGGGGGTTAGTGCTGTCAGTGCACCTCATACGGTGCACTGTAGGCATTACTTAAGCTTCTTTGCAGCGTGCTTTCGGCCCTTAGCTGCAACCCCTTTCGTTCCTTTTACTGTACCTCCTTTTATATTCTCTTTTTCCATCTTACTTCCCACCCTCTCCTAAATATTGATCCACAGTGCAACTGCGAGGTTTTCCTCCTGCTACACCTTTCAAACCTATTACTGTCAATTTCCGTTGTAGCACTGAATGACCTCATGGGTCCTAGTGCTTGGCCTTTGGCCTAAATTCTAGTATATTCAATTCAATTCAACTTACCTTCTGGGAAGAGCTGTATAAGTGAGATATTCTTGCTCTGGTAGAGATCCGTAGTTAGCATCCTAAGACACTGATCCTCCAGGGAGCGACTGAGACGAGGGTCAGCTCTCCAGCAAGGTGGAGGGCGAGGGTCTATTTGTGACTCCTACGGCAAAAATAAAAAAAAAAAAAAGATATAAAACAATAGGTCAGCGTTCCATTAGCTGAGGAATTATTGCTAGACAAAGCTTTGGCACAGGTAATAAGCTGAGAGTACTGTGTATCCCAACATTATTTCAGAAAAATTAAATCAGAGTGTCAGGAGGTGATAGTCGGAAGAAGTTACAAGAATTCATGAAAACATGTGAGCTTTTGTAAGTATGGTAGAACTTACTGTAAGTCTAAATAAAAAGGGGATGGGGCAAAGGTATAAAATTACATCTTTTCGTCCGTACTGAGGAGGGTTTTCAAGATGGCTAAAACATATGGGAAGAAATCAAGCAAAAAATGAAGAATGTGATTTTGAAAATATTGAAACGCTACGGTACGTAGTAAAGGAAGGTACTGTATGTTTCAATGACTGGTAGTTGATATAAAGGCAATATTTTCGTGTATTAGTACACAAATAGATGTTTTTATCATTCAACTACGGAAAACGTCAAAAGGACCGATGAATGACTATCACGTTTCCATATAACAGATGTACCGTGTGAAGTCAAAATACGGAGGAAAGGAATTATGAATATTTTTAATAAATATAAACAGTCTACCATGAATTCACCCTTATATGCATTTAAAAACTAAAATTACATTGGCTAAATAAACGATGGACCAGGAGTAAGACGATTTGAAGGTATCATGTGAGGGTATCATTTCAGCCAAAATCGTTAAAAAAAAGAACACTATAAACCTAATCCGCTCAAATGGCACAGTCGGTGTTTCCTGCTATAGCAGCGCTTTCACAAGACAATGTTTAGGCACTATTGCAGCCTAAATCTTAACAAGAACACCATAGGCCTAACCTGCTTAAATGTCTCAGTGTACCCGGCTAGGACAGAGCTTTTGCAAGACCATTTTAAGGTACAATTTCAGACAAAATCAATCAGTTTCCCAGTAGAGCAGAGCTTTCGTGGGAGAAGCTACTGTGTTAAACTAATCTTACCTGTTGGTCTTCTTCTTCCTTAGGTATTTTGGGTCTGTCTGCCTTAACGAGTGAGATGGTCTCATGATCGATGGTAAAACTCACCCAAAGACCCAAATCAATCGCTTCGTAAAGACCTGAAATTCACGTCATGAAAATATTAAGTTTTCGCATAATGTGTAAAGGACTCTTGAAGCTTTTTCCAGATTTGTAGGTCATAGATACTTCTGTATGTCAGTTACAGTAATGAATATGTAGTAATGGTTTTGTGACTGAAATATATATTTGGAGACGACGTTATTTTATTTTAGCTACCATTTTACATAGCCTATTTATCTATCTCTTTTATATTCCTATGGGATATAAGACATGTCAGCTCCATTACTCATCTTGCTTGACTTTAAAGGAATTTTTCTGTTTGTTATTGGAGTGACTCTCTAATCTCTGGGAATTCGTCATCATCAAGTACTCCATTTAAGTACAAAATACTCAAAGGCCAAATAGTACTAAGAAAATTATAATACACGACAATCTACAGTTTTATCCCTCATATATGTCAGGCAAAGACGAGCAGACAACATAGGCCTAGGCAAGGCATATGGCGATTTAGTCTGCACGAAACCCACAGACTTTAGGCCCAATAAGATTCAAGGTGATGACCTTTACCTATGACGTAGTTAGTTTGAAGAAGGACCTGTACTTTCCCACTATTGCCTTCCAAAGAAGTGTATCCCGGAGTTCCCCAAGGCGCGTGTTGATTGAGCAGCAAAGACAGATAAGCGTACACTTCTTCCGAACTAAGAGTAGTCATGGATGGAAGCGGTTGTGGCGTGGTTGTGGAAGTTGTTGTTGTTGTAGTCGTGGATATTGTCGATGTCGAGGTTGCGGTTGTGGTGACAGCAGAGCTAAAGCTGTCATTATTGTTGTTGTATTCTGTGTCGTTGGCGTTCAGTTCGTTGGGATGCAACGTAGGCCTATCGCTAGAAAGGATTTCGGAAGTCTCTGTGGTGCTGACGATGACTGGGGAAGCCGTTGATGAAAACTGTAAGAGTAGATCAGTGAAATTATAATTATAATAAAACAAAATTGAAGGACATATTTAGATTTTTGCAAGTGAAGGCACACAAGCTAAGACATTTGAATGGCTACAAAACATAAACGGAAATGCGAGAGTCGATTAGCGCGTAAATGACTTACACCTAGACTCATTCATGATGTGTTGTTAAATATATATAACTTGACGAAATTACATACTGAAGTGTATGTTTATTCGGTTATTGATGGGTTACTTCACAATACTGCTAAACAATTTCATTTAATATATGAACCTGAAAGCCTAAGACTGAAAAATACCGAAATTCCGTTAGAATATTATTTTACCAAAATTGGTTTTTATTCTAACAACATTATCAGCTCCCTTCGAAAAGTCGAGCCCTTTTTAATTTCAGGAAAATAACAGAACCATCGAGGGACTAAAATGAAAAGTAATTAATCTAAACAAATTAGAAGTTATCTTTTAAGACAGTTACAATTTCCACTGACCTCTTCTGTCTCCTCTGGGTCTCTGGCGTCACACATGCAAACTGGCTCTATTTCGGAGTCGTAGAGGACGCCATCTTTATACTCCTTGTTCCTCGAAGGTTTCTTCAGCGGGGCGTGGGTCTCCTCCTTCAGTATGTTCATGGCGTCATTCGTTGAGATTGTCGTCGAGGGCTGACAGAGCACATGTTCCAGGCTTCCCTCTGTCCCTGTAGGAAAAGGAAAGATGAGACGACTAACAGTCCTCGCAAGGAGGATTAAATTCATATGTCAGGAGGCTTTTTTTCATGTTGATCGGTCTAGACTCTAGAGACTCTAGAGCAAGAGTAATTCGAGAATGCTCTCTTCTCTCTTGCTATTCTTCTTTGAGAAGCATTACTAACGACGCGGTTCTTTTGTCCGTTTCAAGAGATCCTGGCTCAAATATAACAAGAAAGTAATTTGCACGATCTTATTCAGTAGTAAACTTCATAGACCTAGTTGGTAAAATGCAAACCTAAATAAAAAAAATTCTATGTATAAGTAATAAAAATACGACTGAGCAATCCGTTTGAACTTGTTTTACCATTATTCGGGGCCGGTTCAATCCTTAAGAGCTTGCACATCAAGTTGTACAGTTCGACGTTCCTGAAACTGGGAGTTGTGTAGTTCATTCTGAAGTCAGTACCAAATCCTATGAAGATTCCCTAGAAGAAGGAACAAATTGACTTAGTCTTGTATACTGTCTTAAAAGGAAATCAAAACGCCATTATTTCCCCAGAGGTCAAATCTTTAAGCCCAGTCTATAAGCTTATAATTGTCAGCACACTTCTGTTTATAAAAAAAACCACAAGTGCTTGAAAGATTATTTTTCTATGGGGTGTTTTAGTATTGAAGAAATGATTTGTCTATTAAATTTTACTAATAAGACTATAATCACGTTGAAATAGTTCCAAAAAGTAAGTTTCAGAGTGTTGACTCAATGTTATAGGTGAAATGAAGCCAGGGATAAGCAATTAGGCCTAACTCAGCTAAATGAAACTTCACAATTTCCGATGGAAGCACTATATGCCATCTTAATTCAAATATCTGGCAAAATTCAAATAACAATACAGTTTCTGACCCTTGCCCTTTAACCAGTGAATGGTAAGCTCTGATGATAAGACTGGAAGAGAGAGAGAGAGAGAGAGAGAGAGAGAGAGAGAGAGAGAGAGAGAGAGAGAGAGAGAGAGAGAGAGAAGCTTCTTAACGCAACACATACTTGCATATCTGGATCGACATTATCGTAGCTGTTGTCATACTTGCAACTGCTTGCATCCTGTGTGACGGCTCTTGCTCCTGACTTTAAGCTAAAGAGGGTCTCTTCGACTCTCTTATTTTGAGCGTAGTGGTACCTTGGGGAAGAAAAGAATTGTCTGTGAGTTCTAGACTAGGTCTAGAAATGAAAATAAAAATCATTATAAAGTTGCAGAAGTTCCTTTGTAGGAAAAGAAGTAAATCGAGAGAAAAATCTAGTATGTTTTCTCTGTGGGTAAAGTAAACATTTTGTTTGATAAAATAAGGAGACCTTATTAAGGAATTATGGATGTCAGGTGTACAAACACTAAGATAAAGTTGTGGACTGTTACTGAGATATTAAAAGTGAAAACAAAAGAAAAAGGATACGTCTCAGAAAGAAAGAAATAGTAGAATTCGTCCTTTTAAGGGGCACAGACATTGCAAGGACAGCTTGTACTTAGAATTATTGCCTCTCAGAGCAGTTCTGATGAAGAATGCTTTCTGCAGACAAAGATCAAACTACCAGATGAGTCTCTCTAGACAATTAATCCTTTAGCATTCAAAAGAAGTTGGGGCAAATCCTCACCTCACAGGCAGGAGATCCTTAGAAAGAGCGTTGGCCCAGGGACTCCTACATTGAAAAGCATCTTGCGCGGAACCTAATTTGGAATAAGGAAGAAGAGATTATATAGAAATCAGTTTCCCCTAGTCAGATTCTTCATGAATCTTTTTGTACATGTTTTTGTTGCTAAAAGATTATTTGCAAACAAAATCTAAGCTTTCAAGATGTTCCAGGGTTTCAAGCATTATTATACAATACTAGTTTCAGACTGGAGTAGTGGAAATAGTTTTTTAATCTGTATTTATGCCTTTCTAAGCGCTTAGCGTTTTCATTTCTTCTTCATAACCTCCTAAACCTACAAACACGGCCTGCTGGCCCTATGACCTCATTGTGAAAATCCTCATATACTCTGGAAGTTGTATTTCAACCATTTTCTCTCTGTATACCCCTTTCACCTCCTTATTATCAAACTCACTAGTCTTAAGTATATTTGTAGCCCTAATTTTTGCCCCTCTGCACCATATTAAACTTTTTTCTCTCTCTAGGATTTGCTAACATATGACATTTTTATTTATTCACGAATATTTCTTCACAAATATCATTCAACATCCATTTCTGTTTGCCTTGGAAATAGCATACACGTGGTCTGGACACAACGATAGACGGTTCCATTAACACCCAGCTGAATCACTGTCCATCGTTGTTTCTAGACCAGGCATTGGTTTGAATCCTGACGGGGACGGAGCACTTATCAGTTATAATTCCCCTTGAGTGTAAAGTATTCCCTACGTATAGTGATCTTGCAAATATATATGTACACCAAGACCCACTAAAACAGGTCGGCCAGACAACAACGTCACATAGGCTCATCGATACAACAGAATGTTCGACCATCCTTCGTTTTTGCAGTAATTGTTTTAGTTTTGTATTGGTTTTATTTCAAGGGTAGTCTACCAGTAACTTAATTATTTGTCAGTGCCAATTATTCTGTTAAAAAATACAACCTCATATGTCACAACTGTAAGTTAATTTTTCTATCGATAACGAGGGTAAAAATTCTATGTTTCTATTGTTTTAAACAATATCTTAACGTAAACTGTAATGAAGATTACTCAGAATACCTCATGCATTCAATAAATGAAAAGAAATTTGTCCTCAAGTTGCCTATATATATTTACAGTAGTGCTAAATGTTTAACTGTCCTTGGTGTATCGTGGGCCATGGCTCACTTTACGTGGCCAACTCTGGTGATTCATCATAAATCCCTTGTCTGGCCAACCTGTCTTAGTGGATGTGTGTGATAACATAAAGTTCACGTTTGCATGTGGCACCTCAACAAAGTGCTTACCTTCTCGTTCTTCGGGTCTGAATCGTCGTCCCAGTTCAAGAGAAACTCGCGCTTGGGACTCACTATCTGTCAGAAGCGTCTCTAAGAAATACGAGGAACTGCAGCCGTCCTCGGCCGCCCCCTGATCAGATAC
This sequence comes from Macrobrachium rosenbergii, assembly GCF_040412425.1. NCBI lineage: Eukaryota > Metazoa > Arthropoda > Malacostraca > Decapoda > Palaemonidae > Macrobrachium > Macrobrachium rosenbergii. The sequence goes on from NC_089743.1 coordinate 41,884,564, forward strand.
GATCAGGAAGTTCACACAGTGAAATAAGCCTTCAGACTGGAGCTCATACATCAGGTTGTCAATCTGTTCATCAACTTCCTTGATTGCGTCTTTTGCCTGAAAAGGTACGATTTCCTATGAGGGATGAAGTCAAGCAGACAAGGCAGTTGAAAAATGTACTGGGAGGTGTTGCAGTTTTATTGTTCTCTAGAGTCAACCCCTTCCAGTTTTTATACTTAAAAATTGCAATGATTTTTACCTTATTTTACATATTTTGCTCATAATAAAGAATTTACAGCATGCAGATTTTATTATTGCTAAATAAATATCATATCCTAACATATTTGTCTTTAGTAAAGTCAAACGGTTTTAATTTCAAAACATTTTGATACATGCAGCAAATTCCACCGTATATGTATGAAACTTTTCTCTGCCTTACCTCTTGAGAATTCAGACCAAACTTAGCTATGGAGGCCATAGGCTGCTCATAGTAGACCATGGTTAAGTATGGAACCTCCTCGGGAGGTAAAGTTAACCAGTCCACAATCTGGAATTATAAATTATGATATCCCAACTATACATGCCAATGGTACAGAGCTGCATGCTTTTGTAAGATGACTCAGAATCAGGAAATACACATATTTTGTAGACCCTGGCCTTTGCAAAAAATATATAGTTGCCAACATGTTTATGACATGGTTTACTGCAGTGTGGACCCACACTGAGAAGGCCCATGAAGAAAAAAACTCACGCTGTTTTACTGTGGTGCGGATGCACCCTTAAATCCCAAAATGACCATAAAAAGCCTAGCAGATGAATTTCTATCTTTTATTCTGATGTTTAGTGTTCAGAGCAACAGGTCCACTAGTCATACCTGCCTGGTCCTAACGCTCATAGGTTTGTCGGTCCTAAAGGGGAACTCGTAGGTTGTTTGGTCTCTGCCACCAAGGACCTCTGCTCCAATCCAGAAATTAACAGCCGATTTCTTCCCCTGGGGAAAAGGTGGACAAATGACAGACAAGGGTGTAGCTTTGCCCAAGTTAATATCTATCAAACTAAATGATTACTAAAAATTTATTAGGAACAGAATGAAGCAGCAGAACAGGAACTCAACAGCTTCATGAGGTATTGAGAACTGAGGAAATTTAGCTTGAAGCTTTATTCATATTATTACTTCATTTAACTCATCACAGTCTTAAACTCCACCTACCATCATATCAAACTTTCTGTACTGGGTTTTTCAAGTGAATTCAGTTAATAAGGTTCAATTATTCAATTTGGTTATACATGACATTTGCAGAATATTGAGAATCGAAGATAATTAAGTTGCAGTCATCCGTGTTGTGATCACACAAGTTTGTTTAACTGAGGAGATGGAGCTAAGCTATATTTTATAAATAATAACGCTGGAGTGTATGATCCATTAGGATTCACCCTTCCTGTAACAGTACATTGCAGAAATTTTATCTAAAGGCTCTGAAATATGGATTTTGCCTTGTAATTTAGCTAAGGAACGACAAGCTATTGTTGCATATCTGGAATGTGTTCTTGATACTGCTATTACTCCATCTGGCAACACTGGCACGTAAACAAAATAGCATGTGCGATGTCACAACCAGCAAGAAATGATGTTAATCCAGACTTTAGGAACATTTATCCTGGGATAGGCGACATCAGTGCACAATACCAAATGCAGCCGAAGTATTTGAACACTGTAGCATAATGATTCACAATCTATTTATGTCGGGTAAGAACAAACAACCCACAATCGAAATAAAAATAAAAACTTAAATTGAAGTCTTTGTATAAGAAATCTTTTCTAGGTCTACTTCAAAGCTTCACTGATTTTCAAATAATACCGCTTTTGCTTAAGCTGTTGAACTAGTCTTTAGAACCTAACAATACCAGTTACAGACTCAGTTTACAACATATATTGAACTGTCATTTTGTCTGTAATTAGCCATATTACCTGCTTTGTTTTATTCTTCTTACAATTCTGCCATGACATCACATTGACAGATGGCACTAGCTTGCATTTTTTCAGCAGATGACACATGACTGCATGCAGAAAAAAGGAATAAAGCAACTGACCACACTAGAAAAAGCATTGTAGGTACTGAGGTCTTTTATCAAAATTATAAGGAGAGAAATCAGAATCGACAGTACAGGAACGTATACCTGTTCGATGCTTGTTGAAAGAAAGTGCTTACCTGCCCCATAGCTGTTCTCCATATAGGTTCGCCACCCCACCACTGAGGAATCTCTCTCCCTGATTCTGTGACGCCGAGACTCTCGTTACGAATTGAGTCGTACATGAAGTTGTCAATAATTCCATGGAACTCTGGATACAATCCCTGCAATGCATAGTAATCATATTTATTACAACAATGGACTGTGGAGAAGGTCAACGGCTAGGAGATAATATCAACAGAAGGTCCCCTGTTGAAGATCATATCACAAGGACACTGAAGATGATAGCAGGAGCTATTGCAAGTTAAGAAGCGCACTGCGCAATTACTTTTTAATGCGAAATTGTGGATATAACAACAGGCGACAGAAACACAAACATTATTAAAGGTTCTATTTCTCCTATCATCAAGTGAAACTTGACTGTTTGTTGATTTCTGTCACCATCAGCTTATTGTTTGAATGTCCATTATAAGGCTTTGGTGTTGTTCAGTATTCCACAGGTCACACTGGTTTCATATTTTTTGAATAAAATACAAAATCATAGTATTGTATCTGAATAATATACTGTGTTCACTGAATTAGTAGAATATGCAAAGTTCATTTATATCCTGAATCTCTCTCTCTCTCTCTCTCTCTCTCTCTCTCTCTCTCTCTCTCTCTCTCTCTCTCTCTGCACTCAAGTTACCGTCGCAATGGAATAGAGGTTCGGCAACGTCTCCGCAGGATAAGAAGGTACAAGGCTTTCAGCAGAGACTCCGCATTTGCGCAAGAACGAGAGCGCAGGAGTTTCGTGGGTGTTCACCATATGAGGGCGTAGTCCATCGAATGCTATGACCACCAAGGGCGGCTCTTCAAAGTCTGGAACAAGCAGAGGAATCCAAATACATTTTACAGTTCCAGGGACAGTGCAGAAGGATGGAATATAGAATTTAGGCCGATTGCTAAGACCTATGACGAGGTCATTCAAAGCTGAAAGGGAAATTGAGGTTAAAAAGGTTCTAAAGGTGGAATAGGAGGAAAACCTGGCAGTTGCACTATGAATCAGCTGTTAGGAGAGGTTTAAGGAAAGTAAGATGGAAGAAAGAGAATACGAACGGGGATACGGTCAAAGGAATGAAAGGGGTTGCAGCTAGGGGCCGAAGGGACGCTGAAAAGAACCCTAAGTAATGCCTACGTGCACCGCGTGAGGTGCGCTGATGGCTCTACCCACTGTGGGGGACAGGACATATATAAAACTCAGGGCAACTTTGCATTGATGCTAATGATAGTAGCTTGTTGAATAAACGATTCATTATCAATGGTGAATTATTATACTGGAACAGAAAATAATAACTGAAAAACAACAATTATTTACGTAGCAAAACTGTATTTTGAAACAATGCAAGTTAAAGTATTATTAGGCATGGTTAAAATACAGTCGAAGATCCCAGTTTCAATACCTTTTTGACTTATATTGTTTCAAAATAGTTTTGCTCATATACTTAATTGATCGTTTCACAAACACTCAGATAATGATAATAATAATAATAATAATAATAATAATAATAATAATAATAATAATAATAATAATAATAATAATAATAATCACGAAAGGAAGGGGGGAGAGGGCTACTAAGCATAGAGGACTGCGCCAACATCGGCAATATCTGAAAACCAGTGATGACGAGTGGCTAAGGAGTGCATGGGAAGAAGGACTGATAAAAGTAGATGAAGACCCAGAAATACACAGAGACAGGAGAATGAAAAGCAGAACAGAGGAATGGCACAACAAACCAATACATGAGACAGACTTAAGAACCGGCCAGCGATGAAACATGGCAATGGCTAAAGAGGGGAGAACTCAAGAAGGAAACAGAAGGAATGCTCACCGCGGGACAAGATCAGGCCGTAAGAACCAGATGGAAATAACATCTCACCATATGCAGGAAGTGCAACATGAAAGACGAAACCATAAACCACATAGCAAGCGAATGCCAGGCGCTTGCACAGAACCACTACAAAAAGAGGCAAGATTCAGTAGCAAAAGTCCTCCACTGGAGCCTGTGCAAGAAACACCACTTATTACTGCTAGCTAGCTTGTAGTAGTAAGTGGTACGAACTACGAACACCAACCTGAGGGAGTGATAGAAAACGACCAGGCAAAGATACTGTGGGACTATGGTATCAGAACAGATAGGGTGATACGTGCCAATAGACCAGACATGACGTTGATTGACAAAATCAAGAAGAAACTATCATTCACTGATGTGGCAATACCATGGGACACCAGAGTAGATGAGAAAGAAAGAGAAAAAATTGATAAGTATAAAGACCAGAAAATAGAAAAAAGAAGGATATGGAATATGCCAGTGGAAATTGTACCCATAATCATAGTAACACTGGGCACAATCCCAAGATCCCTGAAAAGGAACCTGGAAAAACTAGATGCCGAAGTAACTCCAGGACTCATGCAGGAGAGTGTGCTACTAGAAACAGCGCGCATAGTGAGAAAAGTGATGGACTCCTAAGGAGGCAGGATGCAACCCGGAACCCCACACTACAAAAACGACCCAGTAGAATAGGATGACTGTGATAGACCAAAAATAATAATAATAATAATAATAATAATAATAATAATAATAATAATAATAATAATAATAATAATAATAATAATAATAATAATAATAATAATGTGTTAAAACCCAAAGACTTTAACACTGTAAAATCTCAAAGCAATTCAAGGTGTTATTAAAATCCTGTTTCTGTGGACTGGTATACTTAACAGGTACTCATAAATCTTACCTTAACCAGTTAAGAGAAAGGGAAAGGCCCTTCACAAGTTGCTTATAACCAGTCTTATGGAACAACTTGTCATCCTGCATGTTAACTAAACCATGAACCAACTATTGAAAATTCTATGAGTTGCAGACAGAGTAGAGATAAGTCAAGAGGTCTTGTTTTGAAGGACAAAGAATGGTGGAAAAATTAGATAGAATCTGGTCACTGTCACTCTGTAGCAAATCATGTCATAAACAAACGTTCCCAACTTATCATATACTGTACATATCATAAACTTGCTGAAAACAAGTCAATGACTGTAAGTGGACAACAATCTTGGGCGGATGCCAGATAATTATATGAGGACTGGCTAGGATTACCACTAAGTCACTGACTTGTATCCAACCCATCTGTGATGTGTATGCAATAAGTTTGCAATGTGTGTTCATGGCATCTATTCAGCCTGTCTGATATGTATGCAATAAGTGTCCAACATGTGTTTATAACAGCTATTATACCTATTTGTGATACGTATGTGATGAGTTTCTGACATGTGTGTGTTGTGTGTGCTGATGACATGTAATCAACTTGTATGTGACAGACATGTTATAAGTCTCCATCACTGTTTATGACATGTATTCAACCTGTTTATGATATGTGTGAGATAAGGTCCCAATGTGTGTGTTTATGGCATATATTCAACTTGTTTGTGATATGTATGTGATAAGTTTCCACTGTTCCTTACGAGATGTATTTAACCTGTTTGTAATATGTGTGCGATAAGTTTCCAACGTATGTGTTTATGGCATGTATTCAACCTGTTGTTAAAAACATGTATTCAACCTGTTTATGATATGTATAAAAAAAGCTGCCAACATGTGTTTGTGACATGTTTTACTGCAGTTTGGACACACACTAAGGAGGCCTTCAAGGAAGCCAACTCACACTCAGGGCAGGTGTTCAGCGGATCGGTGTGGCAATTTTCTGCAGTAGCAGCACTCCTCCATTTCACATTTGGTTTTGATGACTGTGGAGGTAACCTGGCGATTTCGTTGGCTCCTTCAGCTTCATCCATACCTTTTCTTCTGGCCTCAACGAGGGAGTAGAACCCGAGGCTGCAAACTCCAATCATGAAGCTGCCAAGCTAAAAAGGGACATGGATTTATGCAAGGAGAGTATGACGTGAGCACACACACACACACATGTGCCCGTCAGCACATGAATGAGTTCATATATGTTCTGTTCATTTGTGAATTTGTAAGTTCAAGTAGAGGTAAAAAAAATATATATATATATTTACACAAAGCCCTTTTTAATGCTCAAATCGACATAGATTTATCTTCACCAGTTCCTGATCCTTTTATACTGTTTTATCCCTAATCATTCATTGAGCGAGACAATATTCTAGGACCAATGCTTACCAAGATAAGAGTGATGGCTCTGAGGGTCGTCCTATATTTAGGTGTATCCTGGAAGAAATATAAAAGGTACGGTAATTAAGGGATAGAAAAAGACTGAAAATTGTCTGTTTATTTTCCTCAATTTCTTTTTGAAAAAAAAAAAAACTAACCTTGTAAAACCTGGTAGCAACTTTTGCGTGAAAATGGAGAATCAGATTTTCCCCATTCTTTCAATGTTTTATTATTATTATGATTATATATCAGCCAACCTTATTCCAGCACTTTCTCTTGCCAAAAGGTGGTTCAGTAAGTTTAGTAAGGTGCTTGGTTGCAATTAACCCTGGATTACTCTAAACTTACCAGTGACTGGACGCTTGCTTCTCTGGAGAGCAGACCCGCATAGTTGCTGTTGGGGCTAAGTCTCCTTTTCCTTGGCCTAGGGGAGATGCTCTCCCTGTTTTGCCCGTCACCCTCTTCGAGCTCGTCACATTCCAGATCTTTCGCTGACAATCCAGAGAAGCTAACTGTGCTGATCTTTCTAGTCCTCTGCTCTGGCAAGTCGCCATTTTTCTCCGTCGCAGTCTCCCCTGCATCGTCTTCTGGTGGTATGCCTGAGAAGCTCACCGTGCTATGCTTCTTTCTCCTTCTCTTTGGTGATGTGTCTTCTGTATCCTCTGTGTCGTTTTCTATGGAGTAAGTGACTGGCAGATCGGAAAAACTGACGGTGCTGTGCTTTTTCAGTCGCTTTTCAGATGTTCTGTCCTTTACCATGATGCCATGTTCAACGTCAACTTTGCGTGGCAAGCCAGGGGAGTAAACAGGAATAAGTGCTTGGGGCTTCCTCTCTGACGAATTGTCAGCCCTTTCTTTCATTTCATACGGGAACCTTTCTCTAGTTAATGAATCAAAAGAGCGAACAAAACCGTTCTTTTCGTGAATGTACGGAAATGAAGTGTTGTCATCAAAAATGTCATTTTCCAAGGCCTCTTTTGCTGACGGACCAGAAAAACTATTGACGCTACTTCTCTTGGATTGCTGCTCTGATCGATTATTTTCCTTTTCTGTGAGTTCCTCTGGCAGACTAGACAAGCTCAGTCTGCTACGTTTTCTGAACCTTTTATCTGACGAACTGCTTTCGCGCTCAGCTGTGTCACCTCCATAGCTAATAACACTATTTCTGGGACTTAGGTCAGACTGATTGTATTCCTGTGCCAAAATAGCATCTTCTTCGTCATCTTTATGTGACAGACCACAGAAACTGACAACACTGTTTTTCTTAAACCTTACCTCCGTAGGCACATTGACAGCACTGCTTTTCTTATGCCTTGGCTCTGAGGACATGCTGACTGTGCTATTTTTCCTACACCTCGGCTCTGATGAAACGCTCAGAATGCTACTCCTTTTAGACCTTGAATCTGACGACACACTCAAAAAGCTGTTCTTTTTTGATCTTGCATCTGAGGCGATGCTCTCTCTCTCCGCGAGATCGTCTCCTAGTCCGTGTTTGGCCAGCAGACCAGGATGCAACAGAATGCCATTTATGGTGGATGTGGTCCCTGGCGGAGCAGCTTTCCTCTCCATGACGTCACTTGCTAAAACATGTTTCATTGCGAGGTCTTTGTCAATCTGCCCAGGATAAGGGTTGCTGTAGACGCTGTGTTTCCTGCGCCTCTGCTGTGGTGGTGGTGGAATGCCCGTGTCCATCTCAGTGCAGTTTTGGTCGACAGATCTGGTGTCAGTCGCGCCTTCCAGATTCTGCATGGGCGTCCAGCCCGGGAGATACTCTCTCTCTGGGGTCACTTGAATGTGTTGACTGTACATGGTGACTTTTATTTCTGTTTAGAGACTTTCTTATGGAAGATAGGTCTAGAAGACTCTATCTCAGCTTCTGTTCTGAGAACTGAATTCTGGAATTATGAACGAAATGGTTTACCCTCTCTATTAATCTTATATTATCTTCGCGATTCTGAATACGCCTTAGTGAGTTTCGTACAGCTATCTAGAAATCAACACTGGAAATGGCTTTTCAACAAACGTCTTTTCGTGCACTGATCCATGTTGTGCCCGGCATAGGTCTAACAGAATTAAGCAACATAAGTTTCATTACGAAGTTTCATTTTCCAAGTCATATTTTGCTTCTCAATTTTTGATCTGAGATTCCTAGGAACTTTTTTTGTTTGTATATAATCCGGCTTACAGTCCAGTAAATGGCCAGTAGCCTTCAATACTCCGTGGTTTTCAAGCCTGTTTCAAATATGTATTTTTCAAATGAATAGCCATCATTAAATGGTTGTTATTAAGAAAAAAAGAACTGTCATCACTTTATTTGTACAATCCACCGTTTTCATCTGAACGAATAGTTTCTACAGTCAACCGAAATTTTCCTTCTTATCACTACGAACGATCCACACATAAGTTTCAATTGCAATGTCGTCGTAAATATATCTGTCAGTCTATATATTGGATATGCTTCTTTTCAAATGCACTTTCTTCGTAAATTTATGTCAGTCGAAATATTAAATGTATTTCATTTTAACTACATTTTCTTCGTAAATATATCTTTCAGTCGAAATGTTAAATATATATCATTTTAACTGCATTCTCTTAGTAAATATATGTCAGTCAGAATACTAAGTATATTTCATTTTAACTAAACTTTCTTCGTAAATACATCTGTCAGGGGAAATGTTGAATATATTTCATGTTAACTGCACTTTCTTCGTAAATATATCTGTCGGTCAAAATGTTAAAAGTACTTCATTTTAACTGCACTCTCATTGTAAATATATCTTTCACTCGAAATGTTAAATATATTTCATTTTAACTACGCTTTCTTCGTAAATATATATCAATCGAAATGTTAAATATATTTAATTTCAGCTGCACTTTCTTCGTAAATATATGTTTCAGTCGAAATGTTAAATATATTTCATTTTAACCACACAATCTTCGTAAATATATCTGTCAGTCGATATACTGAATACACTTAATTTTTAACTTCACTTTCTTCGTAAATAAATCTCTCTCAGGCGAAATGTTGAATATATATCTTGTTAACTGCACATTCTTCGTAAATATATGTCAATCAAAATGTTAAAGTACTTCATTTTAACAGCACTTTCTTCATAAATATATCTGTCAGTCAAATGTTAAATATATTCCATTTTAACAGCAATTTATTCGTAAATATATCTACCAGTTGAAATGTTAGATATATTCCATTGTAACTGTACTTTCTTCGTAAATATATATGTCAGTCGAAATTTTCAATATATTCCATTCTAACCACACTTTCTTTGTAAACACACCGATCATGCACAAGTAAAGTCATAACTAAAAAGCTCCTATTTATTTTCTTGATGTTTTCACTAAAGTACGTTTGCTGAGATTCTGTAAAATGCGAGAAGACTCCACTTTATACGTTTTCTATTGCGCGCGCAACCGTCCTTAATTACAACGAAGTGCTTACAACGCTACCACGGATATTTAAGGACTATCCAAACGTAGCGTAAGTCAAGAGTGGTACTATCCACTGTACCCATTAGCCGTCGTCCTCGGCTAACAAATGAATTAACAATTCGGGGCGTATTCTGCCTCGTCCTGAGGGCGAGTTGACAGGTTCTGTTTTTTTTAAATTCTGTTTGAGATGTTTCAAACTCGTCCTTTTAATCAAAATAAAACATTCCTTGGTGATGTAGGAATAGTTTTCTTTAAGTTCTGCTACCGTACAACGAGTATTTTCCATATGAGGGGGCCCTTATGGAATTTTTAATCGCCAATGCAACTTTTACAATTTGATTTACCTTTGTCTTTTACATATTTAGCGTCTCTTGTTTACGTGGCTGCCATACATAGCAAACTGAGGCAGCTTTCCTAACTTATTAGTTTTCGTCAAACGAAACTGGAAGAAAATTCAACTGAAATGGCTGATAGCATTTCCAATATCTATTGAATAGGCCTATGTCCTGATCAGATTTCACAGGTAATTAAATACCCTCACGCATTTTACATAGGTATGCATATATCTTCGTTCCTGAACGCTTTACGTGATGCTTTTATCACTTGTTGTCGTTAGTGCCATGCAAATCTCAGCTAAGTTTCGGGCGCAGAGGATACGAGATTCTAATTGAGATGCAAAGAAGAAAGCCGAATTGGGCAAGCTGAGTCAATACGGGTTGACTATGAAATTAAGAAACTCTCTCTCTCTCTCTCTCTCTCTCTCTCTCTCTCTCTCTCTCTCTCTCTCTCTCTCTCTCTCTCTCTCTCTAAGCAATATATGCAGTGCAAATATATAAAGAAACCCGAAAAAAGGGAGAAGCGGTGACATTAGGCCTAGATGGACTACATATCTAAGGTGAGAATGAAATCGGGATTATTGTAGACTACATTTTCTTTGCTCTCTCTCTCTCTCTCTCTCTCTCTCTCTCTCTCTCTCTCTCTCTCTCTCTCTCTCTCTCTCTCTCTTTGTTCTCGGTAATGTGTGTTCTATTCCAGCAGCCTTATACGCACTTGCCATCAGAAAACGGCGCCAAGGTTCTTGACATTTCTTAACCAGAAATCTCGACTTGAGACGTTCATATCATTATTATAAACATTATTGCTATTATCACAAAGTAGTTTACCTAGATCCCTGAAACCAAAGTCTAGACTGTCGAAGATATCCAAAGGTTTGCGCTCTGAAAAGGAAAAAAATGAAACAGAATCGAAAATAGTTAGAAAAGGTTGGCGAGCATTGCTACTATAGTGATCAACAAGGGGCACTTTGAAAGTTGGTTTTTTTTTTTTAAGATTTCAACTACTTGTAGGACTAATCTTATTTCTACAAGTATGTTTCCAGATTATTGCACATCAGAGATTTTAGTTAATTAGCCCTTATTTTCTCTGAATACATGGAAGTTAGTCGATCGTTCTAATTAAAAAAATCATATAGGTCTAGCCGAAAGTTGAAGAGCTCCGTATGTTCTCCAAAATGGTGCACCTTTTAAGTTTTCCGTTTTTAAAGATTTCACCCACTTTTATTAATCTTATTTCTTGAAATATCGTTCCGGATTATTCTATATCAGAGACGTTAGTTGATTATCCCTTATCTTCTCTGAAAACATCGTAATTAGTCGGCCGATCCAATTAAAAAACATGGTATAGACCTAGCCGTCTACGAAGAGTATGTTTACTGGTATCAACAAAGCGTGATATAAATTGATGTGCTATACTGAGCATCCTTTCTCTGACCTTCTCCCTTTTTTTGTATGCAAGTATTAATGTATATATAAATTAAGAGTATTCGTGCGTAGGATTTAGAGAGAGAGAGAGAGAGAGAGAGAGAGAGAGAGAGAGAGAGAGAGAGAGAGAGAGAGAGAGAGAGAATGAATTTCTTACTTGAACCAAGTGTTCTTTTATCAGCCTCAAACCAGTTCCGTTCACCTTCTAAAATCAACTCACCATAAACCATGAATGCATCACGAACATAAGGTCTCAGCTCCTACAGGTATTTGTAAATTAGATTTAATTACAAGGGACGGGAAAAAATAAAGAGATACATTTAATTTATAATATAATAAATATCTATAAAAAATCGGGAGTAACTGAAGGCTTGATACTGTTATGCATCCTGATGCTCTTGGCTGTGTTATCTCCAAGTCAGGTACGACTGCCCACTGTTTAGTGCTACTTGTTTGTTTAATTATTTATTTTTTTATTCATCTACCGCAGTGGAACAGTGTGAATAATCTTATTTTTTTATATTAAGCCAATTAAAACCCTCTTATCTTCTACAGTTACTCTAAATTTTGCATAAGCTTACGATGGTATAAACAATGATGTTAACAATTCTTAAGTTTAGGTATTTAATTTTTCCGTTTTGTTTCTTTTCTTATATTTACGTCCAGTTTCACCTGTTGAATCTGGCTATGCAGCTTCATAACGTTTCGTTTGTCCCGTAACAATATTTGGATAATATTAGTAATAATTCTTATTTGCAACTGAATCGTAAACACTTACGTATATATATATATATATATATATATATATATATATATATATATATATATATATATATATATATATATATCTAGATATCTAGAAAACATTATTCAGTGAAGTGTTCAACTTGCAGGCAAGTGTTGATGTCCAGAAAAATGTTGTCCGTGCAGATGATCTGCATTACAGATAGTGGGTTACGGATGCAGGGTTTGCATTACGGATAGTAAGTTATGGTGAGGGGGGAGAGAGAAAGACAGGGTTGTATTACGGATGGGGTAGTAAAGACAGGGTTGTATTACAGATAGTACGTTGCGGGGTGGGAGGCGGCACCGAGTTGCATTAGAGATAGTAGTTTACGGACACAGGTTTGCATTACAGATTGTCACGGACATAGAGTTGCATTATGGACAGTACGTTACAGACACAAGGTTGCATCATAGGTACAGAGTTGTGCCTTGCGTTGTGGACAGTACGCCACAGGCACAGGGGTGCGTTATGCACAATACGTTACAGGCACAGGGTTGTAGTATGGACAGTATGTTACAGGCACAGGGACAGTAAGATACAGAAACAGGGTTGCATTACAGACATTACATCACAGATACAGGGTTGCACTACAGATAAATACAACGACTTTACCTCAGTCATAGAATGTGCCGTTAAAACTAACGGATGTATATATATATACATATATATATATATATATATATATATATATATATATATATATATATATATATATATATATGTATATATGTATGTATATATATATATATATATATATATATAAAAAAACAGAGCTGCATTACCTTTCAAAATATATCATAATCCATCCTAATTACTTCAGTAAGAATAATAATCTTGCCATGTTCAGCACGTCACTCAAATATCTGTAATTCCAATGTCGCAAGAGTCATTACAGATTCTACGAGTTGAAATCATATCAGGTAATCGTATCACGCTCGCACACAAATACGGAGAGAGAGAGAGAGAGAGAGAGAGAGAGAGAGAGAGAGAGAGAGAGAGAGAGAGAGAGAGAGAGGTTTTAATGCGAACTCGTATATATAAAAACTTACAGTTGTCAATGAAAGTGATTATGAAATTGACGAAAGAGTCGGATTACTCAAATGTTTCTCCGCTATACTTTGAAGATAATACTTTATCAAACTATCAAAATATCAAACAGTCAAACTACCAAACAATCAAAATATCAAACAATCCCAGGTAAAAGAAAAGTGAAAATTCTAGTCTGGATTAATTTCATGTCTTCGGGTAACTTAATAGCGTAAAATTCCCTCGTGCAATTCTTATCAGTATCATTAATGATGTCGCTGTATTTCTTTCTGTTTCAATAAAGTATCCATGGTGAGGTTCATTAATGGCTAATATCATGTGTTACAAAATGTATCATTTAGTATCATTTCGATGATAAAAACACATAAATATCTATATATATATATATATATATATATATATATATATATATATATACATATATATATATACATATATTTATATATATATATATATATATTATATATATATATATATATATATATATATATATATATATATATATATAGATAGATAGATAGATAGAGAGAGAGAGAGAGAGAGAGAGAGAGAGAGAGGTATCTGTAACAGTAATACTTTCCATGGAAATGTCATAAAATTACTACGCATTTCCACATGCACATGCAAAAACATTCGGCGCAGGTTGCCGAATATTAGATGAACTCTGTTGTATGCCACACTTCAATGCTTCCTTTTGCTCGCGTCAAACAGCACTATTTTTCATGTGTAATTCATCGATCATTTGACCTCGAATCTCTCTAGAGTTCCCATTCAACTATTTCGCAATAGCTATATTATACTGTAAGCTGGTCATATGGCCTAGGATTTGGCGACTGCTGACCTACTCTTGGGTCATGGGATCCACCTGAGCTTTCACTTGAAGACAGATGATTTTGGAAAAGCGTCGACTTTTCTTCAGTTTTTTCAAAGATTCGGTGTCTTTGGGGCGTCTAATTTTGACTTGTGGACACACAGGGACCTGGTGCCTGTAGACTATGATATATAGATTTAGACTAGAAGGAACTTATAGTTTCGAACTGGTGCCTGTAGACTATACATGCTGTTCCTTTTAAAGGAAAGTTATAACAGGAACCCACTGTAGATTATAGCTTGTAGACTATAGACTATAGACTAACAGGAACTTATAGTTTTGAATTGGTGCCTGTAGACTGTATATGCTGCTTGTTTTAAAGAAAAATTATAACGGGAACCCACTGTAGACAATAGCCTGTAGACTGTAGACTATACATTAGCAGAAACCAAGAGTTTCGAACTGGTACCTGTAGACTATATCTGCTGCTTATTTTAAATGAAAATTATAAAAGGAACCTATATTTTCGAAGGACATCAACACCTTCCACACGTCTGAAGTTTACGCAACGGGGTCCTTTACCTGTAGGAGAACTTTGAAAGGAACTCACCTGTGGGGAGGGAGAGAGAGAGGGGGGGGGGAAGTCCTTACCTGTAGGAGAACTTTATAAGGAACCAACCAACGGGAGGGAGAGAAGGAGAGAGAGAGGGAGGGGGAAAGGGAGAGGGTTTTGGTAACACCCGAGTCGTTCATTACGTAAAACACCCATCGTTCCTGCGTCAGGAGTTGTTCAAAGTCCACACCTTCGGTTATGGAAGCACAGACCATTTTCATTCGAGGGACGCCTCCGGCGAGGTTAAGACTTCTCGGGCATTCAGTGTCCTTTGTCAAAACAAGACGATTAATGCCTACGAAGCGTTTGAATATGAATAGAAGGCCCATATGTACCCGCTCTTTCCGCAATTGGAACCGCAAAAAGTTCAAGCGAAGATGCAACGCATTACTACCCTAAAACGATTCGCCTTGTATTTTAATCATTTACTTACATCCGTGTCTATCTATCTGTTTATTAATTTGTTCATTGCTTTTTCTTTTCTAGTAACTGAACTCTTCTTTCTGTATTTCTCATTACCTTCTGTTACTTCATTCAAATGAACACCATATTCTTTGGAAGCTTGAATTTCAAGTCAGTGGCCCTTTGGTGGGCTTGTTCCATTTGAATAGGGTTCACCTTCTGAATAATAATAATAATAATAATAATAATAATAATAATAATAATAATAATAATAATAATAATAATAATAATAATAATAATAAACACACATATCCTTTGGAAGCTTGAATTTCAAGTCAGTGGCCCCTTTGGTGGGCATGTTCCATATGAATAGGGTTCATCTATTGAATAATAATAATAATAATAATAATAATAATAATAATAATAATAATAATAATAATAATAATAATAATAATAATGAACACCATATTCTTTGGAAGCTTCAATTTCAAGTCAATGGCCCTTTTGGTGAGCTTGTTCCATATGAATAGAGTTCGTCTGCTAAAAAATAACAATAATAATTAATTGTCTCTTCAAAGTTTCAAAGCTTATTATTCCCAAGGTTACAGTATAGTTACATCTGTAACGTTTTCCTGAAGATTAGTTATATATATATATATATATATATATATATATATATATATATATATATATATATATAATATATTAACCTTATGGAAATGATCGCTTATAAAGAGCCTGTAGAAAAGTATACTTGTAAACACGAGAAGTCTTATTACATATTAAAAAACTATGAAAAAAGATCAGTGCAAGTAGAATGAAATTAGACATACCTAATTCTCTTTCCGTTCAACAATATTGTGGAGCAAAATTTTCAACAAGGACTCATTGCAAAAATATAATAAAAAAACACTAAATTTTCCTTTATTTGAGGTTATACAATTTTAGAGGAGTGAATGATATGCTAAATTTGATTCCGGGTAATTCTGTCATTTATATTCAAAATAACTGACTGCGTTGTACCACTGATGTGATTCCCTGGCCTTCAGAAAAGGCTTGAAGGTATCAACCGGGACTACAAAAGGAATGAAAGATTATAAGGGCCTTGAATATTGCTTATGAGAACGTTTTAAATGTGTGTTGGTAGCACTGACACCTTGGGAGTAAAACTATATGTCTTACATAATGAATTATAAACGGAAATAAAGAGTAAAAAAGTATTTAAATATCATGAGAGACGTGAAGGAAGGTACTCAGAAAATTAGGGAATTATAACATGTCAACCATAAGTGAGCTTACATACAGCAAGGTACTAAGCACAGGACTTATTTCAGAAAACATAAGCAGAATGTCTATGCAAATAAACTTAAATTGTACTTTCATTTGCAACTTTATTTTGCAAGTAGACTGGAGCTGTTAGGATGAAGACAAAGACTGTTAGGATATACAGATAAAGGAGCCGTTTCTAAGGCAAATCCCTGCTAATACTACTACTATTATACAGACAAAGGAGCTGTTTCAAAGAGAAATCCCTGTTACTACTACTACTACTACTACTACTACTACTACTACTACTACTACTACTGCTGCTGCTGCTGCTGCTGCTGCTGCTGCTACTACTACTACTACTACAGAGACGAAGGAGCTGTTTATGAAGGCATATGCTTACTACTACCGTTAATATTACCATTATACAAAGATAAAAGAGCCGTTTTAAAGGCAAATCCCTGCTACTACTACTACTAATACAGACAGACGAACGCCTGTTCTTCCATTCACAAGATCAACAAAGAAAGAGAAAACTTTTGAAAAGTCACCAAGAAACCTTGATCCCATTTTATCTAAGTCAACTTTCAAACGAAAATATTGACTGAGATGTTTATCTCTCTTCTTTCCATCTCGTCCTCTCGTGGGTACTTGAGAGATTATGAGAGATAGGAAGAAGCAGCAGATAAGCTCACTCTTCTTTAGTCTTTGATCGGCCTTGTGAAAGATTTTAGTTCTTGATCAGGAATTATTCTGAAGGAGCACTTACCTTCGTCAAGGCAGGGTAAGTTAAACAGCTTCAAGTTTTTTTGAGCCTGCATGAGACAGAATGTAACCAGTCGCCGCCCTGGGGGGCAAAAGAGGAATGCAAGTCTAGGAGGCTTTAACAGGGCAGTTTCTGAGTATAACTTTTTCTGCTTTAACTGGATATAACGGATCAAGTTGCCAAGTTCAAGAGACAAAAACATACTATTCAAAAGGGATTATAAACGTGGTGGCTATAATTACAACTTTTTTCTGTTATAATCTTCTTTCCTTTAGTGGAAAACCAAGGGAAAGCAAGGGTGAAAATCAAGTAGTAAAAGCAGAGTGAAAGCTATGACCTGTTATTTTTTTTTCAGGTTTACGAACGTTCGTTGTCGAAAAAAAACTGTACAGATTTTTCTGACGAAATTACAGTTGTGTGTGTGTGTGTGTGTGTGTGTGTGTGTGTGTTCGCGTGGCACTCCTACAATACGTCTTTCACATTCACATAAAATCTTTCGTAATCATGGAAATATCTCTCTGGAAACTGCAAAATTCTTTGGAAGAAGCAATCACTGTCTTCTTACTTATTCCAATTCATGTCATCCAGTCGTTCCAATATTCTACTTAAATCCCATTCAAACCTTTTACGAAAAGTTCTTTAAAAAAGGATGTTGCGTACACCTAAAATCCATTTACAAGCTGGAGGATGCAACGATTCAGTGACAATGATTATTTTAAAAACAGTTTTTGTTGAAAACAATTTAATTCATCTCTCAGATTGCTTCCCTTCTCTGAGAATTGTATTATCGGGTAAGCAAAGATTGTAGGTTACTATTTGAAGGTCAGTCTAATTACTGTGGCTTTCAGATATCTCTGGACCTTGGAATAGAAAGCAGTATCATCTGCTGGTAAATTACAATTGTGTCACTATCGTTCAAGAGCTGATATCTTGCTTCACAATTATGATTTGTCACAAACTAAGTGTGTGTGTGTCATATATGTCTCGAGCGACTGAACAAATATGGTGACGTTAATTTTGAGTTATTATAAATATTTATGAGGATTTCAGAATATATATATATATATATATATATATATATATATATATATATATATATATATATATATATATATATAAACAAATCACCCTATGGCAAATGTTTTCAAAATAGCCCTTTTGTTCCATCTGAATCCGGTAATAATATTCTTTACCCTTCACATCTGCAAAGTACTGTAAACATCCTCCAAGGCCGGGAAATCCACCATTCTGAAAAAAAAGTCCCATCTCCCCAAAGCCCAAGTTCTCATCTTTCCCAAAACTGACTCACTTCCTGCCAGTAAATAGGAACCCCCCTGATCCAGATTTCGTAAAAATCCACGAAGGGGATTCAGAGTTATCAGACAAAAATCACTACAAATGTCTATTCCTTTGTATTCTACAGATGTCGCCTTCCCTGATCACACTGACGTTTTTGGCGGTCCTTCTTCAGGAAGGGGTGCTAGGGGCTGTCCCCCCTGGCCCAGGAGGGACGAGCCCCCTCTGTGGGGCTGACGAATTTGCTGCCGCCCTCAGGGAGATCTCTGAGGCTATAACCAGCACGTCGAGAACCTGTAGCAGAGGTAATAAGTAGGCAGATATTCGTCAGAGTTTTCTGGACTGTAGAGAATGCACTTTCACGGATACACAGTGATCGGTGCTACTTTGGCTTGCTATCTACGCTTCACCTACTCCGAGGTGCTAGTACTAAACACTGTACGGTAAATGTAAAGCAGACATCCGCACGAAGATATTGTTTATTAATATAATTTGTCGACCACACAATATAGAAATGGGTGTGCATAATACTTTGATCCCCGAGGGGCCAGTACTAAAACACGGCGTCCTAACATAGAGCATCAGTCACTGGAGTGGCGATCTCCCTGCCAAGCATGTGACCTCGGACGGCCATATTGAAAGGTCTCGGTCCAGCTCATAGTACTATACTTTATTACTGTTATTATTTTTACTGTTATTATTTTTATCTTTTTTACTATTATTATTATCTTATTATTATTACTATTAATACTGTTTTTACTATTGTTCTACTATTAAGATAATAATAATAGCAAAAAAGATAAAAATAACATTAAAAATAATATATATATATATATATATTATTTTTACTGTTATTATTTTTATCTGTTTTACTACTATATGATATTATTATTATTATTATTATTATTATTATTATTATTATTATTATTATTATTACTTGACCTAATTTCACAGAGAAAAATTACCTTACAAAAACAGGTTGGCCTAAGCACTCCAACCATTGTGGTCAAGTCCTAAGCATCTGCTCTTGGATCTAAGCAGTGTCTAGCATAAATGGTTCCTGTAAATTGCAGGACTTTCTTTGCATATAGTCACTAAACACTAACTAAACAGTAATGTACAATCATTAAACACTAACACTCACTATATACTTACACTCACTAAACACTCACACTTACTATACTGTACACTCACACTCACTAAACACTCACACTTTCTATACACTCACTCTCAATAACACTAAACACTCACTAGGCACGCACTATACACTAAACACGCATAAAACACTTAATACTCACTGTACCCCAAACACTCAGATAACATTCGCTAAACACTCACTCAATCCTGAACACTCATTAAATACTAAACACACACTAAGCATTCACTAAGCACTCACTACACACTAAAGATTCACTAAGTACTCACTATACACTAAACACTCACTAAACATTCACTAAACACTCACTATACACTAAACACTCACTAAACCCTAAATACTAATTAAACACTAAACACTCGCTAAATCCTAAATGCTCACTAAGCCCCTAAACACTCATTAAACGCTAAACAGTCAATGCACATTCATTAATCACTCATTAAAGACTCACTAAACACTTACACACTAAACATTCACGAAACACTAACAGTCACAAGATATTCACTAAACACTCACTAAACATTCACTAAACACTAACATTCACTAAATACTTACTAAACATTCACTAAACACTAACATTCACTAAACCCTGAAGACTCACTAAACATTCACTGAATACTTACACACTAAACATTCACTTAATACTTACATGCTAAACAGTAACATTCACTGAGCCCTAAACACTCACTAAACACACTAAACATTCACTAAACCCTAAACATTCACTGAATGCATACACACTAAACATTCACTAACACTAACATTCACAAAACATTCACTAAACCTGAACACTCACTAGGCATTCACTGAATACTTACACAGTAATCATTCACTGAATACTTACACATTAAACATTCACTAAACACATTCACTGAATACTTACACAGTCATCATTCACTGAATACTTACACATTAAACATTCACTAAACACTAACATGCACTAAACCTTCACTAAACCCTAAACTCACTAAACACTTACGCACTAAACATTCACTAAACCCTAAAAACTCACTAAAAATTCACTGAATTCTTACACAATAAACATTCACTAAACCCTAAACACTCACTAAACATTCACTGAATACTTACACACTTAACATTCACAAAACATTCACTAAACCCTAAACACTTACTAAACATTCACTGAATACTTACACAATAAAAATTCACTAACATTCACAAAACATTCACTAAACCCTAAACACTCACTAAACATTCACCGACTACTTACACACTAAACATTCATTAACATTCACAAAACATTCACTAAACCCTAAAATAAACATTCAACTTACTCATAAACATTCACTAAACACTTACTCACTAAACCCTAAACATTTGCTAAACACTTACTCTTTAAACATATTGATTAAAAAAATTCACCATTGCACTAAGCCCATGTTCAATTTGCCAGTTACCAGACCTTTAAAGATGGCTGCAAGGCTCTGCAGTGCTGCCCTGGTGGAAGACCACCGAACTACGTACTACTGGTATAGAGATCGCAACTCCAGACATTTACCCTCTATGCGTCCTAAGGAGTTTCTGCCATGTTTAATACAGTGGCGTTCCTGAGGGGCGGGCGGGCGGCGGGGGGGCCTGTTTGAAATCGCCCCCCAGGTCCCAAAGTGAGGAGGGGCTCCAAAATGCAAAATTTATGAAATAAAATTTCTGACATTTTCATTTACAAGTTTAAAATGATCCCAAATTGCTCATATTCTAAAAATTTTCCTGGGGCTTATCCCACAACCCCTTGCTTCCTGCTCACCCCATAAGAGGGGCCCAAATGGACTCTGCCCTCAAAAATGTCTAGGAACACCCTGGTTTAATCACTGGGGCGACGCGTAGGTAACAAGCCGAAATAGCACCCAGTAATCTGTAGTTCCAGAAATGACTTAGTTACTGTCAGTTACCTCAGTCAGAAAATGATGACTATGAGTTATTCTGGACTGTGGGAAAACAGTTCAGTTTCACTATACATAGTTACGGAGCTAATCAACACATGAGTACGCGTTTCACAGAAATAAATTTCTGACTCACATCGGGATCGACCCAGGTTGGCCTATCTCTCTGGAAAAGGTGCTGACTTGCGTTGGTCAATTGGCAGTGCCCTTGCCTTTCACTTGAGAGACCTGGGTTCGATCCCAATGTAAGTCAGAGATTTATATGTAGTTATGTACAGAGTACCAGAAACGATTTAGTTACTGATGGTGTCTGTTAGAAAATGACTAGTTAAATCGACTCCCGATATTAGCTAAATCATTCACACAAACCACATTTTAGAATCTTGCATTATTTTTTTTCCATTTGGTAATATTCTTGAAACAAGTATGAGTACTTATTATATGTATACATTTTTTTTATATACTTGCAGAATACAACCGCATATGTCTGTGTGATGGTACTTGCCAGATAATTTTCGTTTATTATTCCAAACCTCTCATTCATGACGTGATTTTAGCTTCAAAATAGAAATCTCTCTCTCTCTCTCTCTCTCTCTCTCTCTCTCTCTCACACACACATCTCTCACACACACACATACATACACACACTCATTTTTCTTATTAAACATGTGAGCATTTAGGCAAAATAATTTCTGATACTATTTTACCCTAAGTTTCCTCTAATTCCCAAAATAATTTCTTTAGCTTTTATTTCTTTTTTGTCTCGTCAATAGCAATAACTTTTAATATTAATTTCTCTGTTTGTTTACACATTGACGGTGCTGCCTTCTGCCCGATTTTATCCTCAATACATTTCACAACCACATATAATGGCTTTAGTTTCAACCAGTACCGACTTTCAGAATCAAGTTTAATATAGTTCTGATTGATCACGTTAAAAATCAGGCAGAGAACGATAATATCCATCGAAAATAAGCAACAACAATAACAAGTAAAAAATGCACCGAAGTTTCTTCAGCGCAATCGAGTTTTCTGCACAGCCGCTACTGCGTATAATCAAGGCCACCGAAAATAGATCTAACTTTCAGGGGTCTCGGTATAATGCTGGTGGTGGCCTGTTCTATATCGTTGCCAGATGCACGATTATGGCTAACTTTAACTTTAAATAAAATAAAAACTACTGAGGCTAGAGGGCTGCAATTTGGTATGTTTGATGATTGGAGGGTGGATGATCAATATTCCAATTTGCAACCTTCTAGCCTCAGTAGTTTTTAAGATCTTAGGGCGGACGGACAGACAAAGCCTGCACAATAGTTTTCTTTTACAGAAAACTAAAAATGGGGGTCACTTCATCACAGCTTAACCTCCTGTAACTATAAACCTAATTTACGTGAGCCTAGTCGTAGATTAGTCACAGCCTTGTGCTAAACACCTACACTCCACTTTGAAATATTTAGTAATAGATATGGCGACGTTTGTTAGCAAGCCAAAATGATCCTACCAATATCTAGATAACTTTATTTGTATGACAAACGTCACGCAACAAAATCTGTTGCAGCTGACGACATAAAAAAAGGAAAACAAAATAGATTTATGTCTGTCATTATGGGCAACTTATGAAACGGTATACAACATTTCTTTCATTCAGCGCTTAAGAAAGGTATCCTGTTAAAATAGAAGTGAAACAGATCCCTGGAAATCGAGCATTCGTGCGAAGGAACTATATTCTAGGGTCAAGCTATAAGCTCCATGAATTTCCCCTCATGAAAACTTCTCTCTCTTCAACAGGAGGACCCAGAGAGAAGAGCGTGTTCGGTGTTGAGACCGAACTGATAACGCAGACACTCCGGCAGAACAGTGACGTGAGTGTCTGAAAGTTCTGTATATCTATTTGTCTGGATTATTATTATTATTATTATTATTATTCAGAAGATAAACCCCTATCTATAAGGACTAAACTTACAGGGGCCATTCACTTAAAATCCAATCTTCCAAAGAATATGGTGTTCAATTGAAAGAAGTTACAGAAGATAATAGGAATCACAGGGAAAAGAGATCAGTTATTATAAAACAAAAGGAGACAAATTAATAAATCAATAAACAAACAGATCAAAATAAGAATGAACTCGTAAAATACCGAGTGAACTGTGTTTACCAGCGTTTTGGATAAGCTCATTGAAAGACCAAGGCACCATCCCCTCTTGGTTCTTTTTTGAACATTTCCTGGGATTAATGGAAAATGTTATCTAAAGAAACTCATGTCTAACAAATGGTAAAACAGTTGTCCCATAAAGTTTCATTCCGTTTTGCTTATCTAGGCCTATCCACCATTTCCCAGGCAGTTTCGTCCTTACTGGCCCAGACGGAGAGCTTGAAGTTAGCCATGACCTCCGTGGCGGAGGTGCAGAGTGCCCAGCAACAGATGGTTGCCGCCCTGAGGTCAGAGCTGGAGTCGGAGAAGATGGGCAAGAGGAACCTGAGACGCACCGTGCATGACCTCAGGTCAGAGCTGCACACGGTCAAGGAGGAGAGCAAGGTGAGGGGCTTAACTGGAGATAATAGCTTCTCGAAAGAGATTTTTAACTATCAGCATCATTACAGGAAGTACGAAGTGGTCCTTTGCCTTTTAACATTATTTTAGGGCGTCGTGGGTGGGGTTTTAACCTCTGATGAGCCCTTCAGGATGTGTGAAGATGTTCCTTAACTCCCCAGCATCATTTGTCACTCAGTTCACATCTCAAACGTTTCTGTCACTGAAAATGAGTCAGGTAAGAAACTGACTCTTTAAGTTCCCATTCAAATAACAGGTTGCTAATGGTACTACCAGAAATTATCTTTCATGTAAGTGACATTACTTAAACATTACGAACGAATACGCTGTACTTAAAATCTTCACTAATGACTCCTCTTCTTTAACTTTGAGTTCTCGAGAAGTAACCCTTTCTTAGGAAAGATTCGCTGTATCAATAACTTGAATCTAGGTTTGTAGCCCTTGAAGCCAGGTAAAATAGGTCAAAAATTAAAATTGAAAAATTTTAAACGCTATCGGCCTACGGTAACCTAGTCGCCCAATTCCCTCTCAACTTTCCCTCATAAAACTGGAATTTTTTTATCTTCTTTTCAGGCCTGGAGAGAGCACCTAGGTCGGCTGGAAAGTGAAATCAAAGCTGGCCTTCAGAAATCAGAATTGGCCGCTCAGGAGGCGACCATCGAAGTCAAGAGTACTGGAGAAAGAGTCAACAGTTTAGGTAGACATCAAAGCATATTTTTCTGTCGGTCTAATTTCTATTTTTTTTTTCTTTTTTTTTAGTAAATCTTAGAGTTAAGTGCCACTCAGGTCTGTTCTCGAAATCTTTGAAGCAAAATAACAGAAAAAGGGGCTGGTATGAACAAAAACCATCAGTTTTAGCATAAGACCCGTTTTTATCCGATCATGTCAATAAGCATTTAACAGAATTCCCATTCTAGGTCTATATTTGAAAGTTTTATCGTCGATATCTCCTCCACCTCTTCTTCTTCTTCATCTCCTTCTTACAGGAGAAGTCATCCGCCAAGTCCAAGGGAGCCTACAAGGCCTAGAGAAGACGGTCAGTAGGCATACCTCAAATCTTATCGCCCTGAGAAAGGCCAAAGGAAAGGGCGCCCGTCCCTCTGAAAAAACAGACAGATCGGAAGAAACCTCAGTAGACAGTTCGTTAGAACGACCAGGTACGTGTAGGCCTACTTATTACGTATGTAGCATTAGTACTAGTGAAGGAAAAGTTATGTCGCTCTTGCTTTTAACCAAAGGAAATATTTTTACTAGGAAAAAGGACAAATATTTTACTACTGTTTTCTAGTGTTGAACTCTGAGAAGTGCACAAAATAAAACCTTTGCACATACCAGTTCTTACAAGCCAGGACCTTTCACTTAAGCCTTGACGTCATCGTAGTCAAGCTGCCACAAACCAATTGAGAACTTCTAGATCCTCATTTCGTGAAGAAATATAACCAGCATATATATTCTAACACCCCCCCCCAATTTTATATGGTCTATTAAAAACATTCCATGATATGAAAGCAGCAAGTGCAGCTCTGTTTTTCTTCTCTCAGATGAAAACCTGCATTGTCCGCATCCCTATACGCGGATAGGCCTAGGCTGCTTCACCGTCCACAGCACCCAGCGCTACACGTGGGAACGGGCTAGACAGCACTGCGAGTGAGATACTATGTTGTTCTTCTAAATAGATTTGGCTCTGATTTCACTGATTCCTTTCAGCAATTTTCTTTAGATAATGTGTCTTCATTAGGTCTCAATGATGTATATTCAGAAACTGACGTCAGAATGCCATCTAGCCAACACCTCTTGCATTAGCATGTAATGTGAATCCCATTTGTCAACAAAATTTCTCTAACCTTCCTTTCTTTAAGTTACCTCTATCCCGCAGAATTCAATATGTTAAAAGCTGTCATATTATGAGAATTCCGTCTTTCACTAATATTTCAATATGCATCATCAATCAGTTTTAATAAATTTATGTAATACTGATCCAAGTCACCATGGAGAGAGCAAAAATATGTTATTCTTCTTCTTTCAGGGAATTCAACGGAGATCTTGCCAACCCTTATGACCTCTATGACATAGTTCTCTTCTTGGACGAGACCTTCCCAGGTGAGTGAATAATTGCTCTGTCTTTGACAACATTAACTATTTCTGGATAACAAATCCCTAAGCACAACTTTTTTATTTCTGGAATGCGAAGTCTGTACAGGTAAATCAATTAAGAAATTAACTGTATATTGTAAAAATAAGAAATCCTCTTTTTGCTTTCCGAAAACGTAGTACTTTTGACAGTTGAAGAAATACATTTCTAAGGGGGCAATGAAAAATTGGTTATTACTTACTAGATATCCTTGTGACAATTTTTTCAAACTGTCTAAAGCCATCGTAGACCCTTGATTAATAATGTCTAATGTTTATCCTTACCTCTAAAAAGAAAGGCATTGCTATAAGAATCGATTAATTTATGAAAATTAGGCCAAAAACCAAGCACTATGGGCACTTTCAGCCATTCAGTGCTTAAGACTGTAAAAACAGAGTTGGAGTGGTCAGACAGCAAGATAGAAGAAAGGAAACAGGAATGGGGTGAGGTAAAAGGGTAAAAACCAGGTATTTGACTAAGGAACCCCTTTTTAAAAGCCCATATTGTTCCCTCCCCATAACAAGACCTCACTTCAGCCACTGGTCTCCGGGGCATTGCATATGAAGCCCAAATTTTCCTCTCTCTCAGAATCTGTGTATTCGACCTCAGGGAGTTGGGGCTTCTGGGTCGGAGCCACTCTCAAGGATGACAAGAAGTGGTACTGGGTATCTGGGGTGCCCGTCGAGGTCCAGGTCGATTTCTGGGGTCGAGGAGAACCGGGGGATCCCCTGGAGAACGACGAGAGGTGCCTGTTCTTGCACAGTTGGTGGAGGTTCCGCGCCGGTGCCGATTCCTGTGACTCCCAGAAATATTTCATATGCGAGCAGAAATCTACTCCGTCTAATTAATGTCCCTTGGAAATATAGACTCTAATAAACAATGGTCACGGATTTTATTGACATATTTCCTTTCTTAGGAAGGTGAGGGCCCACCGGAATATTTACTACTGTATTAAAAATGATTTTAATAGGACTCAACAAAATGGTTTATCTTTTCATCATTATTTCACTTAATCGTCAGCCTGTGGAATTCTATTTGGCTTCTGCTATTAGGGCTAAGACCTATTATTTTTCGTTCCCCGTTCATTGTCAACATTCTTTTATCATAGTTGGGCTTATCACACTGAGTCAACTTATTTGCATGAAGCAACTTAATTGACATGAGTATAAACGCATCATGTATATCTTAACCTTTATCCAACCTTCACAATTTAAACAAAATTGTAAAAATAACACAGTACTGTACTGCACCAAATCAAATACATTTTTATAAGTAGTTAGTAGTAAGTAGCAATGTAGACATATTTCTAGTTCTGAAGGGAATCTCACAGTTTAACAGGCATAGCTCGATATAATCTGCTACATACAAGAAAACGCTCAAGAGCTTGGATTACATTTAATTGCCCTTATATCATAGCAAAATGTGAAAATGCTGCCAATAAAAAAGCTATATTCTGGAGTAGGATGGGAAGAGAAATACATGAAGCTTTAAAACGTTAGCGAATGGTTTGCACCATTTTCTAGTGAGCGTAAAAGTAATACATGATCTCTGAATCTGCCTGAGAGAGATTTGTCTACAGATTTCCCTTGAAATCGTATTTATAAGAAATACGTTGTAGTTTATGTCGGGAAAGTGGAATAGTAGGTTAACTGGTGATCAAAACATATCAGGGCATGGGATAATGCTGGTTCACGTGATTTGTGTTCCAGTATAAACTACAAATTAACAGAATGATAAACATTCGAACTAGATTCAGCAGTCAGTATCGAAATAATTCTTGTATAACTTTCCCATGTCAGTCATTTACCAGAACCAAGAAAGTTACCCTTCATGTAAACAATCACCATCAGCAAGGTAAAACCATGGTAAAACCCTCGTGTAAGTTATTGAAATGTTACTGCCTTTTCCTTTTTTGCTATTCTATTATTATCTATACGGTGTGTTATGTTCTGCTAAGTTTAATCGCATTTGTACTATATTTTCTGGATCTACCGGCAAAAGACCGAAATGTTCATGTGGTATTAAATTATATATCTTTTAAAATCAAGTTCAAGAGAAAGACTCTCAAAGGCTCGTAACATTGAAAAATACATGGTTAAAATGTATTTCGGCATTTCCTTTTTACTATATCTTGTTATAAATACGGTGTGCTATGTTTTATTAAGTTTATTTGCTTTTGTATCATATTTTCTAGAGCTACTGACAAAAGACCGAAATGTTTATGTGGTATCAACTGAGATATCTTTTAAAATCCAGTTCAAAGGCTCGCAACATTAAAAAAATGTATTGTTAAAAATGTATTTCGCTGTTTCCTGTTTATTATTTTATACTGTTAAATATTCGGTGTGTTATATTTTATTGCGTTTCATCATTATTGTACAATACGTTCATACTTTTATATTTATTATTTCAAATACCCTTTGCATGATGTCATCTCCTGAATATTTCTGTATTTTCAAGGTATGTTTTCTTGTTCTTCTTCTTGAAAAGTACCGTAAACAAAACAAGTATAGATAAAATGATTTTCCTGTCAAGGTGATAAATGTCCCTAAAACAAAAGAGCAATAACAAGAGATAAATAACCTTTAAAGCGTTTTATGTCACTTTGAATATTCCAGTATTATTATTTATCAATTGGATTCCTGGAATTGTAGTATCTATATCGCAAGTGACCTTACTCAGCGTTTCATCACAAATTACGGTGTAATTCGTCTGTTTTCGAAACATTTCCGTAATTGTGTGGACATTTAAGCACGAAATCTTCGTTATCAAGACACAAATGGTTAAGTATAAGTTTTGTGTCAACGTATAACCTTCCTAAGCTTTCGAAACATCGTGTGTAGGCCTAATCGTTAATTCTGCCCTACGGTAGGCTAGACTTGAAAAGGCTGAAATAGCCTACAACAGTTTAGCCTTTTGAGCCAGAAATGTCCATTTTTAAGTTGAAATAACTATTCCCAAACTCGTATTACAATGTCATTGGTGTAACAGGAAGACAAATTAAATCCTTGAACGAGAAAGGTAGCCCAGTTTACGCAAGAACACTTAAGCTAGGCTTAGGGCACCAGCCTAGGCCTATGTAGCCCAGGATCGGCTTGTGGTTTGTCTTTCTTCAAGTCTTTGGTCTTGTGTGAAGTCCCAGCAACAGTTACTTTAAACTGTAGCCTATTTTAAGAGTTAAAAATAGGTAGGCTAGGCCATGGATTTCGATATTTCTAAGTAACGGCTCCACACGGACTGCATGGAACGGTTCCGTGAATACGAGAGACAACAGGGGCCATATGTTCAGGAAGGGATTGGCTAAGGAAATCTATTGGTAATTCTAAGCCGGCTGTCCGCGGTGAGCTAGACTGTGGCAATTGGCGTTGTTCTATGTTATTTTACTTGCTTTACAAGAATTTAAAGTCATATTTTGTCGGCCGGCTGTAAATATACCGTAATTGACCTTTGAAGACTACCACACGACTTAAGTACCTAACGCTGGGTAGGTCTAAGCCGGCATTCAGCGACAAGCCCCCACCTCCCTCCATAACTAATGTTCGGCAAAATTGTAACCAGTAAACACCTCTAGGTGCGTTAGGTTGGTATTTTTAGGGGTTTACTGGTTACAATTTTGCCAGTATTAGCTATGGAGGTGGGGGGCTTGCGGCGAATGCCGGCTTAGACCTACCCCACGTTAGGTAATACAAGTCGTGTAGTCTTCAAAGGTCAATGACAGCTTAGTTACAGCCGGCCGAAAAATATTACTTTAAATTCTTCTAAAGGAAGTAAAATAACATAGGAAAACGTCAATTGCCATAGTCTAGCTCACCATGACAGACAGCCGGAATTACCAATCTATTATAAAAGGAACCACACTAATCTAGTGTAACCTAACCTAATCTAGTGGGCTGTGTTACTTAGCCAGGGCTCTGCCCCCTGTACCCCCCAGTAAAGGAAACCACTTTTTACCAAAAGTTCCCCTATAACACTGTGCATGCGCGATCCCTTTCAAGGATGGCCAGCATCCAAAGACATAATCAGTTCTGAGGTTAATTACAGTTGACCGACAAAAAATAATGGTAAATTCTTGATAAGCAACCAAAATACTATAGAAAAAGCCACTTTCCAAGGTAATATCCGATGCAGAGCTCTTACTTAGTTCTACCTAGATTTCTGGTAAATTTTGATCTTGGGTAGGCAAGCAGGCATAGGGCTGTTGCAGCTAGGCCTACTACCATGAGCACTTTGTTTAGCCTAGTACTATCCCCATGGGAATGAATGCTAGAAAATAAACTAAAGATGGTAAATATCTTGGCAAAAGTAAATGTGTATATTTTAAATTATTTCCATATTAGCATGGTAAGGAGGTTTAGAGTGCATCATAAAAACCCCAATGTCAAGTTGTATTAGTGTAAAATAATACTGAATTTTATATGCATAAGTGTTTCAAATGTTGTGACATTCATATTGGAGCAAGTTTGTTGTTTTAGAGCTATTGGGCCCCATTATACAGTTAGCCTGGAAGGCTACAGTGGGAAATCAGGATTTTTGGATGATGGAAAATCCAAAACAAATTAAATACTGGGGTGCATTTTAATATACTGTACCTGGATTAGCACCCTAATCTAGGGCACTGTACAGAATAGATATATAATAACGGTTCGACTTACCCTAACCTAGCCAAGGACACTGGCTGGCCTGGATGCCCCAACCTAACATAACCTAGATTACCTGGTCCTTTCCTTTCTAGTGGGTGGTTTCACTTTGGAAACATTAAGTAAACCTTATTTTAATCAGAATCAGAACTTGCAGAAGTATCCCTGTAGGCCTGTTTCAGTTTGTGTTGTCCTGTACAGAAAAGAACCGTTGAGTAAACTTTGTTTTAATCGGAATCAGAACTTGCAGAAGTATCGTTTTGACAGTAGTATACATCCCTGTAGGCCTGTTTCAGTTTGTGTTGTCCTGTACAAAAAACCAAGTTTCCCACTGTGGTCTTCCAAAGTTGTAAGTTATAAGGAGGTCCAATATCTTTAAATCTACCAATTTGCCACCAAAGTGAATATCAGAAATGTTCAAAACACGCACTAAAAAATATTAATCCAGGGGGTAAGTGTTGAATTTCTGCACCAAAGGAGCCAGGACCAAGAACTGAAGCCAGTTTTTCAAGAAATTTTTGAATTCCAAAATCTAATTTTATTGGTAAAACTTACAATAAAAGAACCAGGCAAGTTTCCGGATTGTCTAGGTACCCACATTTCTAGATTAAAATAACAAAAGGCATTTTAAATAAGCTAACATTTCTATCAGAAATGTTTTGTTGACTTATCACTCCCACCGACATCAGGCAGCTTGGGCTATCTCAGCGGGAAACCAGTGTTATACCTGGGGTTGGGGGGCGGGGGGAACAAGTGAAATAGGTGAATGGATATTACATGGATAAGTCCTCACCTAACCTATGGTTCTGGGTACCCCTGACTGAGGGAGGCTTCACTCCCCCTGTGTCAAGGAATTCACCAACTTGAAATGATCAAGAGCATCATCAGTCATAGAGTACAGTGCCAGTGGTTAAAATTTGGGTAAACTTGAATATCAGAATTCAACTTAACATAAAATAGCAATTAAACTTTACTGGGGAGCAAATTTATGTTGCATACTAAGGACTGGAAGATTAGATCTGTTATACAATCTAGATTTGCTGCCAAGACAGAAAACTTCATCTGGATAACTAAGCATTTCTAGTGCCAGGTCAAATGACCAAACTTCCAGAAGTCAAATCAGCAACAGGCTGCACTTCATTTTATAATCCCAGCCTTGCCACTTAGGGTTTGGAATGATTAAGATCTTTTCCTGTGTCTAGTCAGGGCCATTAGCCTATCATGAGACTGTTCATGCCTTTATGTTGTTGATGGAGAAGTTGTGTTAGCTCTTGTTTTACTGATAAAACTAGGTCACCTTATTCATGAAAGAAATATGACTGCACAGTATTCCCATGTTGCCCTAATGAACAGAAATTGTCAGTACGAGTATCATTTTTTTTGAAGATATGTCTCATGATAAATTGTATTTTTTTAACTTCATATTTCACAAAGAATTTGCAGTATCAGAAGTGAGTTGGAAGTCTGTGTTCTAATTTTTCCACTTTTTGTCTTTTTCAGATCATCACACACAATTTGGAAAACTTTGGCCTCTGAAGTGGTGAAAACTTGCCACCTAAAAGTCACTGATTCAGCAACAAAGAAACAAAACGATTCGTAAAAATGTGTTATGTGAGGTAAGAAAGTTAATGGAGTTACAGTTTTGTTTTTTATTACTTTGTATGTTGTTTCCGTCAGCCTATGGGTGTACTGATGTTGAAGACTACTTTTGCAGATTTTTTTTGTTCAGAAATAAGTAGAGGCTCAATTTATCTTCAACAGTGGGATGTTAAGACGGACCAACTAAGCAGGATGAATTGTGCAGATATTACTGTTGAGTGTGGACACTTTTGCAATAGTATTTGGGTTAAAGACTTTTCTCTGCCAGCCCCAGGCCAAATGTATGTATGGCCTGTTTGGTACTTCATTTGTTTTGCTCTTGTCATCAAATGACCCCTGTTAAACAAAATTATATCCTTAGTAGAGAGCAAAGACTTAAGCTGGATACATATGGCCTCTACCATTCTATGCAGCAGCAGCACTGTCATCATCCAAGAAAATGGGGAAGATTTTGAAAAGGAGCAAGCATAGAATGTTAGGTTCTTGGTTAAAGTTTGTTGAAGGGATCATTTTACAAATGAGAAAGTAGCTGCTGGTGTTTAAGTGGTTGGAAAATAGACTGAGATGGATTGGGCATGTGAATGAGAAGGGATGAGGAACAGAGAAATAGTAAATATGAAAGTATTAGGGCAGAGACCCTTAGGAAGCCCATGAAATCATATAAGAGGGGATAGATGAAGACCTAGACCTGATATGAGTTCAGGCAGAAAGAGCACATTACAGAAGAGGTTGGAGAGAACTCATTTCACATTTAACCACATCAGGGGAAAGGCTCACAGAAAAATGTTTATGAGGATAATAAAAAGTAGATGCACTGCAGTGTGGAAGTTACAGAGAAATAAATTGCTTAAAGATGCTTTGAAAATATTGGAAAAGGTGATGGAGGAAAGTCTGAGAAATACAGTACTGTATTGTAAAATCAACCCTTGACACTTTTGCTTCATCCCAGAGAAATCAAGAACATGGGGAGTCTGCAATGAGGCAATTACAAGTACCAAGCAAAGAGAAAGAGATTATACCACTTGTGCATGTATCCTGAGAGGGGATTTGATAGAATACTAAGATAGCAATGAGATGGGCATTGCACAAGCAGGGGGTACTGAAAAGAAACTTGTAGTTAGGTATGTTACTTTAGCATAAAAAAATCTAAAGTGGAGACAGTTGCAGGTTTAAATCATTTGCTTTTTATCACAGTTAAGGATGATGCTTCATGGGAATGTAGAAAGGGAGACCATTGGAGTTACTGTGTTCAGGTGACTTATTGTTAAAATCAAAATCCTAGGATGACCAGAAAGTAAGCAAAGGAAAAGTATTGGGGGTGGTTCAGTACTCTGTATCAAATATAACAGACGGTGCCACAGAAGTTGCTCATGATTACAATATACACTTCATTCCCAAAATTTATATGAAAAACAAATAAGGAAGAGTGGTTGGAGGAGCACTATGTTATTGCAAAGGGGAAGTCTGTAGAAGAGACAAGTAATATATATTTCTTTTACCATAGGGACTCGTGGACTATGAAGTAGGTATTAAGAGGGCAGTAAGAAAAAAAAAATGGTAGGAGATTACTAGGCTACTGGTAATTAAAACAAAACCTTAGTAAGCAGACAAAAACTATGGTGCATTGTATAAGGCAGCAGATGCCTGTCTACTGACAAAGAAAATGGAGGAGATTTTGCGAAAGTGTAACACCATAATGCTAAGATTCATGGACAAAGTGGAAAGGTCATATTACAAATGAACATATATTAGATCACAGTGAAGGATAATGGCAGCTCACCACTTTCAGCCAATATAAATTTGCCTTAAGAAGATTTAAAGGTTCTGCAGTGGATATGAACTGGATCTCAAGTCTGTAAGAGTGAGTTAGTAGCAGACGTGTGTGTTTGACTTCTGTTATCTGTTAATGATAATCAGAAGCAGTCAGTGTCTTGTGTCGCAAGAAATATTTCTTTGGATAATTTTTGACCATTTTTACATTTGGTTTGTATGGGATTTCCATTTGAGGTGTGTTTACAAGTTTGAGCTTAAATATTTTCTTCTTTGGCTTATGGATGTAAAGTGGTCTGCCAGCTTCGGCTTTATTTCATCATATTTCATCTCTCTTTTACCTCGCATAACATAATAGCTTTTGATTTTTTCTTGGAGGATTAAAGTCCTTCTGATGACAGCCAGGCTCAATTCCATAGATTTTTCTCTAGCTGCTGGCATTAACATTATTCTTTGTTGTAGTGTGCCTTTCTAACCATTAATTAATTTATCTAGCATTTGTTGTAGTGTGCCTGTCTAACTATTAATTAATATCTCTATCAGTGGTGAAAAAACAATTTAGCAGTCACTAGCCTACTTCTAGGTGCCATTGATATTCCTGTTCAAACTGTAAATGATTTTAAAGATGATGTCATATGTACCGTAAGATTGACCAATCTCCCATGTGTCACCTCTTTACTCGGCAGTATTATTTTATCAAAGCTTATCAGTATGAAGCTATCAGTGGCCAGGATGACTTATCTGTTATGAAGTTTTATCTTGTGTCCTTCATGAACTGCTCTGTATTTGCTTCAGTGTAAGCTTCTTGCAATATTTGTTTGTCTGCAAACAAATAATTTAATATGTTCACGTGAATCATTTGAAGTTAGTGTTGTGAACAGAACTTATTTAACTTTTTATCATCATAACTAAGTGGATGAAAGCAAGCTGTTATTATAACAGCAAAGAAGAAATAGGTGAAGAGAATATATATTTTTCTTTAGAAATGTTATTTAGAGTGAGCCTCCGTCTGTTTTAGCTATCTGAATTGCTTTTTAAGAGAATTTGAAAAGGAATTACCAGTTTTTCTCATCATGGGAATTGATTTAGAATATATTAGTGTCCCTGATATGGGAAGTTTTGGGTTTGGAAATTCTGGATAAATGAGGTTAACCTAGTACCCTAATGGAGGACCTGAAAATATGTGTATTTCCATTGGTCAACAAGTTCGTGATTCATCTGCTAAAATGCTTCGTTACGATAGTCATAGTGTAACTATTGCTGCATTTAGCATTTCTTCAGAAAGAAAATTTAGATAAGTCACTAATAAACAGTGAATTGCACTTACAAAAATATAACATTTTCAAGAAAAATCTTATGTATAAATCATAAATATCAAGTTGGAACTACATTGTATATCATTGAACAACTAATGGTCTTCAGTACTAGGCTAACATTTTATACTACAAAGAATGAACACCTGAATTCGCCCTTAATCCCACTAGCCCGAACAGCTCTCAATTACCAATCCACTATTAGGAATTTTAACAGCCGGCATTACCAACGCTGCAGATAAAATCTTGTCATTTGAGCTACCATAACAAACGGTTGGCAACGTTGACACAGGTGTGCACTGACACTCCCACTTTTGTCAATTGCTTTTTGTTCGCTGCTGCTGGAAGGTTGTTTCCTTCTGCAGTGCGAGGTTTTAATCCTATTGCCCGACTTCTCTTTGTATTTTGGACCTCTGGTGAAGACCTGGATTATATTTACTGGTTTCTTCTCCTGGTTTTTCTGAATATCTTCGATGTGGAACATCTTTTAGAATTGGACTCGCTGGTTCCCAGTCTCGATTGGTCATCACAGACTCTTTCACCTTCTACTACCGCTCCTTCAGCTTCGACATCGACCTTGACTGCCCCTACGATGGTGGATACTGGAACTCATCGCTTCTTCTTCCTGCAAGAGATGGATGAGTACCTTGAGACACGATAGACATTCTGTCAGGTATGTAGGAAGGTTAAGTGTGATGTCCAGACTCATTGCAATGAATGTTCTGATTGGAAGGCACAAGAGATGGAGGATTACATCCATCATCGCAAGTCTTTGGCTAGTAAGGGCGGCAGACGTCGGTCAGATTCTCGTTACCTCAAGTGTCTCAGGCTTCTGCTACAGATCAGTTGATGGATTAGTGAGTTCAGGGGTAGTCAAACAGATAGAGGATAGAATTGCAAGTAGTATGGAAAATTTAATAGCTAGTCTTCTTCAACATTTCTCAGATAGGGATAGTAGTAGTGTTAGGATGTCTAATCCTTCTTCCTTTTCAGCTCCCCTGCCTGTTCCAGAACCAGCCCTAACGGGTGCTGAGGGTAATGGCAGAACCGCAAACCTCTGAGTGGGTAGGGTCTGCTGGCCCCCTCGGCTTGGAGCAGGCAGCGAAGGATTCCCCCCCAACCCCCTTGTGGTATTGATAAATTTAATGTAGATAATGTTAGTCAGGATCAAGATCTAGGTGTGTGATAAAGGAGGATAGGTTTGGGTTAGGTAGTGAGGAGAAGGTATTAAGGGTTCAGGGTCATTCTCCTGGACGGGTTCCGGTTTCCAGTTCGAGTGGGTTTTTTGCTGTGGGAAGAGTTTCGCCTTCATCGCTTCTTTTTGGTCTGGCTCAGTCTCAAGTCAATGTTTCAGTTACGATGGTGCAGAATCCTTCTGCTTTTGCTCCTAACTCACTTCTGACTCTTTCTGAATCTCCTACTGTAGTTTCCCCCTTCCCTGTGTTTTCCACTCCTCCATCTAGTAAGGCGGATTCTGGTGTGTCCTTTCGGCTTCTAAAAGTAGTTTGCGGGACCTGCAATTGGATGTGGTGGAATATAAGGCGGATTTGCTGGGTCTTTCGACGGGTATAGACATATGGTGAGAGGTTATTTTTTTAATGGTTTCTCTAACATTAGAGAGTATGTGACACAGTAGTGTCCAGAATTCATGTGAGATATGTTTCAGGATTATTGAGGTGGGCGGATTCGGTGTACCTTCTGTCCTTTTCGTTCTAAGTTTTCTTCTGGTTTATCTGTCGCTTCATCTCCTGCTCCCACATTCTCTGTTACTCCTTTTTCAGTCTCCTCTTCGGCCTCTTCTTCTTCTGCTCCGGTCTTTCCTGCAGCTTCCGCATCTTCCATTTTCCCTCCTTCTTCAACTTTGCTTTCCTCCTCTCAGGTAACTTTTTATTTTATGCGTCTGCTATTCCTCTGCCTCCCGCCTTTCCTTCCTTAGTACAGTCTTCTCTGGTAGGAGGAGCTTTCAGACAGGTGAAAGCGCAGTTTCAGCAGAATTTGGCCGCAGGCGTCACATATTCCATCCCTTCGGGTATGCGCAATCCCTTGCTTCCGCTTCAAGTGGCTGTTCTGGTAGTATCAGGTATTTCACAGAGTTTGCCTGCCGCTTCCAGTTTGGGTTTGTGCTGCTCGGTTTTGGCAGGTCTTGTGGTACCCTCTTCGAGTGGTCTGCGACTTTCATCGCCTGCATTTTCTGCGGCGGTAACTCCAAGGGTAGCTTCTACCTCTTTCATTCTCCCTCCTTCTTCTTCATCT
The DNA here is from genome assembly GCF_040412425.1 of Macrobrachium rosenbergii. Taxonomy (NCBI): domain Eukaryota; kingdom Metazoa; phylum Arthropoda; class Malacostraca; order Decapoda; family Palaemonidae; genus Macrobrachium; species Macrobrachium rosenbergii. The sequence continues at coordinate 41,922,408 of NC_089743.1, forward strand.
TCTTCCGTCCCTCCGCAAGCAGTTTCATTTGCGCATCCTCCCCCAGGGTTTAGCAATGTGGGTTTGGCTACTCTCACTCGTCTTCCCCTTGGTAATAATGGGGAATCGGCTCTGGGTTTTTCTTGGTTCAGCCTTCTCTTCTACGTGTTCGACTATGCTGATTCAGCTCCGGGTATCTGATTAGGTGTGGGTGCGCAGTATTCTGGTTAGGGTGGTCCGCTTGCGGACTCTTCATCATTGTCCGGGCTTCGTTCAGTGCTTCCTTCTTTGTCGGTCTTAGACCGTTCCGACATTGCGGAACAGGATTCTTATCTGGAGGTGCAGGAGATTCTGGTGGACTTAGAATGTCTTCTTGCCAGCAGTAATGATTACGGACGCATGCTTGAGTATGTTACTACTTTGTACCCTCAAGCAAGAGCTCCGGACCTCCCGATTTAGTCAATTCAGTCTTTTTTTTTTTTTTTTTTTTTTTTGACACTAAGCCAGCTCCTGCCTCTTTTCGTGTTGGCTGGTTTGGTTCAATCGGGTTAGACAGGCTTTGGAGGAGGCAGATGTTCGTTTAGCATCGGTAGTGGCTTCTAATAGACAGGACTCTTCTCTTCTCTCTCCGCGCAGGACAATTTACACAGTTCGAGGTAACCCTTTGGCAGGTGTCAGGTTGCCATTCAACGAATTGGTTGAGGCAATCCTGCCTAGGTCTCCGGCGTCGCCTCAGCTTGTAGGGACTTCTCTTAGGGAAGCAGGTGCTTGGAAGATGTGTTGCGCAAGCAGACTAAGGCTCTTGCGCACTCTCTCTGGATGCTGTCAGGTTTGCTGTACAGTACTGGGGTTCTAAAGAGTGATGGCTATGTCCCTTCGGATCCGAGGCTGTTTGCAGTCTAATAATTTATCTTGAGGGGTCTGGCTCACCAGGCGAATGCTTTGGCTTCGTCTATGATGTTTGGAGCAGGAAAGTTGAAATTTCTATCTTGGTCATCTTCTCCCTCAGTATCCAGATGTTCCTAAGAAGGATTGCATAGAACACCATTAGCCTTAGCTAATTATTGTTCAAGGATGATGACGTAGCCAGTATGATGAACGTGGTTGCTTCTAACTCATGTCTCTGGTGCTGGCAGTTATGCATCGTCGAGGGTACGGAGTGTTGAGGTATCTAGACAATTGGTTGATCCTTGCCTCCTCTCTAGAGGAGCTAGTAAGAGCGAGGGAATTCTTATGGTATTTTTAACCTATTCAGGTAGGAGGATTCTCTCTCTTCCTTTGAGGGTTTTCACTACCCTAGAGAGGATCCAGTCGGTCCTTCAGCAGGCAGAAGGGTTCCTGTCCAATAGGGAACGGCTGGTACCAGCTTGGAGAAGCCTCCTAGGGAGAATGTCTCTCTGTCTCTTTTAATTCCAGGGTCTCGTCTCTTCAGGTATGTCTTGGGAATCACTGGGACTTCCTCAACGAGAACCTCAGATCAAGGTTGGGGAACCGTGGAGGAAACCCAGGCCTTGGGCCTCTGGGGCCGTTCGGGAACGAGAGGAGTCAATAAATCTTCGGAAAATCAAGGTTGTAAAGGAAACCCTCAGTTGTTTTCAGTCCTAGTGAGCAACAGAGTAGTGGCTATATTTAGCAACAGCGTAATTGCCGTGTTGTATCTGAAGAACGGGGGGGGGGCGGTGACCAGGCTCAACAGAACTCAGTACTATAGCACTGAGAGTCCTGAGAGGGTGCGAAGAACGAAAAATGTCTCTTCTTCCCCAGTTTATATCAGGGAGTCTCAACGTACTGGCTGATTCGCTAAGTGGCTCCCGCCAGGTATTGGGGGGGAGAGTAGACTTGGCTCTGGAAGTAGTGTGTCAGGTTCTCCGGAATTGGCCAGCAACTGTGGACTTATTCGCGACGTGATTAAACCATCGTCTTCTGGTTTATTTCTTGCCAATGGTGGTCCCCATGTCGATAGGCACCGATGTGACGTTACAAATTGGAATCACTTGCAGGTGTATGCCTTTCCTCCATCCGGTCTCATTCACCAGGTAATAAGGAAATTGTGGGAGAGTGTCAAGATGTCTATGACTCTAACAGCTCCCTGCTCGCCATAACACGCTTGGTTTCCGGAACTCCTAGAGCTCCCTATGGAAGTTCCGATGTCCCTACCCATGTGAAACTTCTTCTCAGACGCCCTCATTCTCACCATTATTATCCAAACCCTCACGTGCTGTACCTAGTTGCAAGGCGACTTTAGAGAGAGCCGCTAGACAGTCCGGACTCCCTATAGCTGTGTCTAGATAGTTTTCTTTTAGCTTGAGAAAGTCAACCCGTAAGCCTTACCAGGTTCAGCTGGACAAGGTATAGAAGTTAGTGTCGTAATGAAGGTCATTCCATCTCTAGACCTTCCATAGCCAAAATAGCTGATTTTCTTTTATTCCTTTGGAAAGTCAAGGGTCTTTCATATTCGGCTATTGCTGACTACCACTCAACGATTAGTGGTACAATTAGTTTCCACCTTCCTGAAATCTCTAGTAGTAAGATAATCGATGATTTATTACGTTCTTTTAAGATTGAACGTCCTGTCTTGCCGACTCGGGCCCCTCTGTGGGACTTGTCGGAAGTACTTCAGTATTTTTCTTGCATTCCCTTGCCTTTGAACCCATTGAAGCTATAACGTTAAGACACTGACTAAGAAGTTGCTTTTTCTTATGGCTTTAGCTTCAGCTAGAGGGTTGGACGAGCTTCAGGAAGTTTCTAGGTTGGGTTCCTATGCAAGAAATGATACGTAATTGTCTGTCTTCCGGAATTTGTGGCGAAGACAGAGTCGGAGGGTAAAACTCTGCCTCGTTCGTGTGAAGTTCTCTATCTGCAAGTGTTCGTTACCAGTGATCCAGCGGAGATATCCTTATGTCTGGTTCGAACATTAAAGTCTGTTTATCAAAGGTTGGGAAACTCCGTCCGCTTCCGCATACACTTCTTGTCTCTTCGCGGAATCCTTCCCGTCTGCTGTCAAAGAATGCTGTTGGTTACTTTTGGAGGGAGGTGATTTCCCAGGCTTCTCAGGGTTGTTCTTCATCGTCTTCAGCTCTATATTTCCCCGACTGCAAAGTATTCTGAGTATGTCCACTTCATCTTCCTTTCTAAGGAATTATTCAGTGCCGTCTATTCTGGAGGCAGGTACTTGGAATCCGTCTCAGTGTTTACTTTCTTTACTTAAGAGACGTTCAATTTGCCTCATAGCGTTTAGCGGTGAAGTCTACTATCTAGGATGCGTTCATTTAGCTGAGGTGGTATTCACTTAGTGCAGAGGTTCGGAGGGTTATTCTCTTAGTCCACGTGTAGCGGCAAAGTCTGTTATGTAGGGTGTGTTCATTTAGCTGAGGTGGTATTCACTTAGTGAGGAGATTCTTAGGTTAACCAGATAGAGGAATTCCTTTTAATCTTTAGAATTCTTGGGCAACAGTGATAGTGTAATCACATGAACTTAAGTTGTTCCGACACGATATACAAACTGTCGGTCCTTTACATTAGGAATTACTTTCAGTGTAGGCTGGGAACGGCCATTAAACTCTTGAGCAAGGTGGTTAGGCAGTAACTACTGCCAGGTAGGCGAGATTACTCGCCAGGTAGGTGGGAATACCCGCCTGCCCAGATGTAAACATTCCAGTTTGCTTTTGGCCGTCATGCATTGCAGATGTGGTTTCGGATCTCTCTGCCTGACTATCGTTAAACTCTTATTATCCTGGTGGAATCTTAATGTATTTTTCTGTTTATATTACATGTGTTTGATATTTATTAATACAAACCCACAATTTGTGATAACCTTGCATAGCCGTCGTTCCCCTGCGCTGTGTCTTGGGTTTGATGGCCAAGGGCATATTTAAAGGAGCGCAACTGAGTGGTAATGCTTCTCTTCCAGTAGCCCTTTATTTAGATACTGAAGGCATTCCCCTGTACAATCAGAAATATTAGATTGGGACGTAATATCGTCGCTCCCCTACATTGATCGGGACGTAAGAGTTTGCTTCCCTTCTTTGGCTCCCGCCCTCTGTGTACAAGGGCATGACTACTTCCTTCCTACTTGTGCTGAGTGTTGTGTTCGCCAACCTGCGCTTGGAGAATTGCGGGGCGGGTGGGAGGTTGCGGGCATCATCTGTAAGTTACACTTCCACGGCGCCCTTGGTGGCCTCCCCTCCATCCTTTTCTCTCCCTGTATGTTCTTCCTTATCTCTCCTTCGGTAGAGATCTCTCTCCTTCGCCCTCTTCGCTCGCTCGTCGGGTGAAGACTGCAATGGGGGGGCGGCAGTTGGGCTACTACTTCTTGGGTACCTCTTCTCGCTGCGTAGGGCAGTTCCCCTCGTAGCGAGAGGAGTTTCCCCTCTCTAATCATCTTTGCTTTTTCTTTCAGGTCGACAGTGAGCGTCGCAGACACAGCAGTAGTTGGCCGGATATCACTGGGGATATCTTGCATGAAGGAGTCCCGACGTTTATTTAGTGTTGCTTTGGGATCGACCACAATACCTGGCTGGATGACATAGTTCTACATCGGGATTGTTACGACTCTGTTACCGCCAATGTGGATCAATCACTGTCATTGCTGGCCTTCATGTATGCTGTGGCAATGCCTCTGGCATATCTGTGGTCCATCTGCTGCTGCTGTTCCCTGTGTAACGCTCCTGTTAACTTGACGACAGTCTCTGGGCGGCTCTTCCTGGTCTCCTGCCACAGCCGTCCTGATCGTTTCTGCCGCTGCTGGTGACTTTCATGTGACATTCCTGGCCGTTGCAGTAGCTCCTGCCTTCCAAACCGCTTCCGTAGCTCCTGCATCGGCTGTCCTGATTGTGCGCTTCCGTTGTGTTCCTGCCAGCTGCCCTGGAGTTACGATGTCAGCCATCCTGTAGAAGATGTCGGCGTGAAGGTGAAGGAAGTCGCCCTGTGGAAAGTGACGTTCCTGGCTATTGCAGTAGCTCCTACCTTCCGAACCTCTGCCGTAGCTCCTGCATTGGGTGTTCTCATCATGCCTGCTGCTTACGATCCGCCATCCTGTAGAAGATGTCTGCGTGAAGGTGAAGGAAGTTGCCCCGTGGAAAGTGATGTTCTTAGCCGTTGCAGTAGCGCCTGCCTTCCGAACCGCTGCCATAGCTCCTGCATCAGCTGTCCTGATCATGCCTGCTGCTTCTCCTGGTGGTCGTGTCCTGGGCCTCTTCCATTGTGTTCCTGCCTGACTGCCCTGGAGGTTACCATATTTCGTGTCCACCATCCTGTAGATGTCGGAGTGGAGATGAAGGAAGTCGCCCTGTGGAAGTAGCCGCCGTTTTCTTCATCTTATCTTCAGTTGCGTCTTCCCTTCCTCTCCCAAGGTCGAAGGGGGTCCCGGGAATCGGACAGACCTCCGTCGGCCGAAGGAGAGGAAGGCTGTTTCTTCCCCTTGATGCCCATGGACGTCTAGGGTCCTGCCTCCTTCCAAGGAGGCAGTGGGTTTTTCGTTGGCTCTTCCGACCTTCGGGTTAGGAAACTGATTCGCATACCCCTGGGTTTTGTGTTTCAGGAGCCGTGGGCCAACAGACCTCTGTTTGCGATCCGTTCCCAGTCCTAGAGGTTCCGCCTCTAAGACGGGGGGCTGCTTTGGGCGCTGTCGCTTTGCTCCGAGTGCTCGAGATTCTATGGAATATCGAGTATCCTGATCTGGTCTGGAGAGTATTTCCTCGGCCCAGTTCGGGAGCAGTGCGAGAGAAAGGGCCGAGGCATCCAGGTGTCTCAGCTCTTCCTGCCAGCACCACAAGCGCTCCCCGAGTGCTTGCCAGTGCTCGGTCGGGTTCCCAGCCTGGTATCTCGATCCTGTCGGTTCGAACACCGGAAGAAGCAGTGAAGAGATTCCCTTCGGGAGTCCTGCGGGACTTCTAAGGGACTGACTCTCTTCCGGGAGACAAGTTTCTCTCATTGGCTTTTCCCGCCCTTGTGTGGAAACCAATTCGCATTCTCCTGAGGGGTCTGGCGTTTTCCGGGCAGTGCAAGAGCAGCGAAGAAGAGAGGCCGCCCCATTGCCATTCTTGGAAGTCTGCATCTCATCTAAGACTGGTTCTGTGCCTGTCTCTTTCAGTCTCTTGGGAAACTGAAAGCAGCCACTCCCGATTTTTGGGAGTCTCGTGGGTCGCTCAAATCCTATGAATCACGAGCGCCCTCCTGACGAGAGGCACAGGACGAGAGAAAGTGCCGAGACACCCAGATGTCTGGGTGCCGAGATGCCAGGTGTCTCGATACTGCCCTCCAGCTGCTTCGGTTGCTCGGCTGGGTTTCATACTTGTGTCTTGAACCTTAGGTTTTGAGCATGCAGGATAGCAGACACAGAATTCCCCCTTTGAACCTTCTCGAGGGGCCTTGACCTCGAAGGAGTTTAGAGTTCGGGAAACTAGCAATAGTTCATGGCAGACGAGTTCCGCCCTGTCCAGTTCCAATTGTGTTCGTGCGATCGGCTCGGCTCGGCTCGGCCCCTGGTCATGCTCACAAGACTGGCTCGGCTTGCTCGCCCCACCCAGCCCTCGGTCACGCTTGCGAGACTGGCTCGGCTCGCTCCACCCGGCCCTCGGTCACGCTTGCGAGACTGGCTCGGCTCGGCTCGGCTCGCCCCGCCTGCCTCCCAGTCTGGATCGCGTTCGCGTGATCGGCTCAGCTCGGCTCCACTCGTTTTTTTTTTTTTTTCCGAACCAGGATCTCGGCTTTGTTTGAAACTTTTTGCTCTTCCCAGGAAAGCGCTTTGCCCGTGTAGAAGTAATCTCCTTCAGTTGATTATCGCTCACGGTCCACCTCTCCTGCTGGTCTTAAGTTCTTCTTTGGAGGGGTGGCTAGAGCTCTCTGTTAGCACGCTGTTGGCCCAGCGTTCGAGTCTCCGTCCCGCCAGTGAAGATTAGTGGAATTTATTTCTGGTGATAGAAATTCATTTCTCATCATAATGTGGTTTGGATTCCACAATAAGCTGTAGGTCCCATTGCTAGGTAACCAATTGGTTCTTAGCCACGTAAAATAAGTCTAATCCTTCAGGCCAGCCTTAGGAGAGTTGTTAATCAGCTCAGTGGTATGGTTAAACTAAGATATACTTAACTTTTTCCTGCTGGTCTTACTGGCAGGACAGGTAGGGGTACTCTTTCTCTCCTCACCTGTTCTCTTTTCCTCTCGGTTGTTCTGAGAGGTGCGAGACAGACAGAGAGAGCTCTTCGGAGTTCGGCTTCCTGGCTTGCTGCGGGTGTCAGTCCCCTGATTGTCTCGTAGTACAACCAGGTAGCCGAGGAGGGTTTCATGGGATCTGTCAAGGCTCTCACTAAGGGGAGGGGTACAGGAGTTTCACACTTCGGAAGCAGCGAGGGTTTTCCTCTTCAAGTTGCGATCGCCCTCGTTTTTCAGAGAACTTCGTGCCGATTCATCAGCGCGAGGATCCCCGGGACAGGACCGTGACTCCTCCAATAATCTTCATCACTCGCAACCTTTGCAGTTCCTGAGGGGCCGAGAGTGTCGGGGGCCCCCGTGGTCCTTGCTTCCAAGAGCATTCTTGACCAGATGAACTCTTTTCTTTGGAAAAGGAGTTCATTCAGGTCAAGACACCAAGCTTCTTTCCTGCCTTGACAGAATACGAATTCTTCTTGCCTCGGAGGGTCTGGCCGACGGCAGTTCTGTGGGCAATTCTGGTGCTAAGAAGAAAGACTTTGTCCAAGTTCAGAACTTCAGTTTCATAAGTCCCGAGTTGGCTCGACCCATAGGAACGAACCTTACTTGGTTCTGCCTTTCTCTTGCAGAGATTTGCCAGATACTTCAGTAATCAAGGTTCATACCAGGGCACTGCCTTGTCCTTTGGACAATGGCCAAGACCTTGGGGTCTTAGTCGTCTCGACTTGACCTCGAGTTCGAGCCAGCCCCCCCTTAACTCCTAAGAAGTCCCAGGCTTCGATAGAAGATTGCGGAACATAGCCCTCTCCTACCCTTCTAGGAAAGTGCGCATAACTTCGTCTCTTTCCACCCTCTTTCCCATAAGGGAGGAGGAAAGAAGGGAAGAGAGAAAGAAGTATTGACTGGGAAGAAGTTCTCCTACTGCGGATTCCTGGATGAAATGGTACTTATCAAGTCTCTGGAGCTGGCAGCGACATTGCTGAGACCTGGGAGTGGATTCCTTTAGGAGAAGTATCTATTTCCCTTAGGTCTCGGCAATTCTTTTCATCCCGCTTCCTCTCCCGTGCTCCCGATTCGGGAAATGCCAGCCTGGCTAGAGCTAATTGTCTCAGTATCCTGTCATCTTGCAGAAGCTTCCCCATGGTGAAGAATGGCAGTCTGCTTCCACTCCTCCATCCTTCTTTCCTCTTCGAAGTATGAGGAAGGAGTTAGGCTAATGCTTGATTGAAGGAGCCTTCAAATATGCTTGCATATTCCCCTCACATCGTGTGTCTACTTACGGATTCACCGATTGAGGAATAGGTGCACACCTGTAAGACTTTGTCTTGAAGGTGTAGGACCGAGATACTTCATACCTTCTCATCACCATCCTGAGCTCAAGGCAGCCTTCTGGCCTTCCGAGAATTCAGGATGAGTTTTGCGACACTCACTGGTTCGTTGAACAACAAACCACAGTAGTGGCATTTATCGACAAACAAGAGGGAATTGTTTTTTCCTTGTGTTTCATCTGTTGACATTTGCAGGTACTTGAGTGTTCTATAGCGCACTCGACATCTCATTAGCCAGATGCATCCCTAGTGGGGATGTATTGGCAGGCGAGCTTGGCCTCGGGTTTGAGTGATTGGGACGGAACGTGCTGCTCACTCGAAGATTCGCAAAGAGATTGCTCGACTGAGAAATACCTACTGTCTTTCTGTTGCCTCCCTGCACAAGTCGGTAGTTTTTTCTTGCTCCTCCATACCAGACCCAGGGACACTACGGCAAGGCATGCTGTCTTTCTGGGAAACTTGATATCTACATTTTTCCCGCTGTATTCTTCTGTTTTGCCAAGGGTTCTCAAGCATTGATCACCCTGAGTTACAGACAAATGCCGGAAGACTTCACCTCTCGCCCAACCTGATAGCCAAGGCATCGAGAAGAGTTCTGTTTGACCCAACCTCCCAAAGCAGCTACACAAGAAGCGGTTCTTCGGGCAGTACATCCTGGTGTGTTCCGGACTGGGAGACCTTCCAGCTTCCCTTGCAAGCATAGGCTTTCTCGCAGAGCGGCAGCGGCTGTAACTGGATATCTCTTGAAGTCCTCCGCAACACTCCCAGGGACTGGAGCCATCTTCGCTGGTGGGTGTTGTTGCAGAACTCCTTCTCAGGTCAGAGATGCTCCTCAAGTCAGGACTTCCTCGTCTTCTCTGCTGAGGGTTGCTTCTTTCCCTTTCATTTGTGAAGAACGTAGGCCCTTGCGACCTAGTCTTCTATCTGAAGTAGCCTTCTTCTTCTCAGTCAAGATTTAGTTACGGATGAGAAGCTTCTTCGGTCTTGCTGTCTCAGGGAACTGTTCCCTGGGTGGCATGTGACTCTCGTTTAGGGTTCCTGTCCCATGCTGCACACGCCCTTATGAGGGTTGTCAGATAGAGATGTTCCCTCGTAGGACCATCTCTCATCTTGCTCCAGCCTTGACATAGAATATGGAAGAACAGGTGAAGGGGATCAATACCTCAACTCCTTGGATGTCATAGGTGGACTCTGAATCTTTCAGCATCTGTTGTTGGGTTCGAGTCGTCCTTGTTCCCCTCCTCCTTGGACTTTGTATCGATGATCCAGATCATTCGTTACTGTGTCCTTTAGGGAGCTGTGGTACTTTCCGAAAAGGCTTGACACCCCTAACCTGGATGTTGTTGACATTTTTGCTAGTGCTCTCTCTCCAAGGAAGAAGTGTCTAAGGACACATCTTCCTCCTGGCTTCGTGAAGCGATCGAAGGAGGTACTTGGCAGCTGATGACGACGTTACCGGCTTCCTTCCACCCGAGAGCTCACGAAGCCAATGGCTTGGTCCATCCCTCGCATTCCGGAAGTTTCTGTCAGTCTGGAAGCAAGACGTGATCTCATAGACCACATTTTTGTCTTCCTATGGTCTTGCCCACAGGCCCTTGGAACCTTTTTTCCTTGGCCCTGTGGTGGCTTCTCAACAAGTTGTGTTTTCTTACCGGGCTCCTTCAAGAGGACGAGTAGCATCTCGCCTAAGGTGTTGGTTCTGGAAGTCAGAAGGATACTGAGAGTGACTGGCCTCTCTTCCTCCTCCATCTACATCCTTCTACTTCTCCTCCTTCGGGATGAGAATAGGACTCGAACCAACACATGCTGGACCTGGCACTGATGCGGTAAAACTACACATCGAGCACCCATTCTATTTTTCTCCTAGAATCATAGAAGCAATTCCACTCCTTCCTCTAGCAAGGGAGGAAGGAGAGTCTGGCAATAATGGAACCCTATCACAGCTTTTCCTTACTGCCTCCGACTCTAAGATTCTTCCCAGCCTATATCGTTTGATCTTGCAGTTCCTACACTTCGATCAGTATGTCAAGAGGCTCGGGTATTCCTCCTCGCTCTTTCGACCAGGAGTAGCCCAGGTGTGCAGAACTTCAGTCAGTTCAGGAGACTCACTCAGATTCCTCCCTCCAACCAGTGAGTCTTCCAAATGTAAAGGACCGACGGTTTGTATATCGTGTTGGAACAAATCAGAGTTTTTGAAAGTAAATTGTATTTTTCTAACTATACAAACCTGAGGTCCTTTACTTACATATTATGCCCACCTCATGTCACCCCTCAATCTGAACCTGGACCAAAAGGCAAACTGGAATGTTTACATCTTTCACAGGCATGTATTCCCGCCTACCTGGCGGTAGTTACTGCCTAACCACCTTGGTCAAGAGTTTAACGGCGGTTTCCAGCCTACGCTGAAAGTAATTCCTAATGTAAAGGACCTAAGGTTTGTATAGTTAGGTAAAATACAATTTACTTTCAAAAATTGTGATTTTAATATGTTTTAAGTATCTTAGTCTTTGATAGTTTCCCTACGAGAGTCCTAGGGGCTCTAGTAGGCTAGGCTATTTCGTCGGTGTTAAGATACTTCTTCACTTGTCGATCATCGGGCCTTATCCGGAGGATCAGCGGCTCGACACACTGCTTCATTTCCCTCCATGCATGAGAGGCTATGAATAGCCACATGGGAGGTTTAACTTACTCCTCCATACATGAGAGGTTCTGAAGAACCACATGGGAGGTCGACAGACCAAGGCAGTACGGACCTGGCGGTGATCAAAGTACTCTCTAGTGTGTCTCATCACCAAAAGCATCGATTGATAAGGTGAGTGTATAACTAAATAGATATCCTATGCAGAGCAGATCGGTAAGCTGCCATCTCTGCTGTTGTAAAAAGGGGGTGGGCTGCAAACTTAGATGGTTCTCCTGGAGGGCCAGCGGCTCTGCACTCTGCCTCATTCTCCTCCATACATGAGAGGTTCTGAAGAGCCACATGGGAGGTTGATGGACCAACAGTACTGACCTTACTGACCTGACTGTTGATCAAAGTACTCTCAAACATGTCTCTTCACTGAAAGCATTGATTGATATGGTGAGTGTATGACTAAACGGATATTTTATGCAAAGCAGATTGGGGTGCTACCATCTCTGCAGTTGTCAAAAGGTGTGCAATAGAATTGATCCCTCCTCCTCTAAATGTTGTTAATCGGGCGAATTCAGGTGTTCAGGGAGTGTATTGCAATATGAAGTTTTCATAGTAAAACTAATATTGTAATACTTACCTGAACACCTGAATGATTCCCACTCTCCTTTCCCCACATCAATTTTGACCATGAATAAAGCAATTGATGAAAGTGGGAGTGTCAGCACACACCTGTGTCAGCGTTGCCAACCACTTGTTATAGTAGCTCAAGTGACAAGATTTTACCTGCAGTGTTAGTAACGCTGGCTGTTAAAATTCCCAATAGTGGATTGGTAATTGAGAGATGTTCGAGCTAGTGGGATTAGGGGCGAATCCAGGTGTTCAGGTAAATATTACAATATTAGTTTTATTATGAAAACTTCATTTTGTAACAAAACAAATAGTGTTTTTTCAATTTTTTTTATACAAACCCATTACACTACAGGAAATCTCCTCCCTGCTCATCTTGTCTTTGAATACTGTAATTCTGTTTGTCACTAGAGGTGCTTTCGAGCTCAGTTAAATATTCATGTAGAAAAACTGCATGTCTTGTGATGCATTATAGGAGATCAGTTTTGTGATAAAAAAAATTATACTCTTTAGAAGAATCTTATGGGAAAATGCTCTTCATTGTGATTACAAAATGCTGTGCTCACTTTCATTTGTTTTCTTAAGGAGCATTGTATAGGAAAATGCTCTTCATTGTGGTTGCAAAAATCTGTGTTCACTCTCATTCCTATTTATATCTCAGAAATATTTATGCCAAAAGGACAATTTGTAAAGTTTGCCTGTTCCATTATAACAGATTGAATTATGGCTGAGCCCGTTGAGGATGATGTAAGTTTCCTGGGCATTCAAGAGGGACCAGAGCGTACATCACCCAGACCAGACTGTCAGGTACCGAGCAGAGAGTATTGCGGAACTGCACCCGAATATCGTGCCTCTGAGTATCAAGCTGCAGGAGCCCTCCGTGCACCGGTGATTGCATCCCCATCACGACAGGACAGAAAAAACTCAGCTGGGTAGGTTGAATATGAATAGTGCAAACTTATGCATGCACGCCACACCTTTACTCTGTAAATGTGTTAGGTTATTTGTATGTGTATACTCATGACATAGTGTGGAAGATAGTCAATTAGAAAACATTAAATTTATAAAAAGGTTTTGTATGAAGCTGTGAAATTGAACAGCAAATTTTAACTCTGCAATTTAGGCTTAGGTATGTTTGTAAATACTGTACTGTATGAGGTATATGGGCAGTAAGTTTGAATAGAACATTAATATGCCATTTTGGCCTTTCATTTATTTATTCAAAAAGTAAACAGTTAGTTTATGAAAACAAAACATTTTGTAACAATTGAAATTTTATGACTTTCCAGTATAAGAATATATGCAGCTCTGTTTTGCAAAATTAATTGTCTTTACAATTCCACCGTAATACCTTACCAAATCAACCTGAGTTATCAAAAATTACCACACACAACAGGCGGGTATTGCCCAGTGCAAGTGGAGATCGGAATTCGCCATTCAGTTCCAGTAGTCCAATCGCAAGCCCACGAACACCAGACAGGAGCCCTAACTATAACATTGATGCTTCTGGCTCCACTTACGCACTTCAGGTAAAACCAGTGTTTCCCATTGTATGTCCAGAAAGTAGAATTGTGTCATATTAGTATGGTTGAAATTGTACAGTATATATATGTTTGTGTGTAGCTATGTGTTACTACCATTTTTTTCCATAAATAGGTACAGTTAACCTTAAGTAAAGCTAACACACGATTAGTGCATTTTCTTTAAAGGTGACAGGTGACAAGTTGGGTTTACAAATGCCACAAAATTCACTAATACATTTTTTAGGTATTCTTGTGATATTGCAATACACTCCCTGAACACCTGAATTCGCCCTTAATCCCACTAGCCCGAACAACTCTGTCACCCATCCCACTGGTGGGAATTTTAACAGCCAGCGTTACCAACACTGCAGGTAAAATCTTGTCACTTGAGCTACCATAACAAACGGTTGACAACGCTGACACAGGTGTGCGCTGACACCCCCACTTTCGTCAATTGCTTTTTTGTTCGCGGTGCTGGAAGGTTGTTTCCTTCTGCATGTGAGGTTTTAATCCTATTGCCCGGCTTCTGTTTGTATTTTGGACTTCCGGTGAAGACCTAGATTGTATTTAACGGTTTCTTCTGGATTTTCTGAATATCTTCGACGTTGAACGTCTTTGGGATTGGGCTTACTGGTTCCCGGTCTCGATTGGTCATCATAGACTCTTTCACCTTCTAGCGTGCCTTCGGCTTCGATGTCGACCTCGACTGCCCCTTTGACTGGTGCTCATCGCTTCTTCTGGCAGAGACAGATGAGTACCTTGAGACATGATAGACATTCTGTCAGGTATGTAAGAAAGTTAAGTGTGATGTGCAGACTCATTGCGATGAATGTTCTGATTAGAAGGCACAAGAGATGGAGGATTACATTCGTCATCGCAAGTCTTTGGCTAGTAAGGGCGGCAAACGTCAGTCAGATTCTTCGTTGCCTCAAGTATCTCAGGCTTCTACTACAGATCAATTGATGGATTTAGCGAGTTCAGAGTTAGTCAAACAGATAGAGGATAAGATTGCAAGTAGTATGGAAAATTTAAGAGCTAGTATTTTTCAACATTTCTCAGATAGGGATAATAGTAGTGTTAGGATGTCTAATCCTTCTTCTCTTTCAGCTCCCCTGCCTGTTCCAGAACCAGCCCTAACGGGTGCTGAGGATACTGGCAGAACCGCAAACCTCTGAGTGGGTAGGGTCTGCTGGCCCCCTCGGCACGGAGCAGGCAGTGAAGGATCCCCCCCCAGCCCCCTTGTAGTATTGATAAATTTAATGTTGATAATGTTAGTCAGGATCAAGATCTAGGTGATAAAGGAGGATAGGTCTGGGTTAGGTAGTGAAGAGAAGGTATTAAGGGTGCAGAGTCGTTCTCCTGGACGGGTTCCGGGTTCGAGTGGTTTTTGTGCTGTGGCAAAGTTTCGCCTTCATCACTTCTTTTCGGTCTGGCTCAGTCTCAAGTTAATGTTTCAGTTCTGGTGGTGCAGAATCCTTCTGTTCTAGCTCCTAACTCACTTCCAACTGTTTCTGAATCTTCTACTGTAGTTTCCCCCTTCTCTGTGTTTTGTACTCCATCTAGTAAGGCAGATTCTGGTGTGTCCTTTCAGCTTCTAAAAGTAGTTTGTGGGACCTGCAATTGGATGTGGTGGAAGATAAGACGGATTTGCTGGGTCTTTCAAACAGGTACAGACCTATAGTGGGAGGTTATTTTTTAATGGTTTCTCAAACATTAGAGAGTATGTGACACAGCAGTGTCCAGAATTCATGTCGGATTTGTTTCAGGATTATCGTGGGGGGGCACATTCGGTGTACCTTCTGTCCTTTTGTTCTAAGTTTTCTTCTGGGTTATCTGTCGCTTCATCTCCTGCTCCCACATTCTTTGTTGCTCCTTTTTCAGTCTCCTCTTCGGTCTCTTCTTCTTCTGCTCCGGTCTTTCCTGCAGCTTCCGCATCTTCCGTTTTCCCTCCTTCTTCGACTCTTGGCTTTTCCTCTTCTCAGGTAACCTTTTTTATGTGTCTGCTGTTCCTCTTTCTCCCGCCTTTCCTTCCTCAGTACAGTAGGGTATCTGTCATTTCATCTGCTCCCACATTCTCTGCTGCTTTTTTTTTTTCAGTCTCCTCTTCGGCCTCCTCTTCTTCTGCTCCGGTCTTTCCTGTAACTTCCGCATCTTCCGTTTTTCCTCCTTCGACTTTTGGCTTTCCTCTTCTGAGGTAACTTTTTTTTATGTGTCTGCTATTCCTCAGTCTCCTGCCTTTCCTTCCTCAGTACAGTCTTCTCCAGTAGGAGGAGCTTCCAGACAGGTGAAAAGGCAGTTTCAGCAGAATTTGGCCTCAGGCGTTTCATGTTCCATCCCTTTGGGTATGCGCAACCCCTTGCTTCCGCTTCAAGCGGCTGTTCCGGTAGTATCAGGAATTTCACAGGATTTGCCTGTCACTTTCAGTTTGGGTTTGCACTCTGTGGTTTTGGCAGGGCTTGCGGTACCTTCTTCGAGCGGTCCACGGCTTTCATCGCCTGCATTTTCCGCGGTGGTAACTCCGAGGGTAGCTTCTATCTTTCATTCTCCCTCCTTCTTCATTTTCTTCCATCCCTCCGCAAGCAGTTTCATTTGCGCGTCCTCCCCCAGGATTTAGCAATGTGGGTTTGGCTACTCTCACTCGTCTTCCCCTTGGTAATAATGGGGAATCGGCTCCGGGTTGTCTTGGTTCAGCCTTCTCTTCCCGGCGGGTTCAACTATGCGGATTCAGCTCCAGGTACCCGACTAGGTGTGGGTGCTCAGCATTCTGGTTAGGGTGGTCTGCTTGCGGACTCTTCATCGTTGTCCGGGCTTCGTTCAATTCCTCCTCCTTTGTCGGTCTTAGACCGTTCCGACATTGCGGAACAGGATTCTTACCTGGAGATGCAGGAGATTCTGGCAAACTTAGAATGTCCTCTTGCCAGCAGTAACGATTACGGATGCATGCTTGAGTATGTTACTTTTTTGTACCCTCAAGCAAGAGCTCCGGACCTCCCGATTTCATCAATTCAGTCTTTTTTTTTTTTTTTTTTTTTTTTTTTTTTTTTTTTTTTGAGGACTTTTATGCCACTAAGCCAGCTCCTGCCTCTTTTTCATGTTGGCTGGTTTGATTTGATCGAGTTAGACAGGCTTTGGAGGAGGCAGACGGTCATGTAGCGTTGGTAGTGGCTTCTAATAGACAGTACTCTTCTCTCCTCTCTCCGTGTAAGATGATATACGCAGTTCGAGGTAACCCTTTGGCAGGTGTCAGGTTGTCTTGGCTCACAGGGACTTCTCTTAGGGAAGCAGGTGCTTGGAAGATGTGTTGCGCAATCAGATCTGGATGCTGTCAGGTTTACTGTAATGGGGTTCTAAAAGAGTGACGGGCATGTCCCTTTGGATCCGTGGCTGTTTGCAGCCTGATAAATTTATCTCAAGGGGTCTGGCTCACTAGGCGAATGCTTTGGCTTCGTCTACGACGTTTGGAGCAGAAAAGTCAAAATTTCTATCTTCCCCCATAGTATCTGGACATTCATAGGAGGGATTGCTTAAAACACCTTAGCCTTAGGTAATTCTTTGTTCAAGGATGATGACGTAGCCAGTATGACGGACTTGGTTGCTTCTATAATTCATGTCTCCAGTGTCTGCAATTATACATCGTCGAGGGTACAGAGTGTTGAGGTATCTAGACAACTGATCCTTGCCTCCTCTTTAGAGAAGCTAGTAAGAGTGAGGGAGTTCTTATGGAGTCTTTAACCTATTCAAGTAGGAGGGTTCTCTCTCTTCCTTTGAGGGTTTTCACGACCCTAGAGAGGATGTCAGTCCTTCAGCAGGTAGAAGGGTTCCTGTCCAACAGGGAACGGCCGGTACCAGCTTGGAGAAGCCTCTTAGGGAGGATGTCTCTCTCTCATTTAATTCCAGGGTCTTGTCTCCGGATGCGCTCTCTTCAGGTATGTCTCGGGAATCACTGGGAGTTCCACAACGAGAATGCAGTTATAGTCGGAAGCGATTCTTGCCTGTTGGATCGTCTGTGGTGGTCAGAAATGCATCTGACACTGGGAAGGTCTATTGACTCCCCTCTTCCCAACGTTCATCTGTACACAGATGCCTCAGATCAAGGTTGGGGAACAACCTTGGAGGGAACCTGGGAACGAGAGGAGTCAATAAATCCTTGGGAAATCAAAGCTGTAAAGGAAGGCCTCAGTTGTTTTCAGTCCTAGTGTGCAACAGAGTAGTGGCTATGTTTAGCAACAGCGTAATTGCTGTGTCATATCTGAAGAACTCAGGGGGTGGGGGTGGGGCTGGGGAGAACAGGCTCAATAGAACTCAATACTATAGCACAGAGAGTCCTGAGAGGGTGCGAAAAACGAAAAGTGTGTCTTCTTCCCCAATTTATATCGGGGAGTCTCAACGTACTGGTCAATTCACTAAGTCGCTCAGGAAGTAATAGGTCAGGTTCTCCGGAAATGGCCAGCAACTGTGGACTTATTCGTGACGTGATTAAACCATTGTCTTCCAGAGTATTTCTCACCAATGGTGGTCCCCATGTCGATAGGCACTGTTGTGACGTTACAAATTGGAATCACATGCAGGTGTATGCCTTTCCTCCATCTGATCTCATTCATCAGGCAGTAAGGAAATTGCGGGAGAGTGTCAAGATGTCTATGACTCTAATAGCTAAAACTAATATTGTAATACTTACCTGAACACCTGAATGATTCCCACCTTTCTTTCCCCCACATCAATTTTGACCTTGAATAAAGTAATTGACAAAAGTGGGAGTGTCAACGCACACCTGTGTCAGCGTTGCCAACCGTTTGTTATGGTAGGTCAAGTGACAAGATTTTACCTGCAGTGTTGGTAATGCTGGCTGTTAAAATTCCCACTAGTGGGATGGGTAATTGAGAGTTGTTCGGGCTAGTGGGATTAAGGGCGAATTCAGGTGTTCAGGTAAGTATTACAATAGTAGTTTTATTATGAAAACTTCATTTTTGTAATGAAGAGTATTGACCTTTCTCAAGGAATATTAATTTTGATGTGTAATTATTAACATTTATTAATATGGTTTGGATATTTAGTTGAAATTAGTTGACTTACTTTTACAAAGAATTTAGATACCATTGAAATAAAAGCTATTCTCCATAAAATGACTTGTTGCTCTGAGGGTAATCATAATCACATAACGCCAATGTAATCATGAAAATAGTAGTACAGTTCTAGTCAAGAAAGTCACAGTAGAAATGATAATGAATGGAGTCATTTTTGTAATTGTATGATTGTTAATTACTGAAGTTAGTTGGTATTTCCAAATACTATAGATCTTGTCTGAAATGCAGAAGCGTCTCCCCACCTCTCATGCTCATATTCTTCCATGTTCATATTCTTAAAATTTTTAATACCGCAGGTGCTAGCCTCCCACAAGAATACATTTTACTGTACCTCCATTCATATTCTCTTCTGTCTTACTTTCCACCCTATCCTAACAATTGTTTCATAATGCAGCTGCGAGGTTTTCCTCCTGTCACAACTTTAAAACCTTTTTACTCTAAGTTTCCCTCGTAGGCCTTTGGCCTAAATTTTATATTCCATTCTATTCTTACAGGAAGAAACGCAAAGTCGTTTCCTTTCTTTAACAGTCTAAAATTGTAGGAGTATCATCTTTAAGATTCATAGATGCAGTTTGACAGAATAAAACATGTAATTTTTGGTATTAGCCTAGTGAATATTACTTGGAAGATTGGCTATCTAATTTATTTGTGGAGTGGAGCTTGGGTCCAAGGAATGGAAACCTTTCTCAACAATTCTCACTATTTTGCATGTTGATAACAGCTCACTGGCCTGAAAGCAAATGATTCATTAATAGTCTTCGAGAAAACCTATTTCCCATGACTGATAGGCTAACACTTACCTGTTCTCTATTCCAAGATCATGATAAGACAGACCTACATTTGTCAGAAATGTAACTTTTTGGCAATTCAGTACAAATTATAGTCTAATTTGGTTCTGTATTGTTGAAATTGGTTGTGTATGAGGTCAGTAACAAAACTGTAATTGAATAGTTAGCCAAGTTGTATAGTAGCAGTATCAGCTACACAAATTGAATGAGAATCAATAGAAGTCATTGTTCAATTGTCTGCCTTAAATAGGTACTGTGCTGTTATCACTGTAGATGGGTGAGGAACTTCGTTCCTTTAGTAGACTTGACTAGTGCACTATACTCCAGAAAAACTTTTCTTGTGCTCACATCTTCTTTGAAATACCTTTGTTTTATGTGTGTGCAGACTTCTAGTTCAACTCTGTAGGGGGATAGTGTTGTCAGTGCACCTCATGCGGTGCATCTTAGGCATGGCTTGAGGTTCTTTGCAGTATCCCTGTTGGCCCCTAGCTTCGATAACTTCTTTCCTTTAATTTCTTTCCTTTTACTGTACTTCCATTCATATTCTCTTTCCTCAATCTCACTTTCCACTCTCTCCTTCCACTCTCTCCTAACAATTGTTTCATATGCAGCCATGAAGTTTTCATCCTATTACAGCTTCAAAATCTTTACATGCAATTGCTCTGTCAACACTGAATGGCCTGAATTTTATATTCCATTCCACACTAGGGTCTGATTAAGTGAAAATTTAAATCACTGTAGCGGAGTGGAAACAAAAAGTCTTATGTGAGCTAAACTGTGACTGATTACAAGAAAACAAAAATCCACAAGTAATATTAAAGAGACTTATATATTTTTCTGTGCATTTGTCATTAACAGTGTTGGGAGCCTTTCCTGTAGAAACTGTTTTTTTCCTACTTATCCTACTAGGCATTACCATGAATAACAATTATATGTGTCTGTTTTCTTTTAAGATTTTAGCTTTTAGACTAGCAAAATAATATGCTGTAGTATGTGCCAAGATGAAATGCTTAAAACTAAGTCCCTTACTTTTACATATTACTATATTGTGAAATACTAATATAAGAAGCCAACTGGGAAGGAAACGATTTAGCCATACTGTATATGTTTTTGTTTGAATTGTTGGTGCGTATGCATGTTTTTCAAACCATGGTAACATATCCCTTGGCTTTTTGTTTTCTGACATAACATAGGTTGCACTGAGAAACATGAAGGAGCGTTATCACAAATTACAGAAGAAAATGGCTTTAATAGAGGACGATAACCAGCGTCTGATCAGCGGGAAGTCAGAGTTATTTGGTGAAATTGGGAAATTGCAGGTATCCAGTCACTTATGTCATTTTGAAACTAGAAATGTTTGTATGCAATAATGATTTTAAGTTTTAAGTTCCATTGTCAGTGCAGAATTCTGTTTTTGTAGAGTATTCAAATTTACTTTTTTGGAATGAATCTTTCCTACTGTGAAAGATAGCTTATATCTCCGCGCCGATAGGTGAAGAGATATAAGCCATCTTCAATAGTAGGTAAGTATCCAGATAAATATTATTATGAAAATATATATAATCCTTGTTACATTATATTGTTATATATCCATGTTGCATCATATTGTTATGTCACAACATTGCTTCAGTGTGTGATAATTTAGTCAGCCATCAAAATTTCTGTTATGTCTTTTTGCTATGCATGAAGTAAAAAGACTTAGTAATGACTGTGAGGTACATTATATTTACAATTTTATTTATATTCTATGTTGAATGTAATGAGCAACCTGACAGGTTTTGCAGCCAAGTTAGTATTGTTGTATCATTCCTCTTGAAATTTATTGACAGGAAAACAGCATCAAGCTCCGTGAGAAGAACCTTCAGTTGAACCAGGAAATTCACACAAAACATCAGGAATGCTGCTCTTTGAAGGAGAAGTTCTCGGCTCTGTCAACCGAAAATATGAATCTTACAAGACAGTTAGCAAAGACAGTGCAGGAGAACAGAAGACTTAACAAACAGGTTTGCTTGAAAAATTACTGTATGTTTATCTAACAGACTCAATAGAAAGCCTAATTCTCTGGCTCAAATAGAAAACCTAATTCTCTGGCTCAGATTTTCTACCACATACCCCCATATTTCAAGGAAGGAGGAGACTGCTCAACTAGTTGGTGAAAGAGCACACACACATTCATATTATTATTTTATACATCATATGCCACACAATTACCAAGTGTTTATAGTAACCCCAGTCTCTTCCTGAGTTGTGGAAAGCCTCAATTTCACCTTGGCATATTTTGTGAATGAGATTGGCTGTAGTCTCTCTCTCTCTCTCTCTCTCTCTCTCTCTCTCTCTCTCTCTCTCTCTCTCTCTCTCTCTCTCTCTCTCTCTCTCTCTCTCTCTCAGTATAGCATGCAAAGCAGAATAGGTTAGATCACTTTTGTGGATCTTGAAAAGGCAGTGTATATATCATACAAGCCCACCTATCATAATTAGCCTTAATTTACAGTGTTAAATTTCCCTCACTCAGCTTCTGAAGTCTTGAAAGCAGCAGAGGAGTGATTGTTTGCTTGTATGTAACTGGCTTTATTCTTTTATGTCTTGTTGAAGGTTCCAGCAAATATGAGAGCTTCAGCTTTTGAAATGATTTCACTTAATTTCATTCCTCTTTTTCTCATTTCTTCATGTTTTTTGCCAATTACTTTGTAGTTGCTGTTTATATTTGGCCTTTCCTCTTCCTCAATGAGGCTTGTGTGTATTTTTCATTTATTTTTATTTTCATTCTAGTTAAATACCCTTCTTTGTCCTTTAATTACCATTAGGTTAGCTGTTTCGTTTTGGTTTGAGATTATTACATTTATCCTTGTTGTGTTGGTACTGGGGATGATTTGTTTTTGTATTTAAGCGATATGTATTTTCTTGATGTTTTTAGTTAGCTTTTTTATGTTTTTTGTGTGCTATATGTATTCTCTTTGTTTTGGTATATGTATTCTCTGTTTTTTTTTTTGCTGCTCTTTGTTGGGCAACCAATGATCCCACATTTTGAAGAGGAAATCTTACCACTTTAAAAAAAGAAACGTAATGCAAGTGACCTGCATAGTACGGAAATGGGCTTTTATTAGCTTGCTTTCGTCACTTTCTGGAATGTTTTCTGGTAACAAATGCTTCAGTTAAAGGAGTTGTGGTCTTCTGTTCCAGAAAGAAGCATTCTCTGCTAATCTCAGTGGTCCATATGACTGAAGACAAGAAGTCACAAGGTTCTTGGTCCTTTTCTCACAAAACTTCTTTCTGTAAGTTCCAGCATTCATTTACAGTACTTGAAGTGCAGTTCATTCCAACTAGGGACCACATACATATATGTAGTGGAATTTTCTTATGAATGATTAAGATCCCTGACCACTGCAAGAAGCTGTTGTCATTAGAAATGCTGGAGTTTCAATTCCTTAACAACCAAAGGAAGAAACTTCTGTGGCTGAATTGCAATCTGACATCATATTTTCTGCAGGACTTGGGAGCAAATTTTTCTTCATTTGGGTGTCTGGGAGGGAGCTTGACACACCTGAAGGCATTTGCAAAGTCCAGTGTAATAGGTTTGTATCAAAGAAGTACATTTTTTATTTTAACAATCCATCCTAATTTATTTTTGCAAAATATGAACAGTGACCAATTTTTGTTTCTTCTATCCTGAAGGTAACTCTTGCAGCAGATGAAAACAAGCGTCTAAGAGAGAAACTCAGCCTTATCAGTGCTCAGGTGAAAACATTACCTGGTGGTGCAAGTTTAGCAGCCTCAGCATCAGAACTTAGCACCCCTCCTAAAACAAAAATTGTTCCACTATCAGGTAAGTTATTTTGAGTTGCAATTTGTAATTTCTTTCTCTTTTTACTTGCTACTTTGTTTGCATAATAATATTTTTTCTTAAAGTCTTGCAGATTTACCTCTAACTCTCACCTGTCAGGAGGAACTCATTTTGCGGATTGTGCTGTAGAGGGATATTTATATGATCAGTACCTTTGTTATGCAGATAACTCATTTTCAAATGTTGCTGAGGCAGTCTCAGCCATTAAGTTAAGTATACCTTAGTTTAACCAGACCACTGAGCTGATTAACAGTTTTCCTAGGGCTGGCCCGAAGGATAGATTTATTATGCGTGGCTAAGACCCAATTGGTTACCTAGCAATGGGACCTATAGCTTATTGTGGAATCTGAACCACATATATTATAATGAAAAATGAATTTCTATCACCAGAAATAAGTTCCTGTAATTCTTCATTGGCCAGTTGGAGAATCGAACGCAGGACCAGCAGAATGCTAGCTGAGAACGATACCCACCCGTCCAATGAGGAACTAGTCTCAGCCATTAAGCTACACTTTTCATGTCTTGTATTCTATGGGCTAAGCTTTGGGGGATTGAAAGCAGTTATGCTGGTACTGCATATAAGAGGTTCCATGTATATAAGGTGTAATCGTATGCCCATTCAAGTCTTTAATCGAGCTTCTGCGGCTGTCCCAATGCTGAAGATGATCCTTCTTCCATCCTTGCAACTTCAAGTTGGGAAAAAACATCTCTCTCGTGTAAAATAATGCATCCCCATGGCTGGTGGTCAGTAAGTTTGGCCCATTGTTTTCAAAGGATTAGAGATCAATGAGTGTTTTCCTAGCAGCTGACTTTGCCAAGGAGGCATTTCTCAGGGAACCAGACAGGCCACAGCCCCCCTCTGCCGTTCTGTCACTTTCTTCTCTTATTTTGTATGTAAGGACCATTGCCATTACCCAGCCAGAACAATTTGCTGGGTTAACAGAGGACCAAGGAATTGAGCAGGGTTCTTCTAAACTGTATTCCTTGATATATCAAGCAGCAAGTAATCAAGAATTTTGTCCCATTTTGGCACAGGAAGTTATTTTGAATTGTAGGATTATGACCAGTTGCAAAGCAGCACAAGTTATGGTGCTTGACCTTAAAATCAAAGCTCTTTCAACTTTTAGACTTAACTACTTGAGGTCAGAGCAGGTGGTCCCATCTTGGGATGTGGTTCTTGACTAACTTCATTTTCATCACTGGACCATAATTTTATATATCCATTACTGCATTATTTATGATGTAGACCTCCCAGAAATTGTTTGTTTTTATATCACTCTTAGGGATATTTGCTGTCTTCTGTTATCATCACCACTTGGAGTACCCCGAAGGAGTGCAGGTCTTGCAACCCATGGCAGTTCCTGATGGAGTGTCTGTTTGCAAACTTAAAATACCCTCACCTACTAGGGATTCAGTTGAATAGACAAGCTCTTGCAAGCCTTGTCCAGTCTCAAAGAGATTTTGGTCAGATCATACAGGTCTCAGTTAGTCAATTCTCCAGCTTTTAAAGGCAGCTTGGTTCTTCCTGCCTAATTGAGCTTTGG
The DNA here is from genome assembly GCF_040412425.1 of Macrobrachium rosenbergii. Taxonomy (NCBI): domain Eukaryota; kingdom Metazoa; phylum Arthropoda; class Malacostraca; order Decapoda; family Palaemonidae; genus Macrobrachium; species Macrobrachium rosenbergii. The sequence continues at coordinate 41,946,903 of NC_089743.1, forward strand.
GCCACTTATAGTACAGGAATGGATATGTAGTGAAATTAATATAATTTTTTGGAAATAAAAGTTTTTCCTTACAAGCCATTTTTTCCTGCCTTCTTTGAATGGAAAACGTAGTGTCTGGGGCTCTTTGTGGTACACAAGATTAACCAAAAGTAGGGGGTTGATATAAAAAAATTTCATATTTTCAAGGTTATATTTTTAAAATTGTAATTTTTCAAAGTGTGAGGTAGCCTTCAAAGGACTATCATAGCTTTAAACATTTTTAAGACATTGATTATCATTTTATTTATTTATTTATAAATGATTTGTTTATCCAGACCTCTGAACCCTTTTAGGATTCTTCTCGGGCTGGGGTTATCATTTTAAAGAAATCATAAATTTTCTGGGAAATTTGTGCAAACTTGCATATGAAATTAACAAAAACTTTCACCCAGAGGTATTGCAAATCTCGATATGAAAGTTAAATAATTAACTTGAAAACTCAGTCAGGATATGAGGGTGAACAGTGCTACCAAGATTTCCTGAGATCCTGCAGCATTGCCAACCATCTGAGAGTCTTAAATTTAAAAAAAAAATCTTATATACAGTATATTAATTATAAATATATCTTTGATCCGTGGGGTCCAGTTGTGTCTAGGTAAAATGTATTCAATTTCTCACATGGTAATGGTTGCATTGCTAGAATAAATTATAGTATTTGTATATTGGAATTGACATTATATTTCTTCTCCTTTTCAGAAGAACTTGATAGTTTCAATGACCCTCCAACAAGGTTTCTATCATCTCACAAAGACACTCTTGATGACTATGAACAGGTAAATCTACTCTTTCTACTTACCAGCAAAATTTCTTTGAGCATGTTTATTGTTGTAAGTCTTTAAAGTTTTATTAAAATTTCTTTGTGCATGTTTATTGTTGTAGTTTTTAAAGTTTTATTAAATGAGGTATATTTTTTAAGCTGTATTAAAAAAGGTATATTTTTTATATATTTATATAAAAACAAGCCCTTCTTCCTCCCTATGAAAGTTAAAAGTTTTAAAGTAGTGGTCTTATTAGAACTTCTTAGTAATAAATCTCAGTTCTTTCAACTGGAAATTATTCATACATATGCTAGAATCTTTTATTAAACATTATTATCATCACAAAAGACTTGTTACCAGTTTGTAAGTAAACTGGAAAAGTTATGCCAATTCTACAGGTGTTCTGTTATTAAACTTAAGTTTAATGGAAATGCCAATTTCACAAGATATTCTACAGTTACAGAGATCATCTAAAATTATGAAACTTATTGTTATAAGTTATGATAAGCTATCATTTTGGAAGCCACTGGTTCACTCACTGCAGGCTGCTATTACAGCATTCTGATTGTCCAGTGTGAATGCAGAGATCAAGTATAGAATTATAGAATAGGGCTCTTGTGAATATTTTATTATATTCTATCTGTGTAAGGTTTTAGCCAAGGAATTGTCTTATGACCCACAGATTCATCCACAGAACAGACATCTTTCATAAGATGAGCCCAATTTCATCCACTAAACAGCCACCTTAAAAAAAGATTACCTAGTGTTATCCACCAAACAGACCTATAGAAGCCTTTAGTAATGCTTACTGAGGTGGATGACACTGGATTTTATAACATTACTTGTATGGACAGGTTCTGCTAGACGTCTCATTAATTGTAACAAATAACCTCCTTGCACTCCAAGGGTAGGGAAGAATTGTTTATGACTGCGTGATTGGGCACAGATTATGAAAACTACTATAATAAATATTTTGATGGAGTAGCCGCTGTTCGTCCTCAAAGGAGTTACTTTCATGGTCCCTAGAGGGACCAATCAATTTCAAAGAATTCTCTTTTAGTTGGTCTCAGCCAGTATAGTAACAGATGTTAAGAGCTGTCTTAACAGCTCTTACCATCTGTTACTGACTACAAGCTCTTAGATCTTTATTTGGTCATCATGGAAGTACCAAACTCAGAAAAAAGTTAGGTGCATAGTTTAAATCCCAGGAAAAAGTTTAGTTTTAAAAAAATAATTCAGCTGGTAGTTTATTTCATGAAAGTCAGAAGCTGGCACTGATAGCAACATCATGTTTTCCACAAGGCGAGAATTAGGTTCGGTTTGAGTGTTACGGTGCATTCTTAGTTAGCCAACAAACAATGTTTAATTATATTGAAGTACTGTAATAGACCATTGGTATATGATCTTTTATGTTAATAGTTACAATGGGCTACTTAGTAGATATGCTAGGCTACGTCAGTTTTGTTTTGAGTAGTTTGAGTAGTGGTAGCCTAACTGTTCATATACACTACCACCAGTAGCGGCATCACATACAACCGTAACTGGCTTTTGACAGTGCTCAACTTCCAAACCTTGGTATCAAGTAAACCAGTTGGTTAATTTTAGTACTTAATTACCAAACTGAATAGTTTTTTGTGATAATGTTCCCCAATTATTATTAATATCAGGGAACTTGTATCAGATTATACGATGTTTTCTTTCACGGGCCTACTTTTAGCAGGTATTGCTCCACAGATAGCAGCATCACTAGGAAAACGTTTAATTACCAAACTGAATAGTTCTTGTGATAATGTTCCCCAAGTATCATTAATATGAAGTGAACTTATATCAGATTATACGATGTTTTCCTTCACAGACCTACTTTTAGCAGGTATTGCTCTGCTGATAGCAGTGTCACTAGGAAAACATTTATGGTGTCTGTTTGCGTACGTGACTATTAAACTTTTACATTTTCAAATAACGGTTATTGGAATTGTACTTAATTTATATGTACACAGCTTACTGAAAATTTTCCTTTGGCAAAATATTTTCATTGAAGAACTTTTGCTGTGTAGCCTATAGCTTTACCTGTGACTTGTGAGTAGCCTAGGCCTGTTAAACAAGTTAGATTTACAGTATACAGTTAGCTTGAGTGGCGTAACATTCAAGAATTTTGTTTTAAGGCAAAATTTATGTAGAGGTTATATAATTTAATACATAACTACTATCTCAGAAGAAAAAATCCATTAGTATCAGGGCTAACAGTACACAGCAATGGTTACATACTTGTAACAAAGTTAACCTAATTTGTTAGTCGTGCTCAAGTTTGTACAAACAATTGGCACATCTACCATTTTGTGAGACTAAATTTATGGTAGTAATTATGAACGTAGTAATACTTACTACTGCCTTATGGATAATCATTGTCATAACACTATACTACAGTTACACACTTGTGACCAAGTTACTCTAGTATTCTGAGTGTACTATCTATATATTGATTATAGATGGTTAGTACCGAATAGTTTTTAATAAAAACTTGTTCATTATATCACTACAGGGCGGCTATTATGCAAGACTCGCATATTAACCCCTTAAAAGACTTATTTTTTCAACATAATGTTTCAAAAAGAATCTAATTATTTTATTGAATTAAATTAAAATATAACTTGTTTAGACTCTATTCTAATTTGATTTCAACAGAAAATTGTGATTATTTTATGTAAAATTGTAATTTTTAGAAACTCCACTTGAGACCTTTTTATGGCCAATAACGAGTTATCTCGTATAAATTATAATCATTTTGTTCTATCATGAGATATCTCGTATGCTTCGTTTTAGTAATTTTGATAATAGGATTTGAATAAAAAACATATTGATGCTTGATAACTTTTTATTTTTCCACTTCATTTTGATAAACAAACGTATTTATTCATTTCATTTGAATAAAAAAAAAATTTCACCATTAGAATAAACAAAATCATATATTTCTCTTCATTTGGGTAAAAAAAAAAAAAAAAAAAAAAAAATATTCACTTCACATAAACCAGTGTATTTCCCAATCATTTTGTGTGGTATGATTTGAAGCAGGGGGTTATACACAGACTAACTTCACATATCTCACACATGTAGCGAGACTCTCGTCTGATCGGTTTTCCATTATTATCCCTTTTCTTAGAGCAAACAACACATTGCCTTGTAGGAAATTTCTTTTTGGGTGTAGGAGGAATGTCAATTGGAAAATGCCTTCCTGAATAGCGGGTAGGATTAAGCTGAAATAGATGGTCTACCTGGTCTTGTTTGAGGGATTTCAGCATGATACTTCTTCAGAGTTGAATCAATTATTTCCAACCTGAATTTGAGAGATGAACAGCAATTTTCATTACTCATCTTGAAACACTGATATGCATTCCAAAGGGCTAGATCTAGATGATGGAAGAAAACTTTTTTGTAATATTTTTTTGTTCTTTTCCTGGGAACAGGATAATTTGCCAAGTTTTGATCCAACTTATCCACACCACCCATTGTGTGGTTATAGTCTACTACAACTTTGGGCTTTTTTTTCGTACCTCTCCTACTCGCAATTTCAACTTCATCACTATTGTGAACTGTGGAGAGTAGAACATCTTTTTTATCCTTCCATCTCATGGCCATAACTTAACCTCTACGATAAGCAGACATTTCCCCCTTCTTCAACTTATCAATTTTCAATGAAACTGGCAGGTCTTTTCGATTTATTCTAACAGTGCCATAGCAATCTGCTCTACATTTTACTAGAATATCCACTAACTCAGGACTGGTGTAATAATTGTCTATTGTAAGGCAATAGCCTTTATTCAAAAGAGGTTTCAATAAAGTCATTACAACCTGTGAGGATTTAGGCAATTCATTGAAATCCTGGTCGAATTGTGTTCCTTTACCTACATAAATCAAAAAACTCCACACTTATCCTGTACTGCTTCACATAACATAAAGAACTTTATGCCGAATCTTGATCTCTTCAATGGGATATATTGTACCCATCCCAATCTTCCTTTATATAGCAAGAGACTCTCATCAATTGAAATATCTCTTTGTGGGGTGTAGACAGTTCTAAATTTATTTTCTAAGTGCTAATAAATAGGATATATCTTATTCAGTTTGGGATTAGGATGCGAATTTGCAACGTATGCTTCATTATCAGAAAAATGCGGGTACTGCCTGATTTTCTTGTATCTTTTGAAAGGCATAGTTTCAGCAAAAATTGGGGTTCTAAGAAGTGGATTTTTAGACCAATACAAGGATTCTTCAGGCTTCTTCACAATTCCTTTCAAAGTATTTAGTGCTAAGAAAACTCTGAGTTCAGGTGGAGTTACAGGATGCCACGTATTTGGGTCTGCATTGCATTGCTCAGCAAATCTATTGGTTTCAGTGCAAATAAGTTCAGTCAGTTCGTCATCAAAAAATACATGGAAAAAATCTAAAAGGCGACATACTTTCAATATTCCCTGGGATATTGAGACCTGTTGTCCCTGTGAATGGAAATCGAGGGGGTGGAGGGGCAGTAGAATCTGCGATTCTCCTCCATTGTGTTTCATCCATTACCGTATCTGTATCTGTATTGGTATCGCTGTCATCGTCACTGGAATCATCAAGCTTGAATCGTCGCCTTCTGAGCCAGAACTTTCAAGCTCTGTAAATGATTCCTCAGTATCACTGTTGTCATGGTAATTTGCCATAACTGGGCTAAAATAAAAAATAAATAAAAGGCTAGAATAATAAATAAATAGTCAAGTTACTAACAAATTACTCGACAATATATCATATAAACAGTCTAAAATAAAAAAAGAACAATGAAACTTACGTAAAACGTGAAAATGAAGAAATACAGAAGATTCTAAAAGTCACCACTGGAGAGCTAGTAAAATAGTGCGTACTCATCGTAAAAAGGAAAAATCCTCGGAAAAAATTATACTTGACGTATCACAAAATGGTCAAGAGACTAACAAAAGACACGAAATCATCATAATAAGTCAATAATATAACATATAAACAGTCTTAGATGACAAATAAACAACCAAATTTACTTAGAACAGGCGAAAATACGATATAAAATAGTACATACGAACAAACAACCTCTCAAGATCACCGGTTACTCTATATACCACAAAATACTCATGGGGTTAGCTAACAAAAGACACAACAGCAACACGATGAATCAATAATATAACATATAATCAGTCTAAGATGACAAATAATGCAACCAAACTTACCTAATTAGGCAAAAATACGCAAAAAACAAAAAAACAAAGGTCAAAGATGGCAGCTGAAGTGCTACTAATGACGCGTCGTCTGCACGAAAAAATACAGAAAATTATCGTTGGTAACTCACGACTTCCAGCAGCAAATACCACTGCCAAACGTATGATATAGGACGAGATATCTCGGAGAAGCCTGCTGTAACAATACTGAGCCACGAGAAATCTCGTATTAGCCCAATATTCACGTTTAACTTTTCAACGAGATATCTCGTGGTAAGTCCAAAATTTTTAGCACACTGATAACGATATATCTCGGGTTAATCTTGTAAGGGGTTAAGTGTGCCGCTGCGAATAGCTTGGTTCGCTTTTTGCCAGTGGGTATGGCCCATACCACCTGCCATGAACACAGTCCCTGTAGGAATAAAGGGGAATGTGATTGGTCACCAGACGTGTGTGAAATTTGTAACATACTCCTGGCAACAAGTTTTAAGAATGGAACCGCTTGTTTTAAACTGTCTTGTTGGGTCCTAGGTTTCAGTAAGGATATGGAAGGAGGAGGCTACATCTTTCTGGGAAAACTCTGCCTGGCAGCATATATTTCCCTCCTTTTCCAAGCAGAACCTATGTTTGGGTCAAAACCCGAAAGCATTGGTTCCTAGTGCCTCCCAGGTCAACTCCACTGATGGAAAAGAGGAGTCTTTACTTGGGGAAGATGTCCCTTTTATCGGACATGAAGTGGATATTGCCATTGAACTTCCCTGCTGAACCCGGAAGGACAGTCTTCAGATGTACATGAGAGAGGTACCTCAAAAGGAAATCCATCTCCCATGGAGCTGTCAGATGCTGAAGAGGATCGTAATAAGAGCCACTTAACCCCATCTGAAGTGTCTGTATCTTTTTAGGGGTAAGTAATCCATCCAGGACTTTTGTTCTTTGGTTGCAGGGCTGTCGCAGCACAGCTGGCGGGGCACAATCAGATTGCGCAAGCTCCTCTAATAGGAAAACACCATTTGCTGCATTTGCTGACTCCCATGAGGAAATTAAGAGCAGTATCGAGGATGTCCTTGCTACTGAACATCAGTATATCTGAGACTATCCATGATTCCAAAGAGGAAATCAGGTAAGTCCTGGACACTGAATTAGATGCAAGGTGTAAGAATTTCTCAGCCTTCAACTGAAAGAATAAAGTGGCTGCAAGCAAAATTTCAAATTAAAAGATAGTAGGGCTCCAGTAACCACCCCTGATTATACTGATAATTCTTGGAACGATGCCTCGATGCGTATCTTTTCTCCTGATGGTAAATACCTTATTAATGAAAGGAAAACTATGATTGAAGTTGAACACATAGAATTTCGAGACAGAGCAGCATTTCCTATTACGGAGTGGCTCCTGGTCCCCCCTTCAGTAGGCATTGAGAAACCGCCAAAGGAGACGGTTATCCTACCTATGAATATAGTATTGAAAGCCATGGAAGAAACTCTTTGCAGTACTAGGTTAATGGAAGATGGAATTCTACATCTATTTTGGATAAAACCCAATATGCTCACTGGGTAGCCACAGCCTTCTGTCCCTTCACCTTTAAAATAATTAATCATGTGAAGGCAGATTTTCAAAATTTTGTGGTAACTGGGAATCAAGAGCCAATGGCAGAATTAAAACCATTTGCCTCTATCATCCCGGTGTCTGATAATTCTGCTAAGGAATGGGCAACACTTGCCCTTCCTTTTGAAAGGAAAAAGCTCCCTCTGGATGTGGCTACTCAGCAGTTTGGGACCCCTATGAGAAAAATCTCAGAGGAACAGTCTTGGCTGAATTTCATGCCAGGCTCCACCTCCTCGGTATTATAACCTCTACTTCTTTGCTGGAAGTTGCCATTAAAAGGCTTCCAGAATCTTACAAAACAGTGGTGTAGTGGCCAAATCGCTTATGCAAACCCTGTGGGGAGCACTATGATTTTCTAGGGTGTCGCATAAAAACTTGGATGGAAACATTGGCAGGCTCCAATATGTCACTTCCCAATGTAACCTCCTTATTACATTCTACCCCTTTTTGTAATGACCTTTTTGAGGAGTCCAATGTGGCTTAACTCAATGAACAAGTCTGTCAACAGAATTGTACAATATACGCTGTCCTTGGAAAAGGGGAATCCGGAAAGCAAAGGACTCGAGAGTTTCCTTTTCATAAACCAGAGAAGGTTCGCTATGACATGGAGTCATATAAGCCTCCAGTCACCCCAAAAGGATTCTCTCAAAAACAGAAAGGACAACAGCAGCAAAAGCATCTCTTTTGAAGCGTCCAAAGACACTGTTACCCGGGAAAAGGAAAAGCAACTCCTGGAATGCCTATCAAAGGCAAAGGAAGAGGTGGAGCCCAGTAAGAATTGTATGGTTGGGGGTAGGCTTCTACTGCATCACATGCAATGGAAGTCCTCCCCTTGGGGACACAGTATTGTTTTCAATGGGCTAGGGTGGAAATGGTCTCATCATCCCCCCGCCCCCCAAAAGTTTTTCCAAAAACCAGACACCTCTTTTGAAGATTACGTGCAGAAGGCCCTTTTAAAGGGAGCCTTAGAGAAACATACGTATATCCGCCAACAAGCATGCCTCATTAGTGTCCCCAAGGAGGATTCATCTGAACAGAGAGTGATCCTCAACCTGTCAAAATTGAACAAACACGTTGTTTGCTCACCAAGTACATTCAGTCACCACAAGGGACCTGGACAATTTCAATAGATCTGAAAGATGCATACTTGCATGTCCCTATCGCCGTTCCCTTCCGCCCTTTCCTAGGGTTCGGGATAGGGAAGAAAACATACAGATTCAAAGTATGCCTTTTGGGCTAAACATTGCCCCAAGAATTTTTACAAAATTAGCAGCAGTAGTTGTCCGAGAACTCAGAAAAGGAATTCAACCAGTAGCCTACATAGACAATTGGCTAATATCTGGGGGCCCACCAGAAAAGAGTGCTTATGAAACCTAAGAATGGTAGCCGACAGACTCTAGTCGAAAGTTTTTCTAATAAATTGGAACAAATCCCGCCTTACACCCAGCAGACAATTTCAGTGGCTGGGATTTTGTTGGGATACTCTTCACGGCCAGTTGTTTCTTCCCACCAATACTCAAAACAGAATAAGGAAGGACCTGAAAAGGTTCCTTGCACAGCCCAGCATTTCCAGATGTCAGTTGGAGCATTTGATGGGCCTGTTACAGTTTGCATCTGTGGTAGACCCAATCTTCAGATTGCAACTAAAAAATGTAAACAAATTCCGGCTGTCGCATGCAAGAAAAAAGATTGGCTGTTGGCTTCATCAAAGGAGTAAAAAAGTTGGAGAGATAATCCAGCTGTGGACTTGGAAGGGGTCTCTGGCAAAACAGGTCACCTGATTCCTCCATCTGTATGAGTGATAACACACACGGATGCCTCCTTATCAGGTTGGGGAGGCCATAGGGAGGATTGTCAGGTAGCAGGGAGGTGGTCACCTGCTCTGAGGAAGTGTCATAAGAACTTTCTGGAGCTGATGGTTGTCTTTCTGTCTCAGAAAACTGAAACCTCCAAAAGAGACAGACATTTTGTTGGTCCTAGACAACAGGAGTGCAGTGTCTTGCATCAAGAGGTCGGGCTCACGTTCACCTACTCTCAATAGAGTAATGCTATCCATCCTTTGGATGGCATGGGCAAAGAAGTGGCATTCGTGTACAATTCACTTCTCAGGGTCTCTCAATGTATTAGCAGACTCTCTATCAAGGGAAACAACAGCTTCAACGGAGTGGCTGTTAGACAGTCAATCTTTTCAATTAATTACCAACGTGCTTCCACATCCGGGAGTGGAGCTGTTTGCACATGTGACAACCACCAATTTCCAGTGTATGTGTCTCCGAACCTGGACAATCAAGCAATAGCAAGAGATGCATTCCCACAAGACTGTAACGAGTGGAGGACAGTATACCTTTTTTCTCCATTGTCCCAGATTGTGAAGGCTTTGAAGAAGCTTCTAACCTTCAAAGGAACTGCTTACTTAATAGCCCCAAATTGGCCAAACAGACATTGGTCCTATTACTTCAACAACGGGCGAAGAACTCAATTCCACTACCGTCTGCTGTTAGTGCAGAAACTACAGATACCACCTATTCGGCAATACCAGTCCATGTGGAAAGTATGGTTAAGTTATATCCATGCTGAGAGCCCAGTTGAGATCTTTGTTGAAACTTCTACATTTTCTTATATATTTGAAGACTAAATGCCTTGCTGTTACAGCAATCATTGCATATAAGGCAGCATTAGTGGAACCCTTGCTTTATGGATTTGGTATTGATTCTAATATAGAAATTGTTACTTCCCTTCTCTGCTCCTTTGCATTGCAAAGACCTGCTCCTGCAAGACTTACAATTACCTGGGCTCTGAATAAGGTGCCTAGGTGTCTCTCAACCTCTCAGTTCAATGGGCCGAATACAACCACAACTCATATGCTGCAAAAGGCCATCTTCTTGACTGCTTTGGCATCAGGAGCTCGTATTAGTGAACTGGGCTCTCTTAGACAGGGACAATGCTACATCACTCAAACAGCTAACCATCATTTATTATTGTCCCCTGGCCCCATCACTCTTGGCCAAGAATGAGAACCCTTTAAAGAGGAAATCTCATATTCTGATAAGAAAGCTCAATTTGTCAGATTAAACATTATGCCCGGTTCAAGCACTTAAGGTTTACTTAGAGGTCACTGCAAACATCCCAGAGAGTCCGATTTTCCTACACCCTAGCACAAACAAACCACTCTCTTTCCTAAGTCACATGACATCCAGGAAGTACATCGTTGGCTTTCTTCAGAAATGTTTCTTTCGAAGAAGTCTCAGAGTGTACGGGGTGGTCATCAGAAACAGTATTCTTAAAACATTATTGCCATGAGCTCAAACAAATTTGACTACACTGTGTATCAGTAGGTGATATGGTAAGTCCTGACCCCATAGGCACCACAGCAAAAAACCAGGGATCTTCTTGATGTGGTGGGTATGCTAAGATATTGCTAGGAAAGGTGCAACAATACTGCTACCAAACCCAGCCTATTTAGGTAAGTCACTGTAGAACTACATCATAATATTTATAAGTTCGTGTTTGGTTCAGGTTTTTTCCTGCCAAACCCTATGGGTATCAGGAATAAAGAATGTAGTTGATAACTTGTAACTTAACCTTGGACCAGAAATTTTATTTTGGTTGTTGGGATTGAAATTCAAGAGCTTAAGCCATTTTATCACCTGTCAATTTCTTTGGTAAGCCCCTTTGAGGACATTAAAAACAGGTTTTGATGTAGGAAAAACGTATTTTTGGTACCCACTGAGAGTCCTCAAACTGACCCACTTTCCTTGACAAAAAGGCATTTGGGTGAATAGTTATCCTGCATAGGCCTAAAAGTGAGTAATGAGTAAATGATCTCGTGTAGATTGGGTGGTTGCCATGTTAGTGGATGATGTGCAATGGGCAGTTGCCACATCTGCAAGTTAAGATGAAGAAGAATCTAGGCAATCACTGTAGACAAGAGAGAGAGACCTCTTGTCTTGAGCTCTATACACTATCATTGTCAACATGCACTACACTGGCCGAGACCAACTAAGAGTAACTCATTTGAGGACACAGCGGCTACCAAAAATAGGTTTTTCCTGTTTCAAACACCTGTTATGTAATTTGTTTGATCGTATTTTTTAAACCTATTTACATTTCATGTTTATGTTTTGTTTGACTCAGCCATATTTTGCCAAAAAATATTATATACTGATGGAATGGGAGGGTTGCTAATTCTTAGTTCTACATAGCAGGTACTTACTTTGCTTGACCTTATAATTTTCACACACAACATGTACCATAAATGCAGTTTGGTATACAGTATCTTCAGCTGTGCCATTAGTATGATGTTTGCATATCCAAAGGCACTGCTATATGGAAGGTATTTTTTATCTTTGCACTGAGTGAGCTACAGGTGCTGTACCAAAAATATTTCAATTTTTATTTGCTTCTGTAAATATCAGGGTCTTTGCAGACTCAAAATCCAAAGATTACATAACCTAGGTCAAAGTAATGGGTTGTGGGAGTGAAGTGTACCTCTGTCTTAAGTAAATTTACAGCATAGTGCTATAGCATTGATTTGTAAATTCCTGTTATGCAAGTGTTGCTCATTTATGAAATCATAGTTTAGAAATTCATAACAAAATGTTGAGTAGTGTATATCCTATTATAGATCAGCAGCTCTGAACTGGGTGAACTTGACTCTTGGGATGACAACGGCAGCAGTGATGAGCACTTGCTGATATCTGTGCAGAGTGCTACACGACGTATGAGGGACCTAATTGCTAACCTCCAAGAACAGAACCACAGTTTATTGATGTTGTCACCCTTATTGCATTCCATGCAATCATCCATGGGATCTCATGCAGGTATGTATTTCGTGTTATTTTCAGTTACTCTATTTAATTTAAATGAATACCATATTCTTTGGAAGTTTGAATTTCAAGTCAATGGCCTCTGTTGCCTTGTTCCATATGGATAGGGTTCATCTTATAAATAATAATAATAATAATAATAATAATAATAATAATGCTGTATGGGGTGGTTAATGGTATGGTAATGAAACTATTCTATATTGAAAAGCTCTTGTTGATTTTAGAATAAAGTTTAAGAAGAATATAAGAAGTCAGTTGGCAGTATCATGAGAAGTGAAACTTCTTAATAGAATATACAACTTAGGCCAAAGGCCAAGTGCCTGAACCTCTGAGGTCATTCAACGCTGAAAGGAAAATTAATAGTAAAAAGGTTTGAAAGGTGTAATAGGAGGACAACCTCACAGTTCCACTATTAAACATTGTTAGATGAGGGTGGAAAGTAAAATGGAAGGAAGAATATGAATGGAGGTACAGTAAAAGGAATGAAAGGGGTTGTAGCTAGGGGCTGAAGAGATGCTGCAAAGAACCGTAAGTAATGCCTACAGTGCACTGCATAAGGTGCAATGACGGCACTAACCCCCTATGGGGTAAAAGGGGAATTACTACAAAAGTTTCACATGTGGATGAGATAGTGATGGAGAGGAGGTAGAGGTGGCTTGGACATGTCCTTCCAACCACCTCAGGAAGAATAGTACATGATAGTGTCACCTAGCTTTTGTGGGCACAAGTGTCGCCTAGCTTTTGTGGGCACAAGAGGAGTTGGAAGACCCAGACTTAATTGGAGGAGAAATGTGAGACAGAAGGCTGGGGACGAAGGTGGTCTCTGGAAGGTGAGGTAATGCACAGGAAAGGTGTGAATGGCAGAATTTCACAGAGGCCTTTTTGTGTCATATATTATTGGAGGGGATGGTGCTAGTGATGGATAATGTTTCAGCTCCCATCTTACTTTGATATGTTATTCATTTATAAAAGGTAAATTTACAATGAGCTATTAAAAAAAAAAATTACCTCCTAACCTTGAACTGTTTATTTTACCACAGATTAGAAGGAATCTTTAAAGTTCAATAGTTTTGCTGTCCAGTAATTTATATAATTTGGTTACTCTGTTTATAGACCCATGTGAAAGATTAACAGTACATACAAGTGCTGCATTATTATTGCCTTTGGTTAATATCATGGTAGTACTGCAATATTTATCGTAATTGGTAAACACCAGTTACTGTGGCTGATCTTAAGGTTATGATAATAACAGTATTCTCCATTATCACAATACCTGTTTATGTGAGTAATCACACTTTGCTTTTTCCAAGATGACAGTCATCGGAATCTCACATTGAGTCGAGAGGGAACCTTAGGCCAGCGGGATCGAGATATGTCAACTGTTACTTTAACTCCATCAACAGAGGGCTATGGTATGGCAACAGAAGAAATTGATGATGAGGGAAATTGCCAAAGTAGATTGGCAACATGTGGCTCTGTTTTGAGCCCAATGTATATATCTGCTGGGGCTCTTAATACGTAAGTAACAGTTTAGTAGGTAACTGGAAACATGATCATATGTTTTCATATACAATGCCCTCTTTAGGTTTTGCTACAGACCTTGATCCTTTGAACTTTCAGCTTCTTGTTCTTCTCAGTCCTTGTACACCTTTCATTCATCAAAAAAATCAAAATTATTTATTGCAATTGCCTTAGTTTTTATTTAACCCATTTTCTCATTATCAAGCAGTATTGGTTTGACTTACAAACCCATTTACTAATGGCCAATTAGGGGTCTGTGCAAATCCTAAACACCCCAGCCTCTAGTGTAGATTTATTAGCACCAAGCACACAAGCCTATGGACCTTGTTTTCATATAAGAATGTTATCTCTCACTATTGCTTGGAAATATTGTAGCTATTTCAACACAGAGTGATATTTATAACTAACACCTGTTTCATTGTACCTCATTACTGACCGTTTGCTAGTTTTCAATGCTGCTTCATGTTACAGCACTTATTATATTCAGTAATAATAATTTTGCTGTTGAATAGCAAAAATTAATGAGTTGGTAAAAAATGTGATCAAGGGCTGCACTTTTACCCTTTTTTAAGTGCTTTTGCTCAGATATCTCACATGTGCAATTTTTATTAGCTTTAAGGCCTCTTGGTTACTAGTGATATTTGTTTATGGGGTTAGTCAGAGTTTTGTGTCCTAGTGAAGCTTTCCAGTAATTAGCCTTCTGCAGCTCTGAAAATATTCTGTGAAAAATGTCAAAATTTGAAAATTTAACTCGAAAGTTAATTTTTCCCTACAGCAATTTTCTTATTGTATACACATATTGTCATTTATTTTAATAGTTATATATATAAGCACAATTTAATACAAGATGTGTGCTGCATACACAGAAATTTAACCTTTCAAAGAATGTTTTCAGGTTTTTTAAAGTTTCATTAAACTTCCTTTTTTTTCTTGTAGATTGTATACTTTATCGTAGATTGCATACTTTACCTTCATGTTTGCCTTTCAGGAGTCCAGTGGCAAATGAAAGTGGAGGAGACAACAACATTCACGTTGAAGCTCATTTGAATGAGGATGGCAGACCACAGAGTCCTTTTGATTGGAGACAGGTTCAGGTAGGTAAAGGCTCATTACTATATTTGTAGAACTTTGAGAGTTGCAGAATTTTGGTATTGGAGATGTTTAAAGGAACTTTGGAGACAACAATCATGAACAAGTTTCATGATTGTTTATGAAGAAACAGTCTGCACAGTTTTTTCAATTCTGTTCAGCTTTTAGGATCTTTTTAGGAACAACAAAATGACATTGGAGGAGGAACACCTTCAGATTGACATCGGAATCTTACAGGTACTAACAGAAAATAAGTTAATGATATTGATTGTGAACTTTTGTTTGTAAGTTTGAAGGACTCAGTCTGTTGTTGGGCAGTAAAAACTATTGGCTGTCAGTCTACTCTATCGTATGCTTGTCTAGCAATGAAGAAGAGCAGCAAGTAGGTGAAAAAACAGCCAAAGTGTGGACATGATGACTTGGATGGTAGCTGTGCTAGGCTGGAACATTATCAATGAAATCGTTGCCAGCTTGGAAACAGAAGATAGACATGAACAAAGGAGAAGCATGACATAAACAAAGAAGTATCTGAGGCAAGAATCTTGGGCTATCTTAACTTTCATGCCCTCTTGGAAGACTGTGCCTACTAGCCATGTTGATTTACAAGAATGTAACTGATGATGGGGTCAGAGTTGGAATTGCTTTGCTATCATTTCCACAACTAAAGAGAAGTGATGTACCTGCATTGATTACCTCTGGTTATGACAGAAGCTCTGGAGCCCTTATCAGGCAGTGAAACTAATTTAGATAGGTGGCTATCAGTTAACTGTATCTCTAGCTTGTCAAGCAATCAGAATGAGCTGAGCAGCTGAAGAAAGGACAGGTGGCTTGACCAGGCTGCTGGAACATCATCAAGATGCCAGTTTTGTTGCAAAACTGGAAACTGAAGACTGATGTAATAAACAAAGCAGGCATATATGGCAGCATCCCTGAACTGTCTTGATTACTGTCCTTTTGGAAAAACAGGGCCATGGTCTGGCATCTGCTCACAGCACACCTCATAGGTATGTAGTGGTGGTAAGTGGTGTTAGGGAAATTAGATAGTTGTTAGGGAAATTAGATAGGAACAGAGAGAGAGAGAGAGAGAGAGAGAAAGTAGACAGTAGAAAAAGTAGAGAGAGGGAGAGAGAAAGAGAAATGTAGAGAATAAAGGAGAGGCAGAGAGAACAATGATAATGCCTAAGCTGTTGTTATGTTGCAAGACTTTAAGTGCTGATATGTAAACCGCATTGCACGAACTCAAAACAGTGAGCGAGTATATCGCACCCAGGGCCATAAAACCGATCGTAAAATTTGGAAACTGTGGCCTCACGATTAGCTTACTCAAGTCATGAGTCAGCACTGCCAAAAAGCTAACATCAGCCAGCTCTATAACCCTGCCTTCAATAGGAGGCATTTTCATGGAAATTCCAGGAAATTGGAGGGTATTGAAGTACATCACTTTGTCCAGCCCCCAAAACACCAGTCTTGCCCACCATTAATCTGAAACAGATTACATTAACTGCATCACAAGTGGAAATCCAAAGCGTTCCACAATCCAAGACAAATATAAATAATGATTCCCCAAATAAGGATAAATCATCTAACTCTTCTGTACTGTACTCTCATCACCAAAATCAACGAAGAAATCTTCAATTAAACATCCCACTGAAAAATCAGAAACCCCCAAAATTCATCAAATCACAACCACATCAAATCAACCGTCAACAAGACCAAAGAATTATAATAATAATAAAACTAAAAATTCAAATCAAAATCTTATACCAGCACATCGGAGATCCTACACCAGAAATTCCCAACAAAAATATTTCAACATCCAATAATGGAAACATAATTGGGACCCAGAGATGAGAACCATTCCTTCAACACTTGGAGCATGATTTATCTTGCAGATGTCAAGAGTGTTTCATCATAACGTACAATCGTTTGCCTAACAAAAATGAAAATGTAATGCAAAATTTCGTAAGTAACTTTACTAGGTTCCGAAAATGCCCTTCAACATTCCATCAAGGTGGCGAACTATGCTCGGAATCCTTAAAACTTAAAAGAAACATGATCAAAACTCAATTAGATTTGCTAATAAGGAAATATGAAGAAGAACTGATCAATGCATCAAATATTCAGCAATCAAATCAAGTTACAAAGAAACCATAAAGTAACACAAACTCCCTTAAAATGTTATGAGCTATAGCTAAATCAGCAATTAACTTACAAAATTTAACTCCAATTCCACCAAACAATGACCAATAAAATCATTCAATGGAACATGAATGGATTTTCTACTCGGCTTCGGCTAGGTGAAATCCTGAGAATACTAAAGGAACATAAACCTATTTGCATATGTCTGCAGTATATTGGCACAACTCCAAATAACTTTAGAAACTATAAATTAGCTTGCTACTCACCAATAGTGGATGGCAAGCTAGGAACAGCTATATATGTTCATAACAATTCAACTTATGAACCCTTAAATATTACATCATTGTCATATCAAATAACTGCAATCAAATTGCATATGCTAGACAAACAAATTATCTCTATTCTAAATCTATATAATCAGCCAAATTTTAACTCAAACTTTAGTGATTTACCACAAATACTAAATAATGTAAGTGGCCCCCTACTGATGATAGGCAACTTTAATGCCCATAATGCATTATGGGACAGCACACATGCTAGTAACTTGGCCAGCACAAACATTGAAAATTGCATAAATGATCAGAATTTACATTGTCTGAATGAAAGTGATTCATCAACGTACTCCTCAAAAACTCATTTAACTTTCTCCTCAATAAATATTTCATTATGCTCACTGGAATTAACCAAAAAATTGGAATGGAATTTCCTAGATGATACATACACAAGTGATCACTTTCCAATTGTTTTGAATTACTTGAACAACAAAAAACGATCATTTCCCATAAAATATAACTTAATGAAAGCTGATTGGGATAAATATAATTTACAAACTAGAAATATTCCTCTTTCCACTAAATCAAAACAATGATGTCACAAATGATATCTTTTCCAGTTTTATAATCGATGCTGTAGATAAATGCATCCCCAAAACTTCTTCAACTCCTCATATATCCACCGTTCCATGGTGGTCTAACAATTTATATCTCTTAAATCAAACCAAACACACTCTGGCACTTAATTTGAATAGACTAAAGTCTAGATTAAACATCCTTAATAAAGGCCCTTTTAATATAAACAAACTAAACAAGGTAATAGTTATAAATATAACTAATGGTCACATTAAACCACTTTACAATAAATATAATGCAAAGTTTCAAAAAACAATAATATTAGAAAAAGCTCAATCGTGGAAAAATTATATTTCAGAGTTGTTACCAAATACGTCAGTTAAGAAAATATGGCACAAAATTCATAAAATCAATGGTAAACATATCAGACCACCTAGAAGCCCAACACAATATAATGGCAAACTAAATCATAACCTACAAGATATTTCAAATATATTAGCCAAACATATAGAAGATATTAGTGCTTTTTCTAATTTAGATGAACACTTCAAAAGAATTAGAGCACAAAAAATGAATCATTCACGTAATTTTGAAACTGATGAGGACCTTGATTATAATCAAGAATTCAATATAAGTAAATTTAATTTTGCCCTAAAATCATGTCGATCATCAGCTCCGGGTCATGGCTAAGGCATGTCTTCCCAACTAAGTGGAGACATGCAATAATCATACCCATCAGTAAACCAGGAAAAGACACTAGCAACCCCACTAATTATAGGCCAATATCTCTAACAAGTTGCTTGTGCAAACTGTTGGAGAAAATGGTTAGTTTGAGATTAATAAGTGTTATAACAAAACACACAATTTTATCACCTACCCAATTGGGATCAATAGCTGGTAGATCTACACTAGACCCATTAACTCAATTAGAAGATCATATTAAAAATGATTTGAAAAGAAAAAGCTGACAGTGGCTATTTTCTTTGATATAGAAAAAGCGTATGATACCACATGGAGATGCAATATTATGCAGAAACTCCATAAATCTGATATTCAAGGTCACCTTCCAATATTTATCAACAATTTTTTAACAAATCGTACATTTCAAGTAAGCATAGAAAATACATATTCAAATTCCTGCACACAAGAGGAGGGTATCCCTCAAGGCAGTGTTTTGAGCTGCATCTAATTTGCCCTGGCAATAGATGATATTACTGTGAACCTGCCTGAGGGTGTACAAAATAGTTTGTATGTGGATGAATTTGTAATATATTATTCAAGTTATTCTCTGAGACATGCTCAAACAATACTTAATATAGCAATAAATAATATAACCACTTGGACTAATTCCATAGGTTTCAAGTTGTCGGTAATTAAAACAAATGGCATTGTCTTCTACAAAGACAAAAGATGGTTGAAACAACAACCATTAAGTTATATATCTTTATGATGAAGAGATAAACATGTGCAACAGTGTTAAATATTTGGGTATAATTTTTGATCATTCAAATTGGAAAGATCATATCAAATATATCAAAGCCAAAGGATCTAAAGCCCTTAAATTATTAAAGGAAATCTCTCAGGACCAAATGGGGTGCAGGATGAGATACTGTACAATGTTAATGTTGTACAATGCAACAGTACTATCAATTATAAATTATAGCTGTCCAATTTATTCAACTGCCTCAGAAGCAACTCTAAAATCTCTAGGATGCTTTACATCACAAGGGAGTTCGTATATGTACAGGAGCCTTCCGCTCATCTCCAACTGTCTCTATCCTAGCAGAAGCAGGCCAGCTGCCTCTAAAATATTGCAGAGATCTAATTACTTTAAGAAGAGGTTTATCCCTTCAAGCAGGCACATCTTCTGTATCAAATAAATTTCTCAATAATCAAAATACAAATAATAACCCAAATCAAAACTCATTTACTAAAAAAACTAATCATCTATTGAATTTACATAACATGATACCCAAATTTACCCAAGAAATAAGTCAATGATACCATGGACACTAAGATGGGCAAAAATATGCACATATTTATCATATCTTTTAAAAAAATATATGTTAAACACAGAAATGTACCATCAACATGCCATGGAACACGTAAGACGGAAGGGTAATCCCTTCATAATCTATACAGATGGATCTAAAAATGAAGCTAGAGTGGGCTCATCAGCCTATTCAAGTGATGAAACTATCCAATTGGGCCTTCCCCTAAAATCATCAGTATTTACAGCTGAATTAACAGCCATAAAATTGGCTCTCCACATTATATCGAAAAAAAGAATTCCTTCAGCACTCATATTGAGCAACTCAAGAAGTGCAATTTAAGCAGTAGGATCATTTAAATCAAATAATCACCTTGTCCAAAATATCCAACGGGAAATTCATCAGTTAATTACAAATGGCCTTCAAGTTCATATTTGTTGGATCCCAGCCCATGTAGGCATTGAGGGTAATGAGAAAGCAAATAAAGCTGCTAAATTGGCTTGCACAATCTCCCCAAACTACTATGAATGCTCCCATTTCAGACTGGCTAGCATCAGTTAAACCTTTAATTTATAGGGTTTGGCAAAATGATTGGTCAAATACACCCCCCTCATCAAATACACCCCCTCAAAACAAATTAAGACAAATTAAGAACTAAGTTAAAAAGTGGCATTCTTCTACCCAAAAACAAAGAATTAATACAGTAATTTTAACAAGACTCAGAATAGGACATTCCAGACACACACGGTCATCTGATGTCAACTCCACACACAGATCCAGTAACTTGTCAAAGATGTAACATCCCAATAACAATCAAACATATCTTGATTGACTGTCCCAGATGGTAGCATGACAGAAATACTTATTTACAAAATAAATAAAAAAAGATATTCTAGCTGAAGGTAATAACTTTTCAATTAATAATATCATTCTCTTCTTAAAATTAATTTAATAAATAAAGTATAATTTCCTCCCCCTTTTTTTCCTTTCCCCCCTCCCCTTTTTTCCCTCAGTTTTTTATTTTATTTCAATTTTTTCTTTATTATTATTTATATATATATATATATATATATTTTTATGTATTCTTTATAAAGGATTTGTTTGACCAGACCTCTGAACCCTTCTAGGTTCTTCTCGGGCTGGAAAAAAATTTTTTTTTCCAGCCTGAGAAGAACCCTAAAAGGGTTCAGAGGTTTGGTTAAACAAATCATTTATAAAAAAATAAGTACACATTACTCAATATTGGGAAAGACGTGTAAAACAGGCATAGATAATACACTTCCAAAAATCATAATTAATACAGATCTGATATACTGTACAATATTGGAATATAAAATTAGGCCCAAGACCAGGTGTGGAAAAAAATGTTGGAACAATTGTTATGAGAGGTTGGATGGAAAGTGAGATGGAAGAAGAGAATATGAACAGAGGTACAGTAAAAGGAATGAAAAGGGCCACAGCTAGGGGCCAAAGGGACGCTGCAAAGAACCTTAAGTAATGCCTACAGTGCACCATGTGAGGTACACTGATGGCACTACCTCTCAATTTGGAAGGCCATTTGAAGATGACTAATGAGGACATACATATGGTTGATGAGGTTACAATGAAACAAATGCATACATGCTTTAAATTATTTTAAAATTTAATAAATGAAATGCTTCCAGGTTAGTGATGATGAAGGTCGAGACAACGATTCCAGTCGGCCTGATGTTCGCACCGTAAGCACTTCACCAGTACCTGGCTTAGATGACGATGAAGATCGAATTTGTCCCATGTGCAATGCTTGTTTCCCAAGAGCTGTTCCTCAAGAATCTTTTGAGAGCCATGTAGTCAGCCATTTTGAAGTTGAGAATGGCTTTGAAGTCATTGCCTAATCACCGTGTATATTTTTATTTTCAGAACACTGTACTGTTATGTCATTTGAACAGGAATAGAGAGAAAAGACATCAGATATGGGAAATAGTTTCCTCAGTGTAATACATGTTCCTGCATTTGTTAGAATTGTGATAATGGTAGTAACTGTAAATTATGTATTGTTCTCATCAGTTTGAAAACTGAATGAGAATTATTCAAAAGGACTGAAATCTCCTCGTACCATAATAGCATTTCTGCAGTTGAAGTTGATATAATTGTGAAGGGGTATAATTTCCTCTTCAGTTCATCAATGTATTATTGTGAAATAAGTTTAACTCAAAAGTAATAAAAGAAAATTATTTAATTTTATTTTTTTAATATGGAAAGTTTTGTTCTTTATCTAACTCTAACCTTTGGAGAACAAGAAAGTATGGGTCCCAACATTCTACATTCAAGTTATGTGCATTTGTAATTGCTGGAGTCATGTTGTTATGAGGTGAGGTTGAGGAACTGAATGAAAGTTAAGAAAAGGTTTCTAAGTACCTGTGTGGAGAAACTATAAACTATATTCAAAGCCTTCAGCCTTCCTACCCCTAAAAAAGTCATCAATATCTTAAATTGTTGTAATAATAGTTGGACAAAGTTATAGACAATTATGGTTATAAAAGTTTATGTAATATCTGTAAGGGCATTCATGTCTAACAGAAAGGTTAGATATACAGTACATAGAGAACAACCACTCTGTTAATCCATTTTATGCTCAGGAAATGAAAGTTGCTGGAGTAGACCAGAAGTAGGGAAATCATGCAATTAGCTGCTAAGTATTATTACCATATTTGCTAGCTTGCAGCAAAATGGGAACCCTCAGCAATTATATTACAAAAATCTGAAAGGTACCAAATACTTTGCAGTGAACCATTGGTTCAAGTTCCAAGGGGCCATCTGTAATTATTTGACTAGGTTTATAAATAATGTACAATGTCCTTATAACTATATGTATGTTCTGTTGAATTTCAATGTAAACATTGCTTTATCATACTTGATCCTGTATGAATATAAAAAAGTAAACATTACAGTATATTTTATTTTTTATCACAGGAAGATATTAGCAAGCAGCTTACAAAGGCCAGACAGGCTAAAAGTTTATTGCTTGCAGTTTTAAGAATATACAATCTACAATTTATATGTAGAAATATTTGTACAACCTGTTAAAAAGTGACTCTGAAGTGTACTTTTCAGGTTGCTCAGCAATTTGTGCTATTTTTGAAAAAGATTTTCACATTAAACTGTAATAGCTGTTCTTGTAAGCATTTCATTAGACTAAATATACAGTGATGCACTAGGAAGAAGTTGAGCCAGCTGAAAATGACATAGTATAAGAAGCAGTAGCATTCTGTAATGAAACCACAGTAATATTGTTTAATGAGAAAAACCAAAGGGTAGCAGTGTACTGTACCTCCAATGTCCATTGTCCTATTACAGTTATGCACAGGACAGAGGACTTTGGGGTGTTGGCACTGAATTAGAGATATTAATTACACTGCGCTGTAGTGTGCTCTGTTTTGTCCATAGACTAATGTAGGACTTAATATTAGAATATTATATTTCCCAAGAGAATTGTATTCTTTTTTGGGAAACTGTGATTTTAGTGTAAATACTGTATGTAGCTATGTACCTATACAATTGTGAAGTGATCAAATGAATTTTATATATATATATATATATATATATATATATATATATATATATATATATATATATATATATATATATATATATATATATATATATATATATATATATATATATCTATATCTATATATATATATATATATATATCTCTATATATATATATATATATATATATATATATATATATATCTATATCTATATCTATATCTATATCTATATATCTATATATCTATATCTATATATCTCTATCTCTCTATCTCTCTATCTATATATATATATATATATATATATATATATATATATATATATATATATATATATATATATATATATATATATATTGCACATGTAAATAATTTCTAATGCTTATATATTATAAATGAAGTTGAAAGCAAGTCTGCATTTTGTATTATCTCTTAAAAATTTTTTTAGTATATATGTGATTTTTGCTTGCTCATTATTTTCATGTGAAAAGAATTTCTCATTGTGTCATTGTGATGATAAAATTATTAGTATCAATCGAACATTTTTATGCAAACCACTTGAACGTGTTTGAATTTTTGAAAAAATGCATTGAAACTTATTGAAACCAATTTTTTTCTTTTTCAATTTCCTGTGATGCCTGACTAGTCGTAGTCAGTACAAGTGCCCATGTGATCAAAATCAAAAGGTAGCAAGTTGAAAGTTGTGACTTAGCTGATACAACCCCGGCCAGAACATAAAAATGTCTGTGAAGGATTAAAGATATTATATAACCAGTGAAAGCACATTTCCCAGAGTTTGATTAATGACAACTCCAGAACTGAATTTTATTGTACTGGTTTATCTAGTACCTAGATTGGTTGATTGACGGGTCTACAAAGGTACAAATTACCCATGGACCTTAAATTGTGGTAAGCCGAACTGTTTCATATGTATCAATATTGTGCTTTCAATATTAGCAAAGAAATTAAAATTATTAAAAGAAAAGATTAGTGTTGTGAGTGCATTTGCTTTGTAGAATTCGAGACTGTGCACTAATGAATGTGGTAATTGGAAAGAGAATCTCATTGTAATGGTGAACACGAAGAGTAGGAATATATCAAGAACGAGGTCTTATTACTGCAAACAGCAGTATTGTATGTGATACTGAAAGGGTGTAATTTTTAAGAGTATTGTAGTATGTACTTAAAATATTTTTTGCTAAACTATATTTTTTAATTTCTCATATCTAATGAATGTATGGTGCTTTGATATGAACACATTTATTATCATGTGGATTACTCAGTATTTCTAAAATCTTCAGCGATTCCATCACTTACTGCTGTACTGTGTATGCTCGAGAGGTTTAGAACTTGTTATAAGAAATTGTTTTTAATAAAAAAAAAAAAGACAGCATTGTTTTACAAATCATTTTACTTTAAATGTGGACCACATCTTAGAAATTGATATTGCATTTGTGGATCAATTACGTTGGGCAAGTGGTAATATCTACAATAGTTAAATCAGTCTGATTTACCAGGTCACCAGCCATTTCTTTAGCTCTTTTTTGTTTATGATCATTGCCTCTGTTTTGTGTATATTATGGTTAAATGTAAATAGGTGCTTTTGGGAAGTTCGGTAGTGGGCTTAGGAAATTTAATTGCCCACATATTCATACAATGAACAAACCAAGCATTTTACTTAACCCTTAATGGATGGATCCCCTCAGTAGAGGATCTAAAGCAGGTTTTGGGTGGTTGACAGATCCCCTCTAAGGAGTATTTCTGGATCGGGGTCCCGTGTCACCCGGTGAAATAGTCCATTCAGCACTTATTTCTAGGTAATTCCGTTGCTAGATACCAGAGAAAGCTAAATGAAATGCTGGAGTTACTACCCCAGAGCGAGCTCCACTAGATGGAGTCGTGTATGGAAAAGGGTGAACTACAAAACACGGAACCTTATCCTATAGATTCCCAATGTCAAAAGTCCCAATGAGAGAGGTGCCGATACAAGCCCATGCACTACTCGCAGACTGTATACAAGGCAACACTAGCCGCATTCCATTTTAGCACGTTTTTTCGTTCACACGTAATTTCGTTGTGATCCTTTTTTTGTGCTCTATTTTGGATTTTTTATGGCATCCTCGCAAGGTTCTTCTTCAATTACTTGAGTACCAGTGTTTTATTGTTTTTTAGGCGATTGAGGCTCCTTATTTTCCTTTAGTTTAATAATTAAAGGGATTTATAACGCCCGTCTCGATCTCCTCTCACGTCGTCTCTTGACCTCTCTTGGTCTTGGGTCGGCATGTTTGTTTTGTGTTTTTTATTTGTATCCCTTTTTATTTGGGATATTTTACCATTAATGATCCCTAACTTTAGTGGTTTGATTAATTTTATGTTTGTTCTGTACCCATTTACTACGAGAAGTGCTGTTTAGCGTTTAGGTTACTTAGCTACCCCCGGCCCATTCGCTTTTATCATGGCTTCATTACGAGAGTGATTTTTATTACGAGAGTGATGTTTAGCGTTTAGGCTACGAGCTACCCCCTCGGCCCATTCGCTTTTTTATCGTGGGCTTCATTACGAGAAGTGTT
Organism: Macrobrachium rosenbergii; assembly: GCF_040412425.1. Classification (NCBI taxonomy): domain Eukaryota; kingdom Metazoa; phylum Arthropoda; class Malacostraca; order Decapoda; family Palaemonidae; genus Macrobrachium; species Macrobrachium rosenbergii. Next base: position 41,973,036 of record NC_089743.1, read on the forward strand.
GTTGAGCGCTTAGGCTACGAGCTTCCCCCCGAGCCCATTCGCCATTATCATGGCCTCATTATGCTTTATTTTTGTCACTCACTTCTCTTAGCCTTTGGGGATCTTATTTTCATTGGTACTGTTACGGTTTTTACTTTGTTTTTACTTTGTTTTTATAATTTTGTTTATTTTGTGAATTTTGTGTTCCCTTCCTGGTCAAGTGCTGTCTTGCTGTTTAGGCTACGTGGTTCCCCTCGGCCTATTCGCTTCTTATTTTGGCTTTATTTGCCTTGTTTTAGACTCACTTCTCTAAGTGTATGGGAACATGATTTTCATTGGTACATTTAATTTTTGACCTTGTGCTTGGATGCTTTTGAATTTTGTTAATTTTGGGGTACTTTCATTTAACTGGAGGTCGGTCATGTCCCTTCACGTCCATGTTGTGTTGGGCCTGCCTATCCTCCTACATGTACCTTATAGACAATTTTTGTTTTATTATGAATTTTTTGAGTTATTAGTTAGCCTTTACCCTCTCCTAGGCTTCCTTCCTTTACATCGCCTCAGTTAGGTTAGCCTAGGGTTGGCTGTAACACTTTTTCCTTCGGGGAAAATCGTTATGAGGGGACGATCTCGATCTGTACGTATGAGTTTCATGTCAGTGATCTCGTTCTGTACATGTGTGTTTTATGTTTGGTGCTTCCCTTTGTTTGGTTTTGGCTTGGATATATTGCCTACGTCCACCCTCTCCCTGTTTCGGCTTTTCACTTAGGCTAATGTTCCTAATAAGTTAAGCTGGAATAGCGAGGGTTTACCTGCGTAGCCTATCCTAGTTCAATCCTTCTTTGGGTTGTTTACCAATGGTGACCGGGAGTGCTCTCCCACTCCTGTTCACACTTCTTTTACCGACTATATATATATTATTTTGTGGTATCGAGAGTCCCCTTCTCTCCCTTTTATCCTTTGCTCTCTCTCCCCTTGGTTTGTTTTCAAGGTTTGTTAACTTTCCAAGGCTTGAGAGCAAATTAATCCTTATTTTATGTTGTAACCTACATCCCCTCCTCTGCATTGATTGATTGTCCCTCGGTGTGTCTGAGTTGGCACTCCACCTGGACCTGGAGGTGACCGGGAGTGCTCTCCCCACTCCTGTTCACACTCCTTTTATCTTTCATTGCTCTCCTGGCCGTAGAGGTTTTTGCCCTTCCTCTCCTTTTCTCTCGCTCTTGTCGTGCAACACAGCTTACATAGCGAGGGGATCTATGAGAATCTCTGGGCGCCCGGGGAGTGCTGTCCCACCCCTGGTCGCTGCTTTGGGTTACCAACCTCCTGGCCTATCCTTCCCCCTTCCTTTTGCGTCGAATATTTCCCTTCGTGGTGCTTCCTACATGTTCGCACCTCACTGTTGGGATCTCATACAAGGCCAGTTAGCGTTTTCCACCTAACTGTCTTCTGCTTTATTTACTTTCGGCGTTCCCCCTCCTTTTTGCTACTACCTGTTCGGTGTTTCGTTATCTTGTTGGGCGCTCTCCTGCTTACTGCTACGGGCGGTTTTAGTGTTTAGCGGTCGGCGTTTATTCCCCACCGCTATCACTTCGTTCAGGATATCCTCCTCCGGGGTTTTCCTCTCTTGGCTCGGAGTGCGCCCACTTCCGAACAGTTCATAACCTTCCCACATTTTGTTCAAACATGATCGCTTCGAATGTTCCGTTGACTCTGTTTTTATGTCTATGAGTTTTGTCCTGTTAGCCCGGTTTTCTCTCCGGTTTTCTCCGGGGTGTTCCTGGTCTGACTAGGATAGTGGCTGCTACGGCACTCTGCCCGCATCCGCTCCAGCATGCCCTTTTCTCATACGTTTCGGCTGGTTTTGTCAAGTGCAGGAATGCTCCGCTATCCTGCAACAAACCAGCAGTCACGAGTCTATAGCTCCCATTCCGTGCGCAGTCTGTTTTGGATTTATAGTTTGGCACGGAAGGTTATGAAGTGCGCTATGCTCTCCCGAGCAGACTTCTTGATGAACCCGTAGGTTTTATATACCTGTCGGTTTCGTCTCCGCCAAACTCCGCCTCATGTGACTTATTCTTGACTCGAAGGTTGTAAAGTACGCTATGCTCTCTCCAAGCAGGCTACTTGATGAATCCGTGAGGTTTTATTTACACCAGTCGGTTTTATCTCCGCCAAACGCCGCCTCCTTTGTCTTATTATTAGTCGCTTGGCACCCGGCAGATTGCGTTGTACGCTATGCTCTCCCGAGCAGGCTACCTGATGAATCCGTAGGTTTCATATACACCTGTCGGTTTTACCTCCGTCAAGCTCCGCCTCATGTGGCTTATTAATAGTCGCTCTTTCGCGATAAATCGGTAGGTTTCACATATACGCCTATCGATTTCACTCCGCCAAACTCCGCCTCCGGCGGGATTCTTGTTAATTCGGTAGGTTTCATATAAACCTATCGGTTCTCCGCCTCTTGTGGCGTATTAATAGTTAATCTTTCGGTGTTTGGGCTCTCTCCGGCGAGATTCTCGGTGGATCGGTAGGTTTCATATACGCCTATCGATTTCCTCCGCCAAACTCCGCTTCGGGCGAGATTCTCTGTAAATTGGTAGGTTTCATATACACCTATCGGTTTTTCCTTCGCCAAACTCCGCCTTATATAACTTATTAATAGTTGTTCCTCCGGTGTCTGGGGTCCTAATTTTTCCCCCTCCTGAGGCCGGCCGCAAGTCTCGTAACTCTTAAGCTTCAAGTTAATTGTTTACGGAGAGTTTTCTGAAGACGTTAGGCCTTCTGTCTCGTTCTCGGACCTGTGAACATCGTCCCGGAGCGATAAGTAGGTGCGGGAATAATTGAGGCAAGCCTTTTCCGCTTAGCTCGGAATTAGGAGAGGCAAACTTTTCCTTTAGGGGATTCGTTAGCTTCTCATCCCTTTCGACGGTTCCTGGTCTACCGTCCCTAAGGTGAAGTCAGTAATTAAAAAAAAAAAAAAAAAAAAAAAAAGGACCCTTTTTAAACCAAGAAGACCCACTCCGGGGCCCCGAGGACGTCCTCGGATCTCTAATCCGGTGCCATCTACGAGTTTGGCCTCGTCTTCTGAAAAGGGACACGGCCCAAGCAAAGCAAGGCGGTTACCCCCTCCTTCCTTTGTTGAAAACTCTTTTACGGGTCTCCCTTATAAGGAGCTCGATTTGAGGGTCATTGTCAATCTATTAAACTAACTATCTACCTCATGGTCCGTGCCTTCCCTTTCCCAGGAGCTTAAATCCCAAGAGATTAATCTCAAGACTCATTGTCAATGGATCACCTGTTAAGTCCTGCTCCGTTCCGAATTCTATTGTTCCGGACACCACCTCTTTCCCTCCAGCCTGGGGAATCTTGGCGCTTTCCCTTTATGCTTCCCAGCATGAAGGCACCCTCCTGTCGGGGTATGGGCACACGCAGGTTGTTGGAAGGGCATTTCTTCCCTTCTGGTCTGGTATCCTCTTATCCGGGTTTTACCAGACTGTCAGGACGAGCATGGCATCTGTCTGGCAGGATCCATAAGTGAGCCCTCAGCTAGGGGCTGGACACATCGTCTCCTGAGAACTCTAACGGAGTGGCAGGCGGAGAATTCCAAGTTCACGCCAGCTGTGGGGTCTTACTGTGCTCTCTTTGAGAGCCCTGTTTCTACCCCTTGTGCTCCGAATGTAGCCCCTCTTATCAACAGGCTTGTTTTGAAAATGTATCGCTGAGGCATTTCCGGGAGCCAGATATCACAGATACATTCACAGTGAATCTTCTAACCCCGGACTACGCCTAATTTATTCAGCGCACAGCTCCTAAGCTTCGGAGTCAATTTTCGGAAGCTGAAACAGGGTGTAAGTCAGGCTTGCCCGTTCCGCCTGAGCTGAAAAAAAATCTTATGAACAGTTTCACCTGGAGAATTAATCTTTTTCCCAGGTGGGCGTTGTTACGCCCATCTGGGGCTACTAATGTTACCCAGAGCCTCCGTTCTCATGGGTGTCTACCCACGAGCAGAAACGGTCTGATCTTGCCGACCTGTCCCAAGTCCGCAAGAAGTTCATGTAGTTCAAGAGCCCCCTGCTCAGGCGGTGGTGCAGGCTCTTCAGGTCTCTGCCCTAGACAGCCGTCAGCTCACTCCCAGCCTCCACCTCGATGTATGCGGGTTCAGCCAACACATCAGCCCCTTGTAACACCCCCGTGTGTCTCTGCCTCCCCCACGTGCCTCCGCCGGAGTTTTCTTTGCTTCATACGAAAACCCTAAGGAAAGAATTTTCACTAGACATTTGGCCAGAGGCTCTGACTGGGGTTATCATAGGAGCAGGGAAGCATCCTACTCCTCTCCGAGAAATTGGGAAGGCATTTGCTTCACGGGAGGCAATCAAGCCCTCCTCCTGTAGTATTTCTCATATGGGTGGGAGGCTGTACTGCTTTTCGGGCCACTGAACGTCAGTTCCTGGGCCCTGAGTATAGTTATCAGGGCCCGGGTGGAGCTGGACTGTTGTTCCCCCCCCAATCAGGTTCAATCAGCCTCCGCCAGAGTTCTGGGGGGTCTTTGTGAATGGCCTGTCAGGCTTTTTTCAGTCTGCCAAGGAAGTTCCCTTCCACTGGAAAATTTTTCCGGCGTGTCCCGCTTGTTTTCCTTATTCATGCGGCAAGTCTCGGTTGCTTACAGTCTTGTGGGTTCGGATCCTACTGCGCCGTGGAGCCGTAACCACCTCTATAGACCTTTCCGACACTTCCTTTCACATCTTGGTTGCAGAAAGGTCCTATCCCTTCTTGGGATTCAGACTGGGAGCAGGCGCACCCCTTCAGGTTCATGCCCTCCTCAATGCGACTCCAGAGTCTTTGCCAGTTTGAACAATACCGTAGTTCAACAGCTCCTTTATTAGGAGGCTATGCTAGCTGCATATCTAGTTGCCTGGCTCATTTGGGCACCCAGCGTCGGGAATTGCCTGAGGGCGCCGGTCATTATAATCGGTTTCTAGAGTCTTTGGGCTTCTAAGTAACCAGGAAGGAATCCCACCTGATTTAGGAGGGTAGCCTTCCGTAGTTGTGAATCCAGTGGAAGCGGAAAGAGATAGCAAGGACGCCCTATCATTTCATCAACTCAAGCATACCTCTGCCGTGCCAAGAAAAGGTCTTGGGTTTTCCAGTTTGCTTCAGTGACGGTTCTCCTTCTGAAGTCAAAGCTGGAGTTTATGACTGGGTATGGCGGAGTCAGGGACATGTCTCCCTGATTCCTCCTGCTTGAATAGTGGCCTCCGGCCTTGCACAACTATCAAGTGCTTACCGGTCAGTTCCTCTCCAGCTTTCCCCTCCGGCCTCAGTATTCCACACCGCCACCTCTCTGGGCGGGTGAGGTGGATATTTTTTGGCCCAATGAAGTACATGGTACTTAGTCGGTCACGTTCCGGCAGTTCCATATCAACGCTTGGGAGGGCGGTGACAGTCTTCCCGTCCTTGGGAAACTTCTTCCCCAAGAGGTTTCCTTTTAGGCTGGTTCTGAACAAGACAGCAATAGTGCGCCATGCGAAACAAGAGGTTTTGGACTCGAATTGCTTCATTCAGGTTATGGTTCATTCTTCTCCATAACCAACAGATGCAGGTGCCTCTGTCTACCACCCTTCTCGTAGGGGTCCAAAAGGTCACTGCTTTTTCCCTATCCAGGGCCTCCCCCCTGGTGTCGGAATAGTCCTTAGACGAAACGTCATTCAGGTAGTCTTGTGACCTTTCCTGGGCCTGGAAGTAGGTCTGTTTGCAACCCAATTCAGCCACAAACTATTAAGCTGTCCCGCCTGGTTTAAACTCAGCCTGCGCCAGCCCCCTCAAACTCTGATGTCCTGGCTTTGTGGTCTTTGTGAATCTTACAGTTTAGGAGGAAACTGATATTGGTCCTGTTATTACTGTTTTCCTGAAATCAGTTAAGGGATCCTACTCTACTGCAGTATGGTTCTGCAGTTAAGTAACTAGCACTCTTTACATAGTTTTCAAGCTACAGTACTGATGCGGCCGCATTGGCCTCGAGAGAAAGTGTTTTGTTGGAACCAGACTCACAGGCTCTTAACTTTCATCCCTAAGGTCTGTGTTCGTCTAAGAACAGTACTCCGTCCACATTCGGTTTCCTGGTCTTTGAGTAATGTATCGGAGTTAGCTTCGGTAACCAACAATCATCTTGTTCTTACCTTTCCTTGTTAAGGAAGTCCCAAAAATTTTTAATCAGCTTAGCTTCTAGTGTTAGTTTTCCTGTACTGTCTGCCCTGTCTGGCGGAACCAATCATTTTGGTTTCCCCTCATCAGGGGTAGTGTTGTGAATTCCTCACCCTAACTTTCTATCTACAATTGACGGTCCTCATTTTCGGTGATCACCTTGGAAAGTACTCCTTTTACAAGGTCTGTTTCTGTGTCCAGTTTTCTCCTTGCAGGCTTTTTAGACAGGACCTCGCAATTTTGTCAGGTCCTCTCCTTTAAAAAAGGGGGGGGCACTGTCATTGGGTCTGCTATTAGGCAGGAAGTATTTTCTTAATACAAGCCTACTCAGGTGCTATTCTAAGCTCATGATCTTAGACGGTGACCACTTACATTATTTTCATTACATGAACTTAGAGGACCTTACTAATGTTCAGGGTAGAATTCTCCTAGTTTTCAACGTTTCTATTTAAGTCTTTAATAGCATAAGAATGATGTTTATTTCTCTGTTATTATTTCACCGGGTGACATTGGGACCCCGATCCAGAAAAAAAGGATTTTGACAAAGGAAAAATCTATTTCTGGAGAGGGGCCCGTGTCACCCGTGACCCACCCTGTTTTTCATTCTCTCCTCCCTTGATAAACTTCATTCTAGTGAGGTGGGTGCTAACATGGAATGCGGCTAGTGTTGCCTTTGTATACAGTCCGCGAGTAGTGCATGGGCTTGTATCGCACCTCTCTCGTTGGGACTTTTGACATTGGGAATCTCTATAGGATAAGGTTCCGTGTTTTTTGTAGTTCACCCTTTTCCATACACGACTCCATCTAGTGGAGCTCGCTCTGGGGTAGTAACTCCAGCATTTCATTTAGCTTTCTCTGGTATCTAGCAACGGAATTACCTAGAAATAAGTGCTGAATGGACTATTTCACCGGTGACACGGGCCTTCTCCAGAAATAGATTTTTCCTTTGTCAAAATCCTTTTATTATTATGCACCATACAATTTGGCTGTATCAAGCGGGAAGTTTCCAATACTTCAATGGCCCATAAATAAATTGTGGCAACTAAAGAATTCAGCTTAGCTCAGTTGTGGGTGTCTCATGGAATTTAGTACTGTTCTTGCCTTGAAGGGAGAATGTCTAGCTCCTTTCCTCACCCATAAGGTCTTTTTATTTGACCATAAATATACCAAGGTATTGCTGTTGGTTTTAGTTCTTGTCTTTTATGATATGTCAGTTATAATTATAATAACTATGCAAAGAAATATTAGTAAAAACATGTGTAAATTCAAAAAAATTACTGCATTTCCCAATCTCAGTAAATTTACGTAAATATTTTACATCAAATATGCTCGGATTTTGTTAATGATTTTTATTTCTTATCTGTTATGATATTGTGTGAGCTGTAATTATAATTTTAAAAAATAAAATAAGTTATTAGAAAAAACATGTATAACTTGGTAAAATTTAAGAGTGTTTTGTGAAAGAGGCCCCACACAGGGTTGTAAATAGTCACTTTTAACTTCGTGCGGAAGGTAGGGAAAATTTTTTAGAATTTTTTTTTCTTACACAATGCACATTTGCATATCTTCCGCTTTCCACTGATGTGTTTTTTCTTAAATTGGCCAACCTTAAAGCCTGCCCGGCCTGGGCAGTTGTATGATATATAATTAGCCCGTCTCTTAAGGGTTAAGCCATTATCACCAGATGGTTATTTTTCAAAGAAATATTGCATACTCAATTAAACTAGATGAGTGTCCTGCTCACAGCACCACAATTAATAATGTCTTTACTAACAAACCCAAAACTTGGTGCTGTTTCATTGACCATAAAACATTCCAGATAAATCTCAGAAGAAAGAACAATAATCTTTGCTGTAAACCTACCTCATTATATGTATGTTAAGTTCCTCGTTGGACGAGTTGGTAGAGTTCTCGGCTAGCACTCTGCTAGGCCCGAGTTCGAGTCTCCGGCCGGCCAGTGAAGAATTAGAGGAATTTATTTCTGGTGATAGACATTCATTTCTCGGTAAAATGTGGCTCGGATTCCACAATAAGCTGTAGGTCCCATTGCTAGGTAACCAATTGGTTCTTAGCCACATAAAATAAGTATAATCCTTCGGGCCAGCCCTAGGAGAGCTGTTAATCAGCTCAGTGGTCTGGTTAAACTATGGTATACTTGACTTATTTGTATGTCTACCACTGCATGAAACTGATAAAATCCCTGCAATTTTGAAGCTCATAAGTTGACTTGTGCACTTTCTGACCTGGAGCTACAGCACCCCAAAGTCTCTGAACTCCTCCCTCCCAATCCTTACAAAGAGGACTGACTTTTCTTGCCTTCACATACTTCCAAGTCTTCTAACCGATGTATCTCTTGCCTAAATTCTCATCCTTCTTTGCAATACTTGTGTACGGGCCTGGCACTTTCACTTCCTTCTGGGTGTCTCCACAGTTTCTTCATTTTTATCACTACTTTCTTTGTTAGTAATGAAATACACTTGGTTCATAAAGGATATGTTACTCTTCCATCTGACAACTCACTGTGGAATGCCGAGTTAAAGAATTAATGGGCAATAACACGGAAGTCCATAGCAGAGTAAACTTTCAATGCATGCTCAACAGACACAAAGGTTGAGCTGATGCTAGGAGCATGTGCAGACATATGAGAGTGAGGCATAGTTGCAAGCTGACCGGCTGGGAGAAATTAGTATGGCTGGTCAGCCTGGGAAATGCTATGGTGTTTCCCCTCTCATGCCATATCCATGCAGCATTGGTTGATAATCATCCGGTTTTTAATGCGACTTTTTACCTTAATAAAGTCTATTTCATCATTTGTAAAAAAAAAAAAAGGTGTTAGTCCATGCAGTTTCCTACAATACTGATATAAACAAAAAAAGTACCAACCTCAAATAAACTTTGACAATTTCATCTTAACTCTTAAGACAGAAGAACAAGCTATCTTAACAGCAAGCACATAAGCCTGTGAAGAAAATAAAACAGACATGACAGACAAAAGCATAAGGAAATCAAATAAATTTTGCAATTTTTCAAGCTAACGAAGATGTTCAATTAACCCTTAAATGCCGAGCCCCTATTTACAAAAGTGTCTGCTGTATGCCGGAGGGGTTTGAGAGTTAGCGCTGAAGCAGAAAGAAAGTTTTTTTCAAAAAATCACAGCACGCTTAGTTTTTAAGATTAAGAGTTCATTTTTGGCTCCTTTTCTTCTCATTGCCTGAAGTTTAGTATGCAACCATCAGAAATGAAAAAAATATCATTATCATATGTAAATATTGGAATATATGACAGCGCGAAAAATTTTTTTATAATTGTATACAAATCGCGCTGTGAGCAAAACGGTTAAAGCTAATGAGTTACTTTTTTCGTATTGTACACTAAATTGCGATGATTTTGGTATATAACAAATTGTAAAACGATCAAAGCAACACAAAGAAAATATGTAACCATCAGAAATGAAAAAAAATATCATTATCATATATAAATATTGAAATATATGACAGCGCAAAAAAAAAAATTCATATATAACTGTATACAAATCGAGCTGTGAGCAAAACGGTTAAAGCTAATAAGTTAATTTTTTTCATTGTATTGTACACTAAATTGCAATGATTTTGGTATATAACAAATTGTAAAACGATCAGAGCAACACAAAGAAAATATTATCACACGATGCAATAATTCGAAACGCGCGAACGTAAACAAAATTTTTTTCAAAAATTCACCATAAATCGAAATATTGTGCTAGAGACTTCCCGTTTGTTGCAAAATGAAGGTAAATTATTGAATATTACTAGAATGTAAGAGCTTTAGCTTACAATTGCATTTTTCTACCATTTCGGTCGAGTTAAAGTTGACCGAAGGTTGAAATTTTGGCACTTATCGTGATTTATATGAAAATATTTCAAAACTGATAAAAGCTACAACCATGAGTTATTTTTTGTTGTATTCTACATGAAATTGCGTACATTTTCATATATAAAATGATATGTAACAGCTAATATAAAATGGTGCAAAAATTATGACAAAGTGACTAAAGAATTTCTGAGATATTCAGCAGAGTTAGCGTGCGCGGACGTAAGGAAAAAGTTTTTTCAAAAATTCACCATAAATCGAAATATTGTGCTAGAGACTTCTTGTTTGTTGCAAAATGAAGGTAAATTATTGAATATTACTAGAATGTAAGAGTTTTAGCTTACAATTGCATTTTTCAACCATTTCGGTCAAGTCAAAGTTGACCGAAGGTTGAAATTTTGGCACATCGTGATTTTTATGAAAATATGTCAAAATTGATAAAAACTACAACCATGAGTTATTTTTTGTTGTATTGTACATGAAATTGCGCACATTTTCATATATAAAACTTTATGTAATGGCTAATAGAAAATGGTGCAAAAATTATGACAAAGTGACTAAAGAATTTCTGAGAGTTTCAGCAGAGTTAGCGCGGACATAAGGAAAAAATCTTTTTCAAAAATTCACCATAAATCGAAATAATTGTGCTAGAGACTTCTCGTTTGTTGCAAAATGAAGGTAAATGATTGAATATTACTAGAATGTAAATGTTTTAGCTTACAATTGCATTTTTCGACCATTTCGGTCGAGTCAAAGTTGACAGAAGGTTGAAATTTTGGCGCTTATCGTGATTTATATGAAAATATGTCAAAATTGATAAAAGCTACAACCATGAGTTATTTTTTGTTGTATTCTACATGAAATTGCACACATTTTCATATATAAAACTTTATGTAACAGCTAATAGAAAATGTTGCAAAAATTACGACAAAGTGACTAAAGAATTTCTGAAATTTTCAGCAGAGTTAGCTGATGCTTTCTTTTGGGATAAGAAAGAAATTACAAGATGCGCAGCTGGGTCACGCTTGTAAACAAAACAACAGCGTGATCCGTGAACTCCCAGCATCCCTCAAGGCGTGTGATTTAAAATTTTTCGCAAACGAGGCCTATAAGTATTTTTCCACAAATATTTAAAAAAACTTTTTGTAGTCGATGTACTTTACGTCCACTCGGCACCCGACAGACAACTTTTGTCAACGCAAAATACATCCAGTCGGCGTTAAAGGGTTAACACTTAATAGAGATGAAGTCATATGAATCCACCACAGCCCTAAATGTGAACCCAAGGTTTCATACAAGAACTAACTTCACTTCCCAAGATCAATGAGTATTTTACACCCAATGTAAACACCAACTTCAGTAACAGAGCAACATAAATGAAAGATAAAGCCAAAAATTCACAAAAATTACTGTATGTGCAATACTGTACTGTACACCTAAAATGTCAAATTAAAAACCAAAAAATAACAATTATTTGAAAGTGTACATAGTAAGACAAAGTAAACCAATGGTAACACTTAAGAAAAACAATACACATCGAAATATTTTCATAAGTTATTCAAAATTGCAATAAAAATTGAAAAATTAATAACTACAATCTGACAATCTTACCTAAACTTTCAATCCTTGTACCATATAGTGGACTGCAATTGGAATCCAAACTGGAATCTGTGTACGTGAACTAAAAGGTTAATAGCAGAAAATAACACCAGGTGTCTTCACCTTCAATAAACATGGCAGTATAATTGTTGAACAACTTAAGCTACCAGTGGTATGGTCAATCTGCAAAAATTAATGGACTTGGAACATCTATTTACATCCATAATCAAATATAACAATAAATCAGACATTATTCTGCCATAACTGCATGCTAATTGTAGTATATATGTGGATTACAAACTATTACTTGGTGACTTAAATCCACATAACCCCTTGTGGGACATAAACTGCCAAACTGCTGAAAGACTTGGTAAAGAAATAGGGCAAATAGGTGAAACAAACATTTTCTTATCCCTTTGTTTCAAACATGTGATTAACCAACTTGACACAAATGTTTTGAATGACATACATTCTAACAATCTCTTTCCATCTTATTTACAAGACAAATTCCATTACATGATCTTTAAGAGACCACGATGAAATCAGTAAATGTATCACAAATTTCATTACTGATGCTGTAGACAAGTGTATTCCAAGCATTGTTTCCAATAACAGCTAAAACAAAGCTCCATTGTGGTCTGAATAATTCGCAGAACTGATACAGTACATCAAAAGAGAGAATGAGAAATAGATCATTTATAAAAGACAGCCCTCTCAAAGATGAAATTATTTCAAAAATTATTTTACAACCTTGCACAACAATGAAACCAATATACAATTGGTTATCAGCAAAACTGGGAAGGAAGTAGTTAAAGGAGAAACGATTTCAAAGAAACAATATACTGTGTCTAAAACATTAGACACCAATTCATTTGAAAAAATGTGCAGATTAAATGCAAACCACTGCACCATATATGATGGACCAGGAGTTGGAAAAGGTCTAGAATATGTTATCAGTGAACAAAATCTTGATGAATACTTCCTTAAGCTTGAGCAAGAAAACAGTTTGAGACTATTTCAAGTTTGAAACTGCTGAAGATCTTTTCATAAGTGCACAACCCCAGGGCAAGCATCTAGTCCAACAAACCAAAATTAATTCTACAACCAACTTTGTACTAAGAAACTGTTTCCAAAGAATGGCAACATGCCCTTGTTCCCTGTAATGGGTTAGTACACTGTTGGCATTACTGAATGTTCTTTGCAGCATTCCTTCAGCCCCTAGCTGCAATCCCTTTCATTCCTATGACTGTACTTCCATTCATATTCTCTTTCTTCCACCCTACTTAACACCCTCGCCTAATAATTGTTTTACCGTGTAACTACGAGGTTTTCCTCCAATCGCACCTTTTAAACCTTTTTACTCTCAAACTCCCTTTCAGCGCTCAATAACCTAACAGGTCCCAGTGTTTGGCTTTTGGCCTAAATTTTATGTTCCATTCCATTGTTATACCAAAAACCAAGGAAAATGATCCAAGCAGTCCATCAAACTAAACCAATATCTACTTAAATAATATAATCACTCCAACCAAATATTGGTCATAGAAAAGTAAATTTATACTTCATCCATTACATCATATCACATTAAAAAAAATATTTGAACGGATACAAATAACTATTGCAATAAATTTTTGCATCCAAAAGGTTTAAAATGTTATCAGAGATATGCATTGAACACTACAAAAACGTGGTACTGTATTTGAGGCCACCTACCTTTATTCAAAAAATACCCTCTTAACAGACCACATTTTTCAAAAGCATAACATTTAGACACATACAGGAAAATGGTATATGCCTTCTGCATCATCTCAACAATTGGTTGATATTGGCAAATGCTGTATCATGCTTGGCCTCTGCAGTCTGACCTCTATAAAAAAAAAAAAGTGTTTATCTAACAAGCCACCATACACCTAACAGCAAAAAATAGAGATGATAAACCTTATATGGCAAAATACAAGAGAATGTCTTGTGCAAAAATTCTGTGAGCATTGTAAAAGGATAACAAATTAAAATACTGTAATAATATAGTTCTTAGGCTCTACTGAAACATAAGTTTTGGTAAACTTCAAAACATGTATTACTGTATTAAGCAATATTATATAGTACTTGGGAAAGAGTAAAAAATGAAACCTGGAAATAATTGACAGTAATCCTAAATGGTTCCAAGCATGAGAATCTCTTGGAACAGTTAACCAATCAAAGACACACAATGCCAGTTAACTGCCAGAGATCTAAGAGATTGTAAACACATATGCTAAGCTACCTGGGCCACCTGATTGTCTTCTTTTTCTTCTAAAAACGGACTGATGTATCTCAGATTCATGCATGATGCAAATATGATCAAACAATGCACTGGTAACATAATTTACAAAAGTACTACCATGCTGTAGAGATGATGTGACTAAGTGATGAAGCTTAGGTGGCTGTGCAACTAACTTTACCAGGGGATATTTTCTACTGGAAAATTAAGTTATAAAATTAGAAAATAAAGAATTGATGAATTTGCAATTGTTTAGTTGGGCAGCTGTCTCACCAAGACTGGAACGTCTGGTGTTTTTTATATGAAAATCAAAGAAAAAATAAGGCCAAATCTTGTTTTCCATTTTAGAGAAAGGATTCTTTGGTGGCCTTCCAATATTTTCATTTGTAGTTCATGTGCATTACAGAGACCTGGTGATTTATTTTGACAAATCATCGTGACAAACACTGAAACCAGAACACTGAGTTCTGTACCTCCCAATAATTATTGTGACAGCTGACATAGTCATGACTTGGGCATCTGCACTGCTCCCTAGTCTTGTTCCACCTATAATGGGGTTATTGCTTGTACCAGGAATTCTGCTATGTAATATGTAATGCTTCATAGTTGTGTTTTAACAGAGAACTTTCACTATCACAATTGATCCCTGATCCTCTTTTCCTGCCTAGAGTGACCAGATTTACTGAACAACAGCACAAATATGCAGTGAATGTGCCACTATGTTGAACTTCTCAGTTCCTGAGGTCTTTCATTCCTCACAACGTGGGACTGTGGAAGTCTCCCTGAGGATGTTGTGTAATTGAAACTTCAAAAGCTTAGGCAAAAACGTAATGCAATGCTACCCTAAAGCGATTCACCTTGTACATATGGATTTCTCTTCTTTCTCTGTTACCTAATGTCTTCTGTAATTCCTTTCAAATGAACTCTATATTTTTTGAAAGCTTGAATTATAAGTCAATGGCCCCTATAGGCCTATTCCATCAGAATAAAGGTCTTCTTCTGATTAATATAATATTGTGACACTGAAAATCTAACTGCAGAGCAATTGGAATTTTACATTATTAACTGAATCTGCAAAGGCCACTTCAGCATTTATTACCCCAGGTCAGTATGAAAAGTACACAAACAGTAGCTCGACCACAAAAAAATTTACAAAAAAAATACTTTCCTAACTAATTTTTAATTGCGGAATCTACATTAGAATTCCAGAATGCAAGAGATACTGTATTCCCCTCTAAATGACAGTTATTTCATCTGATTAGTTTTAGTTGGGGATGATGGTGATGTATTGAAATAGGAAACAAATGCAGAATGTAACATTCCGACTCTACGTTCCTCATCCTCTCGAATTTTCAACAGCTCTTCTTCTCTCTGCTTTGCTTCTTGCTTTGCAAGTCTTAGTTTATCCTCTAGCTTACGGATGTTGGAATCATACTCCAGCTGTTTCTCAGAGATGGTTCTGTTATAAAAAAAATTGCATCATTACAATAAATGCAATGAGAGATCTGGTCTCATATATACATATTTTTTCACTAAGTAAAACTTAGACAATAACGTTGCTTTTGAACAAATTAACAGCAATGAAAAAACACGAAGCATTCACTACGAAAAACGAACAAAGTTAATTTTAAACAAATTATAATGAAGATAAAGTTAATTTTAAAGAAATTATAAGTACTGGAAGAACATGAAATATTCACTAAGAAAAATTTGATCATGTTGATTTTAAACAAATTAGGATCACTACAAGAACATGAAGCATTCCCTAAGAAAAATGAGAACAATGTTGATTTTAAGCAAATTAGGAGGATGAAAAACACAAAATGTTCACTACGAAAAACTAGAACATAATGTTGATTTTAAACAAATTAGGAGAACTGACAGAAAATGAAGTATTCCCTAAGAAGAATTAGAACACAATGTTGATTTTAAACAAATCAGGGGTATTGAAAGATCACGAAGTAATTCATTACAAAAAACTAGCACATAATGATGATTTTAAACAAATTAGGCATACTGAAAAAACATGAAGCATCCTAAAAACACACATTAATAGCTCCTTGTGTGATACTACATGGACAATAATTCAGAAGTTCCCAATACTATTACTTAGAACAAGATTGTACTACTTCTCCAAAACACCCAAAACTCAAGGTTTGTAAGCATTGAAAGGTTTGTCAGTTACAAGTGCAACAGAAAGTAGAACTCTTACCTTTGAAGCTTAATCACAGTGCTGTTAAGTTGGGCTGTTTGTTCTCGTTCTTGTTTCAGCTCTTCAAATTGCTCTTTTACCTCCTCCCTCACACGAGATTCAGCAGCCTTTACTTCCAGGGCTTTACCATCAATAGCCTGAAAAGAAATGACTTTTTATCTAAAGGGCCCCCAGTCAGAAGATGATTAGATTTACAAATAAATGATACAATAAATACATTAACCCCTTCGCCACCGGCCTGTTGCACTGCCGATAATGCTTGCATACCGCATGAGAACCCCGTCGACCGCGAGTATATCAGTCATCATTTGCTCCCACTAAACTTTCTGTTATTCATATTTTTCGTTTATATTCTTATGTGAAAAACATTGTGTATATATCAATGAATATTTTTTACCACATTATTTATATACATATATATATATATATATATATATATATATATATATATATATATATATATATATATATATATATATATATATATATATATATATATATATATATATATGTATAAAATCGAAAAAGAGGAATATTTAGTGGAAAAAGTAATTGCAGAAATAGAAACAGCTATAAAGGGGGTAGAAATAGTAGTAAAGTAGTAGAAATAAAGTAGTAAAGTATTAGTAAAATAGTACTAGTAGTAATAGCAGTATATACTAGTTTTCTTACGGAAACAGTTAGTCTAGGTTCATACGAAACTGCATATACATCAATGAATGTTTATGGCATTGGTAATAATAATAATAATAATAATAATAATAATAATAATAATAATAATAATAATAATAATAATAGTAATAATAAAAATAATAATAATAATAATAATAATAATAATAATAATAAAAAAAATTCAACAGGAATTGCAGCAAGCAAAGAAATCTTGCTCGAGACATCACTTCTTTACAAAAGATCCTTGACCAATACATATACATACAGGGCATTTTATTCACACCCATTATCATCAGCAAGCTCTGAAAAACATACATCTCATCACGAGTGACAGCCCTCCACAGAAGTCCATTTACCTTCCACTTTCCTGTTGACCGAAAATACTCCTCTGCCCGAGCATTCTTCCATTCACACAGTCTGTCAATAACATCATAACAAAAAAAGAAACAAAATGCATCTCGTGGGCAGGTGAAGTCTGGTGTGCAAACATAGATCCCATTGTCACCCTTCGTGAAATCGGGGGGTGGGTCTGGGCGCACGTCACAAAATGGATCTGTTATGAACCGCCAGCCTTCATCGACAATGGGTTCAATGTCTTCTAAATACTCGGTGTCGCTGTCATCCTCTAAGCAACTATCACCACTATCACTATAATCATCTGACAGATCTGGCAGGTATTCAGCCCCAGAATCTGAAATACTATAATCCGACATCATGATACTAAAAAATAAAATAAAAAAACTGTAAAATAACTGCAATCAAAAGGGAAAAAAGTTTAGCATTCGAATCCAAATGGTTTACTCAGAAGATCGTAACAATGTTTCATACATAACAGCTTGAGGCGCACTGGCATGTGCTGCTGGACGATACCCCTTATAATATCCCATATGAATATGACGTCACGACGACCATCGGACACTCATTGGCTAGAATGAATAGTGGGTGGAGCTTCTGCACCTCTCTCGTACACAATACTACGCCTGAAACCCATCCAAGCTGAAGAAAACAGCTTTGCTTTTCGAGGAGGGATGAAAGACGTATAGGCGTACGTCGCGGTCTTTTATTACTGCACCGTAAAAGACGTACATGTGTACGTCCCGGTGGCGAAGGGGTTAAGTGAATGAAGCATAGACGGTATATTATATAAATGGTTACCATTGCTAGAGAAATAATTTAGACATGCTGAAACCAATATGCAATACAGTCTTTGCGAAATTAAGGAAATAAGCAATAAGGGAAAGACTTCTGACAGGTATTTTTAGTGGTATACCCCTTTGGCAGATACAGTAAATATAGTTCACCACTATGATAAAAGTATTCAATAAAATAGCCTTGTGGCTATGAACTCAATATTGTATACTGAATTTAACAGATGGTGATCTAAGAGATGCTACTTACTGCAACACATACATGGAGTAAAAGATTTAGGTATCAAAATGTAGGAGGGGGCCAATCCTAGAAAAGGTAAAATATTTCCACTATCTTGGGACATACTGCAACATGATGTTAGTACCGAGAAGGTAGTATGAAAAAATTACAACAGCATAAATGAAGTTGCAAGAGATTTCTGAATGACTTGTTAATGAAAATATCCCACTACTAGCTGCAAGATGAAATGATAATGCCTAGTCACACGTATGGGCAAAGAAAATGGAGATTAAAGTGAGAAGGTCATTTTACAAATGTGAAAGTTGGGAGAAGGTGTACAGGCCAAACACTAAAAAACAGGCAGATATCTCATGAGCTGACATGAATCTGACATGGGACAATGCATGAATACCAGTTAATCAGAAAAAATAGTAGATAAGGCAGTGGAAGGAAGAAAACCAGTAAGAAGGGCCAGAGATGTATGGAAAAAGAACGAGAATGGAATTCAGATGGAAAGTGCACAAAATAGGAGTGGAAAACGCAAAATACTCTATATGATGCGATATAACTACTTTTTTATTTATGCCCTTTCCACTTGAATTTCCAATTAGTCAAAGTCTTTGTCTATGCCCTCTACCTTTACATCCTCGTCTTTCTACAAGTCACTGTCCTGCTACTTCTAAATCTACTGCTTTCCTGACTAGCTGTACCTCATTCCTTCTCATCACATGTCCAAACCACCTCTATCTCTGATATCTTGAGTCTATTTTCCAGCTGCTGTACACCACATCTCTCCACCACTTTCTCAACAGACCCTGGCGATGATTCACAGCATTCTTGCACGCTTTTTCAAAACCTCATCCATGTTTTGTCACTGGCCACACTTCTGCCTTGCGCACACAACGTAAGTACTGTATATTTCCATGTATAAGATGACCTTTAGATAAGACGAGGTCAAAAATTATGGCAAATTTTCATGAATTTATCTCATACCTGTAGTATAAGACGACTGCTAAATTACAAAGCCATCTGTGTATTGGCCAGCTTTTGCAACAACAGGTATCTTATGAAATATTGGTTATGTAAAGATTATGTTATTACAAATGCTGTTTTACTTACTGTATCCTTAGAAATTCAAAATAAACGAAATAACAAAGCTGATTCTATATCATATTTTTCCTACACAAGTCGCCTAAAAGGGAAACCATTGTTTTGTTTGTTTCATCGCCAATCACAAACAACCCCTAACAACATGATAATTATCGTTCGTATGACTGAATTGTTCTAAATAGTTTCAAACAGCCTGATGTATTAATGGCCATTTACCTATACTTCATCAACAATCACAAACTGTCCAAGTCAGTTAAAATTTCTTATTTGCTCTACCTACTAATGGCATATTTTTATCAACCAATAGTCAGGCACTATCTGTTCACTTAATCCAGGCTGCTGTTGCTCTTTTTCGCACTGCCCCCACAATACATTCTTCACAGTCTGGTGTGCCCCCGAGAAAAGAGAAATGTTCTATCTCTCCTAAGATCTGCCCTTTTACCACAACGTGGTCTTCTACCTCCATCTCTCGGTCATGTGCACTTAAACATATAATTCATCAAAAATCTCTTACTCCATGTGCAGTATAGTTTTCAGTGCTGAGCATCTCTTGTAACAACATCTGTTCCAGTTAGTGACAGCACTGAGTATGCCCATACATTTTTCCCACAACATTCATAATTTTCCAAGATGTGGCTTTTCCTTTGCTCATTTCCTGCCACCAAAAGCTTTTGCTCCTAATTCACTAACCTCATCCTTGGCACTATCAAGACAAGTAGACTTCTAGGGTTACTGACTTCTTCCATCTTAAGTTGATGGCAAATGTGCTAAACTTCCTAATCTGAAGACTTGCTATATGCAAAAGTCTCTCTTTACTTAACATAAGTGCCCTGGGTACTTACACCTTATCAGCCTAAAATTATTAAAGGTTACCATTATGGGCTCCCCTAGAGCGTGAGCCAGTGCCAGCACAAGGCTGGCTTAATATTAAACTAACATTGGAAGTTAGGTTTCAACTCAAACAGTCCCCAAGTTCTGCATTAAGAAAATTCAGGCATACACAAACACTCTGGGGAATTCAGCAACTTGTCATCCCTTCTAAATAGCAGTTACCAGGGTTGTGTCAGACAAAATATTCTTCAATAACACAAAACAAGGTTTTACATACAAAACCAGTAATCATATGTCTGCCCTACTCCCAAAACTATGGCTCGTTATCTCACACTCCATTTTCATGAAAATGTGAGGCAGTTAGTAGATACTTACCTGACAACCAACAATGTTCACGAACAGTATAGCTTATTCTTCTTTTTGTCAACCAAGCGACTGGTGAGCCTGAGGGTTCACTGACTAAGAAACAAGGCATATATACAATTGAACGGTTTGTATGAAAAACTTTTGTATTGTAAAAACAAAATAGCCTATTTATATAAGAAAATAGTTTAGGGCAATCCCAAACTTACTGCTTGAAGCTCTGCTAGCTGGTTGGTAAGAGAATGTATCTGAGAGTTCAGTTTTGCATTAGCAGCTGTGAGTGAAGTGTTCGAAGCTATCTGAACTCTAAGGCGTTCTTCTGCATCGTTTCGGCTCTCTTCCATAGCATGAAGACGTTCTTCCATCCCACGCATCACAGATGCCTGTCAAATTAATTTAAATAAACTATATTATTTTTGGGATACATACTGTCCCCGATTACAGTTCCAATACATCGCTGGTCAGGCTGAATTTGATTTGGAAATCAAATAAACTTAAACTGCATACATATGTAAGACTGAATATTAACTATACAATCTGTACTAATGTATGAACAAAAATCATACTATGACAATGAAACTATATCTACAAGGTTTTGTTGACTTGAGAATAAACTTTAAGAAGAATATTACAAGTCAGATGGCAGGACACAGAGAAAAATTATACCATGAGGGAAATTATGGAGATTCCACATGTAGATAAGACTATGATGAACATTGTAGATTACTGGACATGTCCCTTGCACCACTCCAGGGAGGATATAACATGAATAGTACTTGGATAAGAGCTAAAAGACAAAAGGGTGGGGATGAGTAGAGATTAATGGAAGTAGAAGCACATGAAGGACATGAGTGGTAGAATTTCAGAAAGACCCTTGGCATCATGCAGTGTTGGGGGCAGAGGTGATGCATATGATGGACAATATACTCAGTGACAGGCTTGAAATCTTCAAGGAAAGATATTAAAAATAAAACTATTAACCTTAGAAATAAATCAAGCACAATACCATACTAGATTCATAAATTTGAGAAAGAAGTTTTAGTAACCTACATGCTCAGCCTTCAATTGCTGTCGTACAGCTCCCAGCTGTGCTTGCGCTGTAGTACGGTCAGTAGAAATCTGAACCCTTAAACCAGATACTTCTCCTTCTGCCTCATTCCGTCTTGCGTCTAAATTACTTATTCTGTCTCGTAACTCAGCCTGTAAGGAAATAAATATTAACATGATCTCATCTTATTGGAATTTAAAATTTAGGTCAAAGACAAAGACCTGGGACTTATGAGGTCATTCAGCACTGAGAATAATGTTGAAACAATTGTTAGGAGAGGGTGGAAAGTAAAATGGAAGAAGACAATATGAACGGAGGTACAGTAAAAGGAATGAAAGGGGTTGCAGCCAGGGTATTCACCACCATACACATTCTCAGGAATGGAACATCACAAATGCATTACTATTATTTCTACTGTAAGACTCACCTCCACCTGTTGATGGTCATTTCTCATACGCTGTAGTTCAGAATTATGTTGCTGGTCAAGATTTCTCAGAGTCTCTTTGTGCTTGGCAGTTTCTATTGCAACCAGTTCTGAAAAACAATTTGGTTTAATTTACTGTACTGAGCTCAGGCATAAATAGGAAAGATAAAAGTAATTACATGAAGACACCACTTTGCAGCCTATGACTTAACTTTTGGTCTAAAGCACTAAGTCTACCTTAGTTTTACCAGACCACTGAGCTGATTAACAGCTCTCCTAGGGCTGGCCCGAAGGATTAGACTTATTTAACGTGGCTAAGAACCAATATGTTACTTAGCAACGGGACCTACAGCTTATTGTGGAGTCCGAACCACATTATAGCGAGAAATGAAATTCTATCACCAGAAATAAATTCCTCTAACTCTTCATCAGCCGGCCGGAGGAATTGAACTCCAGCCCATCGAGTGACAGTCCGGAGCTCTACCATTTTACCCAATGAAGAGCTGTCTAAAGCACCGACAACATATCATTATTAAACAGAGGAGGAAGAGTGGGGTCTATAAACTTTGGAGTTTATATGAGATGTCCTAGCGGTTCATTCATTCCCATATTTAAAGTTTACAGAAAACCAATGCAGTCAAACTCTTATATTCATGCATTTTCAAATCACGCCACTAATGTAAAACTAAAAGCCTTTTCAAACATATTTTTGTGGGTATATAAAGTCCATGACGTGAAAAATTTCGATGAAGAAATAAATACTATAAAGGATTATTTTTCGAAACTAAGACATGTAGATCATTTTATCAGTAAGGGTCTATTAAAAGCAAGAAAAACATTTTACAGCTGTAATAACACCAATTCTTTTATACAAGAAAACAAACCTTTTTGGTTCTACCTCAAACCAGTCACGAAGGCCAATTCATAACAAGGTGCCTAAGTCATTGCCTTAAAAGTATACCACGTAAGAACTGCAACAATCCTGTATAAGACACACTGAAGACAGGAAAGATCAACAAACAGTTTCTGTCAGAAGAGGAAACATAAAGAGTGCAATCTTTCAACATATGCAGAGAAAACATAAAGAGTGCAATCTTTCAACATATGCAAACAGAAAACTATGCCATTAATCTCAATGGAACCAATGTTGTCACCAATACAATGGATACTAAAAATAAAAATATTATAGGCCACCATAATTGAAAATTCTTGTTCATGTAATATTTAGCAAAGTAACTTTAGTTTGGATAACCTTACAAATCTAACTTAAAATGCATGCACGAATTGTATCTTTGTAACTTTTATATTTCATAACTGCATTTAATATCATATTTTCTTTATAAAGTTTGTAATTCACAAGAATATACATGCTTATATTTTTTCAAATATTTTACAATTTGACCTGAATTTTCAGTAATAACAGTCTCTGAACTGTTTACTTCAAAACACTTATTACAGTTTTGCATATAACATTTCCTTTTTTTATTTGCTCTCTAAACCATTTCAAGTTTTTAGTGGGATTCCTTTATTATAAATAATAAAAAAAAAAACACTGGCAGTGTGTTTATCATCTTCATATATCCTAACCACAATTAGAAGACCACAGGGGTACAATTTTACACCAAATGTAACTATGAATTTATAAACAACTTTCCCACGCTACACTGTACATACTAACCACTACAATAAATCCAGGGGTAAGGAAGACAATACCAGGAACTGAACATTGAACCAAAAGCATGAAATACAAAGTAGCATTTTGTGAGAGTGAGTAAGTAGGCTTCTCCAGTATTACAGATACAACCTTGCAACAATGACATGAGTGTAAGGGAAATACTTATACTCTAGGCAATAGATGTTCATTAGGGGCTCAGTAGTTAGTTGCTTCTCCTGTTGGTGGACTAGGAGATCCGTGTTATGGGAACTGTATTGGGAGAATTGTGATTTGGGAATTGTGTATGCTGGTTTACCAACTCACCTGGCCTACTTTATGCAGTAAGTAAAAGTTTTATTAACATTAAAGTGGTAATCTGGTAATCTCGAAATTGGTGGTATTTTAGTTACAAATTATGACAATCAAAATGAAAGTGTAATGTTTCTTGTTCAATTTAAATGTCACTGCAAATTGTAAGTGATGTTTCCTTTCTGGCAGCTAGCCCAATGTGTGATGCCCAGCATAGTGGCTTGTGTGCTGCAGTAGCGCCATTGCAAGCTGTAATTAGCCATAGGTGCCTGAAGTAGGAAGTATTTTACTGAAAAGGATACACCACTAGTCTACTAGTTAATGATACGACATGCTGTTAAGTTTTTTTTTTTTTTAAGATTTTAGGTGATGTTTTTTTGAATTGCAGATTGAAGGTTTTGGCCTAGGGTATTAATGTCATTGATTTAAATTGTATTTCCCTTGTGTAATTATGATAAGTAGTGAAGGGTATTTAAAAATTTATATGAAAATTTATTGTAATAAATGTATTTTACAGTGGTTATGTCTAACCCTCATCCAACTTACTTGAAAATTTTGTTAATTGAATATCCCTGATAGTGAGCTTACTTTCATTTTATCAAAAACTTGTCTCTCATGTGATACACTTTACTAGAGATTGTGGTATGTATGAAATAAGAGGTTTGTACCTATGAACACTGAGATAAAAATACCTGGTAAATGATGAACAAATTACTGTCTGTCAGAAATAAGAGTGCGCTGTTGTGCTAAAAAACCACATATAGTCCTCGCACGAAAAGTTCATCAGAGCAGTAGAAAGAAGTCCCCAAAACTGAAGCTATTACAAACATACACTTGTAATACAGTGGTACCATTATAGCATATTAGATGCCCATATATAATTAATCCTCAAAATTTAATGACGCTCGCACCTATAAAACCTGAAAATACAACACAAATAAACTAAAACCTACAAAATATAATGAAAAGTCAAAAAATGAAGAACCATTAGGTGAACATCAGTTTACAATTACCTTAACCAATCTTACAAAACTTAACAATGATCCCATTATTTAATGTAAAAACAGAGAATTATTATAAAAAACATGGTATCCCAAATTTACTGACTTAAAATACTGGAAATTCATTACATTTTATGTTGCAGACACACATGAAGCAATGAAAACAAAACAAACACTTACCATCACATTCAATTCTAGCACCTTTAACCTCAGACTGTAGGGAGCAAATTGTTTCCTTGAGATCAATAATATGTTTCTTCTGACTGCTGCATCGAAACTCTAGATCACCAATCTATGAATAAACACGACAAAGATCATTTATAAAAACAATTATAAAATCTACTGTGAGTGAGACAGTCATTTATCACATCCAGCATTTACAAATAAGCAAACACTATTTTTTGCAAATCCATTAATCAAAATTAACCCACATAATGCGTGTAAAATTGTCTCAGCTGCTTCAATCCCTCTTAAAGGAAAGATATAAGTCTACCTTCAGCCAGTTGCTCAGTGCACATTTAGTCAGATCCCAGGGTCTCAGGCAAACTACAAAAGTCATTATTTGTGTGTCTGATTCATGAGTTGCAAGAAATTACAAAAGTCATTATTTGTGTGTCTGATTCATGAGTTGCAAGAAATTACAGAGGTGCTTGGGTGGTGGGGCTTGCATTAGGAGTAATAGGTTCCTAACCGAACAATAAATTTTGCTATACAAAAATGACATTTGTTTCACAACAAATCTGCTATCAATAATTAGCCAGAGTCTCATTCAAGGTGGTAAAGACTGAGGTACTAAAAACCCAAAACTTTGTTACTGAGACTTCTGATCTGCATGAAAGCACCTGGGGATTAGCCTCAGAGGAATTAGAATATTTATATAAATATCTTAGAAAACTACTGTACCAAGAAAGCAAACTAATGTAGTTGTAACCATCCCAATGTTCAAAAATAAGAAAAATATGCTAATCACCTCATCACCTATGAGCACAATAACATCACAATAGCATAACATCTGGGGACTTATAACTGCTTGTAGGAATAGAACACAAAATTTAGGTCATCCAGCAGTGAAAGGCAAACTGAGAGGAAAAAGGTTTTAAAGGTGTAACAGGATGAAAACCTCGTAGTTGCACTATAAAACAACTGTCAGCAGAGGGTGGAAAGAAAAATGGAAGAAAGAGAATGCCTACAGAGCACCATGTGAGGAGCACTGATGGAAATACCCCCCACAGGGTACCTGCTTGTAACTGTGGGATCCATCTACACATATGCAGTACTACCAGATGATTACTAGTGTCTGGATTTCTTTCACAAAGAGCTGAAGCATCTGGGACAATTTCACATGCACAAAATATCTAATTAAAATTAATGGGTTTATTTTGAAACAAGTTATGTTTGAACTCTCAGAAATTAATAACATAAATCATATTAGTGGTGTAAGAACAATTCATACCTGAGCTTCTAACCTACTGACAGTAGCTTGAAGTGAGCGAATTTCCCGATTGCTCTCGGATCGGCATTGATCAAGCAACTGGAATTTTTTAAAAATATTAATAAACAATTAAATTTAATCGATGTAAACACATTTCAGTCTTCCCTCTACTCAGATCTTCATAAGAACCCATGGTTATAGTGGCTATTCTCAAGACCTAGTTTAAATATCTTTTGATAATATATGTCCTATACTGAAGGTAATAAAACCTTGAATACCATTCAATTATTAAAGCACAATAAATCTAATTATAGAGATCTTTCACTAGTATTCTTGAATCTATTCAAGAACAGGCAAGCAAAGAAAAACCATACTACAGTATTTGTCAAAATGAAATCTTTATAATAAAATAAAGTTTTATATATACTTACCCAGTAATTACATAGCTATTTGTTTTCCATGTACAGCAGCCTAGATTCAAATTTTGAGGGTAGCACATTAATTGCTCAGTGCAGGTGCAAAGTACCGCCCCCTAAAGGCAACACTAGGAATGACTTAGCTAACCACCTCATTCTGTTTTATGCCTAAATCTCCATCAGAGGGGAGGAGGGAAGGCTCCAATCATGTAATTACTGGGTAAGTACATATATACAAATTTATTTTATTATAAAAATGTCATTTTTATATGTGACTTACCCAGTAACTACACAACTGATTCCAAACTGATAGGAGGTGGGATCATGGACATATTCTACAGTCATACCCCAAACTTACGTGAGGTTAAGTTCCAGAACCCCTTTCGTGTAAGTTTGGCACGGTCTCTAAAAATGCTCATAAATGCTTATTTCTCAAGTTTAAACACTAAATATGACCCTAATCATGCTCCCAAATTATTAAGCTAACTTTTAAATGAAATTAAAGTTACTGTAATTTCATTTAAAAGTTAGCTTAATACATTACCCTTAAAAAATAAATAAATGGTTGACATAAACATACAGAGTTAGAAGAGAATTTCTGTCTCTCTCCCCTTCCGACTGATCTATCTTTAGAAGTCTTTTCAACCTCTTTTTAATAACTTATTTATTCTACGTCTCTTTCTCTTTGTTCTGAAATGCTCTTTCATGAACAAACAGTATTTTTTGTTTGGACAAATACAACTCTTAGTTATTATGTCTATATGTTTTAGAAAGTATTTGTCACACTGGCACTTTTACACGTCATAGACGGGACAGGTAAAATTAGATCAATTTAAACTATCTACTGTACAGGTAAAGACGTACAGAGGAATAATAAGTTGTAAAAATGTGTGAGCGCTAACTATGAAAGAGAGAGAGAGAGAGAGAGAGAGAGAGAGAGAGAGAGAGAGAGAGAGAGAGAGAGAGAGAGGAGAGAGAGAAGTTGTCCTTACTTAAGAGAGTGAAATCATTTATCAATTATTACAGAGAGAGAGAGAGAGAGAGAGAGAGAGAGAGAGAGAGAGAGAGAGAGTCCTTAGAGAGAGAGAAATATCAAGTTAAATTATTTATGAATTATCATGGAGACAGAGAATAACATAAGAGAGAGAGAAGTTATCAAAAGATGGAAATTCAGTATTAAACTAAAAATGAAATTAAAGTTACTGTAATTTCATTTAAAAGTTACCTTAATACATTATCCTTAAAAAACAAAATAAATGGTTGATGTAAGAATATAGGAGAGTGTGAAGATTAGTATACTATTTCTCTCTCTCTCTCTCTCCCCATTCCACCGATCTATTTTTAGGAGTCTTCTCAACCTCATTTTTAAAAACTTCTTTATTCTGTCTCTTTCTCTTTGTTCTGAGATGCTCTGTGTCTCTATGTAAAATTAAATCAATTTAAAATTATCTACAGTACAGTTAAAGACATACGGGGAAACAGTAATATGTTAGGTTGCGCTAACTACGAACGAGAGAGAGATGACAGTTGTCCTTACTTACGAGAGTGAAATTCTTTATGAATTATTATGGATACAGAGAGAGAGAGAGAGAGAGAGAGAGAGAGAGAGAGAGAGAGAGAGAGAGAGAGAGAGAGAGACCTTTGACCTACTAATAAGCAACACCCCCCCTTCTTTTCATGTTAAATCAACATGTCTGACAGCTTCTTACAAAAGATGAGGGAAAGTTATTTGTTTGTTTAAAACACATATCATACAAATTTTATAATTACAGTTATATTATAATTATTGTTATTTTTATTATTATTTAATCTGATTAATCTTAATAATATTTGAAAATTAGTACTTATTATTAGATAAAAAAACTTATTTATCATACAAAACAAATAAACATACCCATGTACCATAAAAATTCTCTCATCTCAGTAAAAGAGAGAGAGAGAGAGAGAGAGAGAGAGAGAGAGAGAGAGAGAGAATTATTATTTTTATTATTTAATATTATTTAATTTACAAATAAAGACTTGAAAACTTAAAAATTACATAAAAATTAAACATAAACACTTTTGCAGGGTTTCTCAGTATCCGCAAATGTTCGCGTGTCTGTGAAAAACTTGTGTATGAAAATTAGTTAGGTTCCAATGAAAAGTTTGCGTGTCTGTGAATTCACGTAATTCGAATCTCGCAAGTTCGGGGTATTACTGTACTCCAAAATATTAAGTCATGTAATGAATTTGAAATAGAAAAGTTGCTAGCAATGAATAAAATGTTTGTCGTTTCCTTTCAGTTAAGAGAGCTACTGCAGGTGGATACTGCCTCTGGTTGGTGCTCATCTTAACTTGTAGTGGGTGGCAGTATAGCCAAGGGTCGCCTCCTACTTAAGGGGAACTTTGCAGTGAGGGAAGTGCTCCGATGGCTAGCAAGGCATGATAGGTGCCCGCCCTTGCCCTGGGCGCAGCATCAAAATAAAAACCAGAGAACACTGGTACCTACACTGAAATAAAACCACAACCCATCCACTGAGAATGGTGGGTGCTCCAGGTACATTGTACCCCTGACTCTTCAAACTCAGCACCTTACTGAAAAGGTGAAGATATGGTAGGAGAACATCCTGTGCTTCCTTCCATGATGCATGCCAGTCACTGAAAAAGGTCTTGAGGTATTGGAAAATTTCAACACTGTTTAGGCTTTCATAAAAATAGTGAGAATCAAAGATTGCTTACACTTCCGGCAGGTAAATAAAGGTAAACCAAAATGTCGTGGCGGGTGACAAGAGGTCTGGTCAGAATGCTTCGTATTTGAATCTAAAAGTTTAGGACTTTTTCCCTTGTAGACACAGGTAAAAATCTCATCAGCTTATAGTAAAGCCGTTAAGTTCTCTACTGGATGGCGCGAGACCAATCCTCTTCCACCCACACTTTCACTTCTTTTTTTTTTTATTTTTCCCTCTTATTACAAATGGTTTACATCCTTAAATGTAAGTGCGACATTGCATTGAAGCAACCACATATTTTAAAACAATGTTAAAATTCATAATGTCTTAAAGAATTGTTGTCTTTTTATTGTATTCATTCTTACATTTAATGCAATTATTTCATATCTTTGTAATATACATTTTTCATCTGTATATTTTTCTGCCTTATTGAAAAAGGGTAATGATAACTTACATAATAAGATCAAGTTTTTTTATTTAATACATATAAAAAGAAAAGCAGTTTAAGCATATAATGAATATTAAAAATTATATATTTTACAATCAATAAAATCCGTAGACATTCAATCGTCGTCGTCATCATCGGATGCGCGTAATTCAATTACAAAAGACTCCATTAAGTGCTCCACATAATCACCTCCTTCAGAATCTTCCATCTGAAGTTTTTTCACATGCTTTATAGCATTAGCCCAGTTTTCCTTAGTGACCTTTTGAATGGCTTCTTGCAATAACGGTCTTAAATCCACCATTTTAAAATTATTTCTCTGAGAGACATAATTTTTGACCTGCCCCAAATCAGTTCTATGGGGTTATATTGGCAGTGGTACGGAGGAAGCCTGACGACCCTGTGGCCATGTTCACGAGCAGCTTATCAATGACATATTCTTTTTCTGTTCGTGCAGAATGAATCTTCACCAATTGCAGCAACTCACACTTCCGCATGTCGTCTGTCAAATCTGCCCCTTTCTTGATTAGCCATTCTTTTATTGCATTTTTTTATCAGCTGTCGTCGGTGGCTTGTCAGTAGCAACAGAATGGTGCGAGGCATTGTCCATGATGATGACTGATGAAGGAGGGATGTTCGGGAGTAGCTGGGATTTGAACCAATTTTCAAAGACGATGCGATTCATTTGTTGTGGTAATCTCCATCATTTACCGCCTTAAAAATCAATTCTGCATTTTGGACGAAGCCCCTTACTGCCAGCATGAAGAATGATCAACCTGGCCCCTTTGCCAGTAGGGGGGTTAACTCCTATTGATTTTTTTCTGTCATTGGTAGTCCAGCACTTTCCAACGGTATAATTTTGGTTCAACCAAGTTTCGTCAAGGTAAATAATCGGTTGATCTTCATTTTCTTGAACCTTTTTCATAACACGTAAAAACTTGGTCCTTGTAGCTGCAACATCATTCCTCTCTAATAAAAATTTTCTGCTGTTCACTCGCCCATAATAAAATCCGAGCTCGTGTAACAACTTCCGAAGAGATTCTTTACAACCTTTACAACCTTTAAAGTCAATATCTCGTCGGGCTTCTTACCAGATTTTAGCAATAGTAGGTAAATCCTGTCTTGCATAAAACCTTAGCACTATTCGTCGCAATACACATTTATCAAAATCATCCAGTGCGGTTACTGTACAAGGACGACTTCTTTTCCGGTCATTGAACGTTGGTTCTCCATATTCTTTTACAGTATTTCTCCCTTCCCTGATGATTCATTCCATACTCCCCCTTGGAATTTTGGTAGCTTCACATGCCCGATCGTAAACTCTTGTCACATCAGTCAAGGGCCCATTGTTTACCTTTTCCATCGCTAAGTAATTGTGTACATGGTATGCAATTGACCTGGCTGAAGCAGGAAGAACACGTTTCTCAGTTTTTTCCGCTCTTTCCATGGCTGAAGCAGGATGAACACGTCTGCAAGTACCTTCTTTACAGGGTGAGTCGAGTGAATGACAATGCACATATACAAAACGCTGTCATATATAGACGGAGATGAGAGACAAAACTATTTTTATGGCTTTATAATGACGAGTTAAATCCTAATCGCTAGGGTGGGGTCGGGAAAAGAATACAGTTCTGCCAGGTCTATTTATCCTGTTCAATCTCAGCCTCGAGGTTAATCCCTTGTTTGTGACTTTACCTGTGATCTGTCATTTACTCTACTTTGTTTTCTAAAGAAACAAAGAGTAAATTTTGGTTGTTCTAATGATTTTCTATTCTGTGATTTTTGGATAATCACAGATCTTTAAATAATGCCATAATTTCGAACCATTTGATTATTGTCCATATTGCATTTTAGCTGTTCTTTATATACGTTTGTGTGTATACTATACCCTATCAGTTCCTTCATGCCGATTTAAATCGTTGTCCCCCACGATGCCAAATGCCCTACCATTAAAAGTCCTACCATTATCTGTTACCCCTTTTAATTCATGGGTCCGTTATTGTTTCCTGAGAGCCATATACTTCTGGGCGATCCCTATTGACTCGACTTTCCTCTGAAAAGCTCTTTATTCTTCCAAGCCTCTGTATTTCCATAGGCCTAATGAACGTCCATACTTAATTTATACTTAGTTTTGTGTTAATTTAACTATATATATTTGCAAATTCCAAGCTCTCCCATTTGAATATCTCCATTTGTATATATATATATATATATATATATATATATATATATATATATATATATATATATATATATATATATATATATATATATATATATATATATATATATATATATATATATATATGTGTGTGTGTGTGTGAATGTCTTTTACTGTATGCATATGTGAGAGAGCGAGCAGCATAAATATACATAAATTATGCAAGTGGAAATAATCGGCAAAAACGAATCAGAAACCAATTATGTTTACGTTGTATAACTTATGCTACCTTCATATATTGCAACATGATTGGGAATATTTGATTTGGCTTCGGTCTATATGCGCACACAAACACACACACGCAAAGGATACTCAAGGTCACATTTAGAAGAAATGAAAGCAAAATCCGGGATAAATACGGAGCGAACACTCCCTCTGTGTGCTTAATCCGCCTTTACCGCTGAGATTTTAGGCTTAAGGAGGTCAGTTTCCTTAAGGGTAAAATGACCAAAGGGATCTTAACTGCGAACGATATAGTCCGGGAAAACCGTCCTCTCACCCGCCACGACATTTTGGTTTACCTATAGTAGAATGGACATAAAGAGCACATAGCGTCTGAAAACTAAGGAGGTAGAGGCTGTTCCTTAGCTTCGCTTCAAAGTGGGTAAAATGCACTCCAAAAAAACCAAGTGTCTCAAAAATGAAGTCCATATAAGATGAAGGAAAATGTTTAGACAGAGGAAGAGACAGGCTCTTGACAGAACTCCCTAGGCTATGGATGGTCCTCTGATTTCTGATTCAGCGCAGGGAATCTCTGAAAAACTCCAACTGGACAGAGAGCTCTCTATACTACTTCCGAGCTGGGGAACGCTACTGAGCACTTGTAGCAAGAGCTGGAGCCAGATGAGCTGGGTGCCAGGCGAGCTCGGGACTCGGGAGTTGGCGGACATTCAGAGCATGAGCTGGTGCCAGGCTGTGGCTGGCACCAGTGGAGCTGGGTGCCAGGCAGCTAGGAGTTCAGGAGCTGGCAGACACCCAGAGCATGAGCTGGCACCAAGCTGTGGCTGGCACCAGAGGTGCTGGGCACTAGGCAAGTTAGGAGATCACAAGATGTCGGGTGCTCTTGAAAGTCAAAGAAGTCCGTAACGATCTAAAAGGAGAAAGAATGGATCCAGGTCTTGAAGGGGACCTTGAACTTGGCTAAAATACCCAAGGGAAACGAACAATCCAAGTCAATTTCTTCCTTGCTTAGATGGGTAAAGGACTTGAGGAAGGACAGAGATTTGGAAAAACTAGGTCCCTGAGCTTACACCTCAGTTAAGCATTGCTCTATACTCCTAAATGGGGGAGTACTAGAGAACCTAGACCTCCTCAGAAAAATTGGGTCACAGATGTCTAAAAAGGGGAGACGAAGTGTCTGAGGTACTAGTTACAGAAAATCGACCACTTAGTCTGGCAGATGTAGCTAAAAGATTGACGTTTGCATGCCACAGTCTTTGTGGCACGTCTCAAAACCTTTTTGACTGACATGCCTCCAGATCACCTGAAGCCTGTCCGGGCAAGAGCAGAACACCTTTGAAGGTATCTCTAGAGGGAGGTTAACCGGGGAGAAACGGTTGGGGAAGGAACTTGGAGGGTCCACCAACAACCATCACAGATTCCGGAGTCATTCTACATAGGACAGAACGGGGCTATGAGGGTCCCCATAATGTTACAATGACCCTGAAACTTATTTAGGGCTTCCCTGCACCATAAGAATGTGTAAGGCGAGGAGGGCCAAGAAGGATTGGTCTGAATATGGTGACTGTTGCCCATACTACAGGGTTTGGGACTGGAGAATCCAAGGGCGGAGGCAAAAGGTCCTTGCAGTGGCAGACAGGAACAAAGTTGTCTCACCCCATAGAGTCCACACATCCCGAGAGACCAGGGGATCAAAGGACCACTCGGAAGGAAGGACACTCTTCTGATGGCTTGATAAGACTGCCAGACCTTTAGAGTGCTGAAAAATTTGCATGGCCAGAAAACTTGATTGATTTGCCCACCAAAGAAGTTCTTAGGTTGTTGGAGGATCATGGAGCGAACTGCAGACAAAGTGCAAACTCACTGTCGACTCTGCAGCCCTTGTGGATTGACAGTACCTCGTATAGCCTGAAGCATATGCGGAGCAGTACATGGAACAGAACTTAATCTGGCAAACTTAAAAAGGGTTGCAAAGTCCATACTCCACCGAAATCTAGGCACAGCAAAAAACAGAGGCCTAATCCAAAACCAAGCTGTGACCAACTCTGTAGGTCAAACACAATCCTCTAAAATAGAAAAAATTAGCCTGTGAGCGAGCATTAGGCAGGCATTCAGCGGCAGAAACTGAGCACCAATGGTGCCAAGCGCTCTGGAAGAGGGGGCGGGCGTTTGGGGACTGGCGCCCAGCACTAGTTGGTTAGTGCCGGGAGACTGGAAGCTGAATCCAGGTGTGAAGTCGGACCGAATGAGCAACAGAAGGAATGACAGCGAAAATGTAGGAAGGCTGAGAGATGAAGCTAGCCACCCTACCTCTTGACAGGAAGCAGAGAATGGCAACCGTGCTTGTGTGATGAAACAAAACACATTATAGTGCTTGTCTGCACCAGAAACCTCGGAACCGGATGAAAAAGTAAGGCTCTCATATGATGCCTAATCTTGACTAACAATGGTGTATGACGAAGTCCCCAGAGGTACATCCACAAAGTTTCCAAGCTATAGAAACTTGCAGGACTGCCTGAAAACTCTCTTGGCAGAGGGAAAAAGCTCGAAAAAGGCTACTGAAAACCAAAACAGAGGACTTTGCAACGATGGTTGTGTTCTGAGGAAGAGGTGATAAAAATCTGCGAGCGCCCGATTTTGGTCTCCAAGTGACAAGATGCTTCAAGTAAGCGCCCGTCTCCTTCTGTTAAGTGCTCTCTCAGCTCAGAGAGCCCCTCTCCTTCGGCTCACTTGATCATTCTATTTAGAAGTATTAACTAAAGAAATGTTCCACAATTTATTATTAATTTAGATGATCCTTTTAGATAACAGTGTCTACAATAGCCTAGGCAGTAGCCTACATGAGATGGTAGCATAACAAATTCAGTGTGAATAATTTAACTATAGTAGATGTTGTCTGTAGCCTAAAACCTTGGATTACATATCCTAAAGGTGATTTAAATAACCTGGATTAGGTAGTAACCTAAAATAAGGAAAGTAGGTAAGAACCTTTTAAGACATATTCTTTTATGGTCCTAGGCAGCAGCCTAGTTTACACCAAGGACTCTAGAATTTGATAAACAGGCTACAGAAATTTTCCCTTTATATAGCCTGTATACTTAAGCATGATCTAAAATAATCCAGGATTAGGCAGCATCTTATATTAGGTTAAGTGATAAACATCCCATTATTGGACTAAATCATTTTCCTAGACCATGCAATCTAGGACTAGATGAAAATAGTAACCTGTGCTGGATGAGACGGTAGCCTAGCCTTAAGACTACATGCTAAGGCAATTGTGTTTTACGTACCCATACCCTTGTGAAATAAATAGTCCGGATTAGGCAGTGTCCTAGATTAGAGTAAGTGATAGCCTAGTTATAAGATTATACATTGTTGGGTTACTATTTTATATAGTAGACCAAGGAACCTAGGATTGAACACAAACAACCTGGGTTAGACAAAAAAAAAATTGTAGCCTAATCATAAGTGTACCTATTAGTAAGTTGCTGGTTTTATATAGTCTATACATTTAAGTGTGATCTATAAAAATCTGGACTAGGCTAAGAAAGAGCAAATAGGCCTAGGAGTATATATAAACAGTATTCTAGGATCAATAACACTGGTAAGGTCTTATGAAGCCTATACCCTTTCAGGTGATATAAACCTAGAACAGGCAATAGCCTAACTAGATTAAGTAGAAATCCCTTTTTAAGGGAATATCCTACTTTTAATTTACAAACAGTGTGGCTGAGCATCAGACAATAGGGCAGTCAGGCTACATAAAACAAAAAACCAGATTATAAGGGGATTCATTTTTGTATAACATATGTCCTTAGGATTTTAAATAAATTTAGAATAAGAAGCGGCTTAGAATAGGTTGAGCGAGAATCCTCTATGAAATCTTCTATGCTTAGATTAATGTAGATTATACCAGAAGGATTAAGCTAAGCCATATAAAACAGTAGCTTGGGTTAGTTAACCAATTAGTTCATAGAAGATTAGTCTACTGTATATGGCATGACAATTTAGAATTAAAATTTTACATAGCCATTGCAAAAGGACTAACAGTTTAAGTAATACAGCCTTATAAGGCGTCAAAATTAACCTACGCCTAAAATGGTTTGAGTTAACTTGGATATTTTATAAAAGGTATTACCTTTACACACTAGTAATCAAACTAACCTGTAAGATGTGATATGCTAACGACATAGAATTTTACAAAAGTATCCTTTATTAAGAACTACTTATATTAATTAGTTTCTAAAAACAACTTGGTTCTTTTACTGCACGGCCACCATTATGCAGGGCCCTCAGCTCAAGTGTTCTGTAACAAATTGCTCGGTTCGCTTTTTGCCAGTGGGTACGGCCCATTCCACCTGCCAAGAGCACAGTCCTTGTAAAAAACAAGACAAATTTGTTTGGTTGCCAGTTATATGCAAAATTTGCAGTGTGCTCTTGGCAGCAAGTTTTAAGGACGAAACAGCTCGTTTTAAGCTGTCACGATGGATCCTTGGGTTCCGCTAGGGGGAGTAAGGGGGGATTATATCTTTCCAGCAGAATTCTGGCAGCAAATATCTAACCCCTTCTCAGAAGATCTATATTTGGACCAAAACCTAGTAACATCAGTCCCCAATACCTCCCAGGTTAACCCTGCAGAGGAAATAGAGGAAGTTCCTCTTAGAGGTGATTTTCTTACAAATGAAGTTGATATTGCTACTGAAATGACCTTGCTAAACCCAGAGGGATCAGAGACACAACCTCCAGCTAACCATGGGAGAAACTTTCCAGAAGAAATTCAATCCTCCATGCAGCTTTCAGAAGCTGATCAGGATCCTTCCCCAAAAGGGATACAAGGATTCACTTAACCCCAATTGAAATGTCTACATTTTCAGAGGGGAATAGTAACTCACCCAGGACCTCTGGCCCCTGGGTAACAGGCAGTCACAGTTCAGCTGTGGATGCTCAGTCAGATTATGCAAGCTCCCCCGAAAGGGATACACAGTTTGCATCATTTGATCATTTCTTTAAGAAAATTATGAGTAATATCAAAGATGCCTTTGCCACAGAACGGCAATATATAATGGACATATTACATGATTCCAAACAGGAAATTAAAGAAATCAAGTCAGTGATGTACACTCCAAAGTGCAACCGAAAAGAGAAAGAAAAGCGAGAATGGAAACAAACTCTGACCAAACAAAGTCCAAGGTTAAAATTCCAACTGGAGCCAACAAAACGGCCAGTTCGGACTACACAGCTTCAGGTCAAAACATAACAGGGGCTTCAACATTCTTCCCTGATGACACTGATAATCCTTAGCGAGACATTTCAGTGTGTATTGTCTCTCCTGATGGTAAGTATCTAATTAACGAGAGACAAGTCATGATTGAAGTTGT
This sequence comes from Macrobrachium rosenbergii, assembly GCF_040412425.1. Classification (NCBI taxonomy): domain Eukaryota; kingdom Metazoa; phylum Arthropoda; class Malacostraca; order Decapoda; family Palaemonidae; genus Macrobrachium; species Macrobrachium rosenbergii. The sequence continues at coordinate 42,010,693 of NC_089743.1, forward strand.
ACACATGGACTTTCAAGACAGGGCAGCATTTCCTAATACAGGATGGTGTCTATACCACCTTTGCCAGATGTGGAGAAACCTCAAAATGAAACAGTTCTCTTATGGGGAATAAAGCATTAAAAGCTATAGATGACGCACTCTACCAGGTCAACGATAGGTGAATCTATACTCCCATTATGAATAAAACCCAACTTGCTCACCAAGTAGCCCCAGCCTTCTGTCCCTTCACTTTTAAAATAATTACCCATGTAAAGACAAATTTTCAGAATTATGTGGTAACAAGAAAACTGGAGCCAATGGTAGAACTAAATCCATTCGCCACTGTCCTGCTGGTTTCAAAAACTTTCACCAAGGAATGGTCAACACTTCAACTCCCTTTTGAAAGGAAAAAGCTCCCCTTGGATGTTGCTACTCAGCAATTTGGGACTCTATGAGAAGGATCTCAGATAAGACAGCTTCGTCAGAATTCCGTCCTAGGACTCTTCTCCTTAGTATCTTAACCTCTTCCACCTTGCTAGAAGTTGCCACCAAAAGGCTTCCAGAAGATTCAAGGACACTTTTTGCTGTTGTGGCTAAAAGTCTTATGAGAACCCTATGGAAAGCACTCTATGACTTTTTAGACTGGCAATTAAAAGCGCGAATGGAAACATTGGAAGGCTCAAACAAGTCACCTCCCAATGTGATGGCTTTATTACAGTCTAACCCCTTCTGTAAGGACCTGTTTGAGGAGTCTGTTGTAACTCAAGTAAACAAGCAAGCACGCCAACAAAATTGTACAATGTAAGCTCTTCCGGGAAAAGAAGAATTCAGCAAACAAATAACCCAAAATTTCCCTTTACCCAATTCAAAAAAAGGCTTGCTTTGATAAAAAATCATATAAGCCTGCAGTCACCTCCAAAACTTTTCCTCATAAACAGGTAGGTGGTCAAAAGGGACAACCCCCTTCAAAAGGACAGCAACAGTCACATCAACAAGGACATCCTTTTCACAAAGTCTCCAAAAAAGTCTTACAAAGAAAAAGGAAAAGCAACGCCCAGAATGTCTATCAAGGGAAAAGGTAAAGGAAGAGGGGGATATCAATAGGAATTGTTTAGTCGGGAGTCTGTTTCGAAGATACCACAGGGAATGGAAGTCTTCTCCTTGGGGACACAGCATTGTTCTCAACAAGCAGTGGTGGAAATGGTCTCATTCCCCCGCCCCCCCAACTTTAAAAGGGTTCTTTCAAGAACCAAACCCCTCTCTGGAAGATTGCGTGCAGAAGGCCCGGTTAAAAGGTGCCATAGAAAAACATGCATATATTCAACACCAATCACGTCTCTTCAGCGTTCCCAAAAAGGATTCCTCCAAACAAAGAGTGATCCTCAACCTATCAACATTGAACAAGTACACTGTTTGCCAAAAGTTTCGGATGACTACCGTTGCCCAAGTACTTTCAGTCATTCCAAAAGGGACTTGGACAGTTCTATAGATCTGAAAGATACATACTGGCAAATCCCTATCACCGCTCCCTTTCAGCCCTTCCTAGGGTTCCGGATAGGGTAAGATACGCACAGGTTCAAAGTCATGCCTTTTGGGCTAAACACTGCCCCAAGAATTTTTACAAAATTAGCAACAGTAGTTGTCCAGAAACTCAGGAAAGAAGGGATACAACTAACAGCTTACCTAGACGACTGATTAATCTGGGGGTCCACAAGAAAAGAGTGCTTGAAAAACCTAAGAGCAGTGGTCAACAGACTCCAATCAAAAGGTTTTATAATAATTAAGAAAAAATCCTGCCTCATGACCAGCAGACGCTTTCAGTGGCTGGGAATGTGTTGGGATACTCTTCAGGGCCTGTTGTCTCTCCCCATCAAAACTCAGAACAGAATAAAGTAAAACCTCAAAATGTTCCTAGCACAGCCCAGTTTCCAGACGGCAATTAGAATGTATGATGGGTCTGCTGCAGTTTGCATCAGCAATAGATCCAATGCTCAGATTGCAATTGAAAAACGTGAACAAACTTTGGCACAAATTATAATTTCAATCTAATAGTTCATAAGTCATCCTACTCCTCTTGCGTGTGTCCTTGTTGTTGGACATAAATCTGATACAAATTATAAGCCATTGCATGCAAGAAAAAAGATGCGAGACCGATCTCACCAAAAGAATCAGAAAGTTGAGGAGATACTTCAGCCTTGGACCCGGAAGGAATCTCAGGCGATACAGGTCACCCCGACTCCTCCATCTGTAAGTGACAATACACACAGATGCCTCGTTGACAGGTTGGGGAGGACATTGGGAGGCTCGTCATGTGGCAGGGAGGTGGTCAGCTACTCTGAGGAAGTGTCATATCAATTGTCTCTCAAAAAACTCAAAACCTCCAAAAGAGACACATATTCTGTTGGTTCTAGACAACAAGATTGCAATGTCCTGCATCAAGAGATCAAGATCACAATCACCTCCTCTCAACACGGTAATGCTTAGCCATCCTTTGGATGGCACAAGTAAAGACATGGCACCTGTCTGCAATTCACCTCACAGGGTCTCTCAATGTGATAGTAAACTCTCTATCAAGGAAAACGACAGCCTCAACAGAGTGGATGCTGGACAACCACTCTTTTCAAACAATAGCCAACATGCTTCCACAACCAGAAGTGGACCTGTTTGCCAAATACAAGAATCACAAACTCCCAGTATATGTGTCTCCAAACTTGGACAATCAAGCAATAGCAAGAGATGCCTTCCCACAAGACTGTAATGAATGAAGGATATATCTTTTTCCTCCATTGTCCCAGATTTCGAAGGTTTTGAGCAAACTCCTAACCTTCAAAGGAACAGCTTACTTAATAGCCCAAATTTGCCACACAGGCATTGGTTCCTATCATTTCAACAACGGGTGAAAAGATCAATTCCACTATCGTCCATTATTCTATCCCAGAAAGTAGGAGGAAAAATTGTTTAAGCATCTCCTTTCTGAGCCAAGACCTTCACACATGGATTTTTAAAATATTATCTACCATGAAAACTACTCACCCAACATTGCTAGTGCAAAAATTACAGACATCATCTATCCAGCAATACCAGTCCGTATGGAAGATATGGTTAGATTATATCCATACTGAGAGCCCAGTTGAGATTTCTATAGAAACACTTTTAAATTTTCTGATATACCTCCTTGTTGAGGTTTCTACAGAAACACTTTTAAATTTTCTGATATACCTCCTTGAAGACAAATGTCTTGGGGTTACAACAATCATGGCATCCAAGGCAGCATTAATGGAACCCTTGTTTTATGGATTTGGGATTGACTCCAGCATAGAAGTTGTTACTTCCCTGCTGCGTCTTTTGCTCTAAAAAAGACCCACTCCCAAAATAATTCCAATTACTTGGTCCCTGAACAAGGTACTTAGACTTCTCTCTACCCCTCAATTCAGAGGACCCAATGCAACCACAACTCATGTTACAAAAAGCGATCTCCCTGAATGCATTAGCGTCAGAAGCCCAAAGTAGTGAACTGGGCTCTCTTAGACGGGGACAATACATCACACAAACTGCTGATAATCAATTATTACTGTCCCTTAGACCATCATTCCTGGCCAACCATGAGGATCCTTTAAGAAGGAAAATCTCCTATTCTTATAAGAAAACTCAATTTAGCAGACAAAACATTATGCCCAGTTCAAGCACTTAAGGTTTACCTAGAGGTCACGGCAAACAACCAAGAAGGTCTTATTTTCCTACACCCCAGCTCAAATAAACCACTCTCTCTACAAGGGCTAAGAATAATCTTTAGTGTCCCTCATTAAAAAAGGCAAACCCACACTCCTTTCCTAGGTCACATGGTATTCGGAAAGTAAGTATGCTATTGGCCTTCTTCAGAAATGTCTCTTTCAAAGAAGTCTCAGAAAGTAGAGGGTGGGCAGCAGAGACAGTGCTTTTAAAACATTACTGCCATGAGCTCAAACAAATTCATCTACACTGCATATCAGTAAGTGGTATGGTTAGTCCTGACCCCATAGGCTTTGCAGCAGAAAACCAGGGGTCTTCCTAACGGGTGAGTATGCTGGCTATTGCTGGGTAAGATGCCACAAGACTGCAACCACACCCAGCATAGCCTAGTCTGGTAAGTCACTACAGAACTTCGCCCTAAAAATGCATGTTCTTATTTAGTTTCTCATTTCTTGTTACCAAAATGCCTAAAGGTTTTTCTTAGAATAAGGTATGGGGCTTGAAACTTGTGGCTTGACCTCAGACCAGAAATGTTTTTTGTTTTTTCTTTAGGTTTTTGGGATTAAAATTCTGAGAGCTTAAGCCTTGTGTCACCTGTCAATTTCTTTTGTAAAGCTCCTTGAGGATGAAACAAGTGACTACACTGTCAAAATACAGGTTTTAACATAGGAAAAACCTATTTTTGGTAGTCGCTGTCAAGTCCTCAAAACCCTCCCACTTCCCTATCGAAAAGGCATGGGATTTGGGCAAGGGGTCATCCTCCATTGACCAGCAGAGGGTAATGGAGCTGGTCTTTTGCCTGCCCTGGTCATAAACAAGATGGCAGACGTGCATGCGCAATAGTCACTTCTTGGAGTTTTTGATGTAGGAAAAACTGGGTTCAGCTTCACTCAAGATAAGGGAAAATGTCCTCTTATCTTTGAGTCCATTATACTCTACCATGTGTCATAGTGTTTTCATTACAACACAATGCCCAGCTACAAGACCAGGCTAAAAAATGTTTTTTTGATACAGTCTAGCCATGGAGAGCTGGCACACCATGGGGGTAACTCCCTGAGGACTCAACAGTGACTACCAAAAATAGGTTTTTCCTATGTCAAAACCTGTTTTAGCATTAAAATATCAAAGCAAATCCAACTCTAATACTGCAGAACAATATGTTTTTATTTTCTAATTAATGATCAAATCCAGTAACTGATTATGCCCACCACTAGTGGATGTAAGTGGCCAGCACTGGAGGCCAGGAGCTAAAGATGTGGAATGTTCACGATTGCATGACACCAGGAAAATACCTCCGTACGCAAACGGCCATTTGAACCTTGTCCATAACGTTCCAAAGTACTGCTGAAGCAAGAACCAGCAGCCAATACCCAGCTCATAGCAGCCAAACATTACGCACCACTCTCTCTTTACTCAGTTCCCCCCTACACTGTTCAGTTCTCTGCGAAGGAAAGTGTGACGGTAAACAAAATAAATTACAAACATTTTGGCCTAATGGAATGGTGTAACATTTAAGAATTACTTTAAAATAATTTACCGGAGGCTTGCAAGATGTGGAGGCCTGATAAAAAAAAATAAATCGCAAATGTTTGGCCTAAAGGAATGGCGTAACATTCAAGAATTATTTTAAGGTAATTATTTACAGCAGCTTGCGAATAGCGTATGGTCGATAAACATTCCTAAAAGCAAAAGTTTGGCCTTAAGGAATGATATAACATCCATGAATTACTTTAAGGTAATCACTTACCAGTGGCTGGGTGCAGCCTATGCCTGGTAAACAAATCATAATTACTTTTAAGGCAATTATTTGCTGGCAACTTGCACATAGCCTAACCCTGGTAAGCGAAACATAAACATAAAAGTTTTGGCCTAAAGGAATGGTGTAACATTCGAGAATTACTTTTAAGACCAAACTATTACCAGCAACTTGCAAGTAGCCAGCTTGTTGATGAATCTGAATCAGGGTAATAAAAAAAAGACAAGACTCATCCTGAAAGATCTCTGCTTGACGGCTGTGAAATACGCGTTCCGGTGATTGTGTAATACTACCAAAATCTGGTGATATAACTGGAAAATAAGAATAAACTGCTGTAAGTACTCGATGCTTAGTCGAGTACGGCAGAAAACAGAATTAGGTGGCTAGCTAAGTCGTTCCTAGTATTGATGTTAGGGGGCGGGACTGTGCACATACACTGAGCAATCGAAGCGCTACCCACGAAATTTTAATTTTTTGGGCTGCTGTGTGTGGAAAACTAATAGCTATGTAATTACTGGGTAAGTCACTTATATAAAAATAAAATTCCTCTTAAAACAAAACAGAATTTTTCATACAAACCCACCATAGTACACAGACAAATGTTTGGCTTCTGATTGTTCCAGACACTGCTGTCTTAGGTCAAACAGAGAAGTCTGGATGGAGGTTGCAAGAGATCAGTGGTACCATGAGCAGGCTTTCAATGTTAGTGATGGGTTTGTATGAATTAAAACAAATTTTGTTTACTAAATATCTGACTTGTTTCATCACAAACCTATCTGTCATACACAGTCTCACAAACCTATCAGCCATACACAGTCTAAGTGCCAATTTAGAAAGAAGGTTTGAACTGTTCAGTGCCCAATAATGCCAACTGTGACCTATAGGGTTCAAGGAGAACTCTTGGGAGCTATGAGTAAGGAACCAAGTTTCTGGCCAATACAGGGGGTTGAATAAAAGGAAAAAGTGAAAGTCAAATAAGGCACTGTGCACAAAACACATATGTGATATACATATCTCCTAGTGACACCAGATTGCAATTCTAATTAGTCACGTCAAGGGATGAGACAGAAGAAGAAAAGGATTAAGATGCCCCTAAGTATTCTACAAGGTAAAGCCTGCCTTACTGTTACTTAGTGTCAACAAATACATATTCAACGTGTGCAATTCATCCTCACAACAAAATGAGCAATAGTTTATTGGTATCGCCAAGAGCCGCCTGGATTTACAATAGTGCTAGCGTTATGAAGGTTACTTTTAAAAAGTAATGATGTGGAAAAAGCTGATTCCACAGGTCACAGCTTTCAATTGCACTGCTCCACCACATGTTATGCTGCCGCTTCTCCATCAGAGGTTCCATCATGGGCCCTAGAAATCATAGGCCTCAACTACAGGGGAAACATAGTCCCAGTGACTTGTCTCTTAAGCCAACCTGTAGCCAAAAAGAAACTGGAATCACCTGGTCAAAAATCTTTTGTCCTGTTTAAAAAGCAGCAAATGGCCCTGACTGGACAGAAGAGCAGACACACACCACTGGATGAATGAAAAGAAAAGGAAGGAATTACTACTGAAGGAACATCCAATGGGATTCTAATTTTTAGATTCAGTGACTCAGCAACCAAAGGTAAGAATCTCACATACCCTATGAAATGAGGCAAAAGCCAAAGGGAAAACTATTGAGAATAAGGTTTAAAAAAAGAGGCTTAATCCAAAGTTTCACAGAGAGGTTTTATCACACTTCTTAGAACAAATGTAAAATTAACATGTAGAGTTTTTTGCTAAGTTATGCTGTAACATTTGTGTTTTCTGTTTCGGATACCATACCTTGAACTGTATCCAATAAAATCTTACACAGTGTTGGTACAGTTTGTTTCAGTGCCGTCCAGTTCTTAAGATGGAATGACTGCTGAAACAAGTTTGAAGTTGACTTGGTGAGTGTAAAGGGAAAAATTCCCCTGAAAATGTGTCAGTCAATCTCTGGTGTCAATACTACAGAAAGGAAAATAGAACTGTCCATTAGTATTTTCTGCTGGGCATTTACTACTGCCTTTAGTGGGTTGACGTACTGTCTGTGAAGAACAATGTAACCTTGAATGTTGAAGAGTTTAACTTCCTGGTACGTACAGTTATCTTGACTTGCATCTAGGAGGACATTACAGTATAACTTAGAGACAAACAAAAATTCTAAAGTGAAAACACCTTCACTTTAACCAAACCAAGCAAATGGACCTCTGAAAAGGAAGTTGAATTAGAAAATTTAGATAAGAAAAAATGGAAAATACAGGCAGTCTCTAGTTTACAACAGGGGTTCCGTTCCGACACCGCATCATCCGCCGAAAATCATTGTAACCCGAAATATCGTCGAAAATCGTAAGAAATGAAGTTTTCATAATAAAACTAATATTGCAATACTTAACTGAACACCTGAATTCGCCCTTAATCTTACTAGCCCAAACAACTCTCAACTACCCATCCCACTACTGTATTGGGAATTTTAACAGCCAGTGTTACCAACACTGCAGGTAAAATCTTGTCACTTGAGCTACCATAACAATGGTTGACAACGCTGAAACAGGTGTGTGATGACACATCCCATTTTCATCAATTGCTTTATTCAAGGTCAAAACTGATGTGGGGAAAGGAGGGTGGGAATCATTCAGGTGTTCAGGTAAGTATTACAATATCAGTTTTATTATGAAAACTTCATATTGCAATACACTCCCTGAAAACCTGAATTTGCCCAATTAACAATGTTTAGAGGAGGTGGGATCAATTCTATTGCACGCCTCTTTGACAACCGCAGAAATGGTAGCTCACCAATCTGCTCTGCATAAGATATCCATTTAGTCATACACTCACCATATCAATCAATGCTTTCAGTGAAGAGACATGTTGGAGTGTACTTTGATTGCCTGTCAGGTCCGTACTGTCTCAGTCCATCGACCTCCCATGTGGTTATTCAGAACCTCTCATGTAAAGATGAGTACGATTAACCTCCCATGTGGCTATTCAGAGCCTCTCATGTATGGAAGGAAATGAAGCAGTGTACCGAGCCGCTGACCCTCCGCCATCCAGGTTGCAGATAAGGCCTGACGACCGACAAGCGAAGAAGTATCTCTGCGCCAGCAAAAGAGCCTAGCCTACTAGAGCACCCCCTTGGACTCTTGTAGGGAAACTATCAATGACTAAGATACTTAAAACGTACTAAACTTAAGTTCATGTGATTATACTATCACTGTTGACTAAGAATTCTAAAGACTAAAAGGAATTCCTCTATCTGGTTAACCTAAGAATCTCCTCACTAAGTGAATACCACTCAGCTAAATGAACGCACCCTACATAATAGACTTCACCGCTACACGTGGACTGAGAGAATAACCCTCCAAACCTCCGCACTAAGTGAATACCACCTCAGCTAAATGAACGCATCCTAGATAGTAGATTTCGCCGCTACACGTGATGAGGCAAATCAAATGTCTCTAAACTAAAGGAAGTAAACACTGAGACGGGCTTCCAAGTACCTGCCTCCAGAATAAAAGGCACGGAATAATTCCTTAGAAAGGATGATGAAGTGGACATACTCCGAACACTGTGCAGTCGGGGAAATACAGAGCTGACGATGACGAAGAAGAACCCTGAAAAGCCTGGGAAATCACCTGCCTCCGAAAGTAACTGATCACATTCTTTGACAGCGGACGGGAAGGATTCCACGGAGAGACAAGAAGTGTAAGCGGAAGCAGACGAAGTTTCTCAACCTTTGATAAATACACTTTAATGCTCACACTGGACATAAAGACATCTCTGCTGGATCGCCGATAACGAACACCTGCAGAAAAAGAACTTTAAATGAACAAGGCAGAGTTTTAACCTCCGACTATGTCTTCGCCACAAATTCCGGAAGAAAGACAAATACGTATCATTTCTCACATAGGAACCCAACCTAGAAACTGCCTGAAGCTCGCCCAACCCTCTAGCTGAAAACTAAAGCTGTAAAAAAGAGCAACTTCCTAGTTAGTGTCTTAACGTTATAGCTTCAATGGGTTCAAGGGCAGGGGAACGCAAGAAAAATATTGAAGTACTTCCGACAAGTCCCACAAAGGGGCCCAAGTTGGCAAGACAGGACGTTCAATCTTAAAACAACGTAATAAATCCTCGATTATCTTACTACTAGAGATTTCAGGAAGGTGGAAACTAACTGTACCACTAATCGTTGAGCAGTAGTCAGCAATAGCCGAATACGAAAGACCCTTGACTTTCCAAAGGAATAAAAGATAATCAACTATTTTGGCTATGGAAGGTCTAGAGATGGAATGACCTTCCTTACGACCCTAACCTAAAGTCTATACCTTGTCCAGCTGAACCTGGTAAGGGTTACGGGTTGACTTTCTCAAGGTGAAAGAAAGCTGTCTAGCCACAGCTTTAGGGAGTCTGGACTGCAACTAGGTACAGCATGCGAGGGTTTGGATAATAATGGTGAGAATGTGGTCATCTGAGAAGAACTTTCACATGGGTAGGTACATCGGAACTTCTGTAAGGAGCACTAGGAGTTCCAAAAACCAAGCGTGTTAGGGCCAGCAGGGAGCTATTACAGTCATAGACATATTGACACTCTCCTGCAATTTCCTATTACTTGCTGGATGAAACCGGATGGAGGAAAAGCATACACCTGCATGTGATTCCAATTTGTAACGTCACATTGGTGCCTATCGACATGGGGACCACCACTGGTGAGAAATAAACCGAAAGACGATGGTTTAATCACGTCGCGAATAAGTCCACAGTTGCTGGCCACTTCCGGACAACCTGACATATTACTTCCTGAGCCAAAGTCCACTCTCCCCACAAATACCTGACGGGAGCGACTTAGAGAATTGGCCAGTACATTGAGACTCCCCAATATAAATGGGGGAAGAAGAGACACTTTTCGTTCTTCACATCCTCTCAAGACTCTCTGTGCTATAGTACTGAGTTCTGTTGTTACTGTTCCCCGGCCCCCACCCTGAGTTCTTCAGATACGACACGGCAATTACACTGTCACTAAACATAGCCACTACTCTGTTGTGCACTAGGACTGAAAACAACTGAGGGCTTCCTTTACAGCCTTGATTTCCCGAAGATTTATTGACTCCTCTCATTCCTGAACCCACCCAGAGGCCCAAGGCTTGGGTTTCCTCCAAGGTTGCTCCCCAACCTTGATCTGAGGCATCTGTGTACAGATGAACGTCGGGAAGAGGGGAGTCAATATACCTTCCCAGTGTCAGATGCACTTCTTCTGACCACCACAGACGATCCAACAAGCAAGAATCACTCCAGACTATAACTGCGTTCGCGTTGTGGAAGTCCCAGCAATTCCTGAGACATACCTAAAGAGAGCGCATCCGGAGACGAGACCCTGGAATTAAAAGAGACAGAGAGACATTCTCCCTAAGAGGCTTCTCCAAGCTGGTACCGGCTGTTCCCTGTTGGACAGGAACCCTTCTACCTGCTGAGGGACCGACTGGATCCTCTCCAGGGTTGGGAAAACCCTCAAAGGAGGAGAGAGAGAATCCTCCTACCTGAAAAGGTTAAAGATCCCATAAGAATTCCCCCACTCTTACTAGCTCCTCTAGAGAGGAGGCAAGGATCAACCAATCGTCTAGATACCTCAACACTGTACCCTCAACGATGCATAATTGCCAACACTGGAGACATAAGTTAGAAGCAACAACATTCGTCATACTGGCTACGTCATCATCCTTGAGCAAAGAACTAGCTAAGGTTAAGGTGTTCTAAGCCATCCCTCTTATGAACGTCCAGATACTGAGGGGGAAGATGACCAAGATAGAAATTTCGACTTTTCTGCTCCAAACATTGTAGACAAAGCCAAAGCATTCGCCTGGGAGCCAGACCCCTCGAGATAATTTTATTAGGCTGCAAACAGCCAAGAATCCGAAGGGACATAGCCGTCACTCTTTTAGAACCCCATTACAGTAAACCTGACAGCATCCGGAGAGAGTGCGCAAGAGCCTCAGTCTGATTGCACAACACATCCTCCAAGCACCTGCTTCCCTAAGAGAAATCCCTACGAGCCGAGACGACGCCGGAGACCTAGACAGGATTGCATCAACTGATTCGTTGAATGGCAACCTGACAACTGCCAGAGAAGAAAAGAGTCCTGTCTATTAGAAGCCACTACTAATGCTAAACAACTGTCTGCCTCCTCCAAAGCCTGTCTAACCAGATCGAACCAAACCAGCCAACACAAAAAAGAAGCAGGAGCTGGCTTAGTGAAATAAAAGGGGCCCCCCCCAAAAAAAGACTGAATTGACGAAATCGGGAGGTCCAGAGTTCTTGCTTGAGGGTACAAAGAAGTAAGATACTCAAGCATGTGTGTGTAATCGTTATTGCTGGCAAGAGGACATTCTCAGTCTGCCAGAATCTCCTGCACCTCCGGATAAAAATACTGTTCCGCAATGTCCGAACAGTCTAAGACCGACAAAGGAGGAGGAACTGAACAAAGCCCGAACAACGATGAAGAGTCTGCAAGCAGACCACCCTAACCAGAATGCTGAACACCCACACCTAATCAGGTACCCGGAGCTGAATCCGCATGGTTGAACCCGCCGGGAAGAAGAGAAGACTGAACCGAGAAAACCGGAGCCGATTCCCCGTTATTACCAGGGGGAAGACGAGTGAGAGTAGCCAAACCCACATTGCTAAAACCTGGGGGAGGATGCGCAAACGAAACCGCTTGCGCAGGGATGGAAGAAGATGGAAGTAGGAGGGAGAATGAAAGAGGTAGAAGCTACCCTCAGAGTTACCGCCACAAAAAATGCAGGCGATGAGAAATCTGCAGACCGCTCAAAGAAGGTACTGCAAGCCCTGCCAGAACCGAGCGCAAACCGAACTGGAAGCGACAGGCAAACCCTGTGAAATAACTGATACTACTGAGAACAGCAGAGCTTGCAGACACATAAAAAGCGGAAAAGCCAAGAGGGAGGGAAAAGCGGAAGATGCAAGAAAGAGGCCAAAGAGGAGACTGGAACAGAGGATGAAGGAGATGTGTACTGAGGAAGGAAAGCCAGAGTTTTCACCTGGGAATTGGAAAAGACCAGAAGATGAAAAAGAGGACTGAAAGGAAGGAAATGGCAGGAGACAGAGGAACAGCAGAAAGGAGGAGAAAAAAAATAAAAAAGTTACAGAGAGAAAGCCAAAAGCCGAAGGAGGAGAAAACAAAAGATGCAGCAGAGAATGTGGGAGCAGGAGATGAAAACAGATAACCCGACTGTTTCAAAAGGTTACCTGAGAAAGAAAAGGAAGAAGAAGGAGGAAAACAGAAGATGCGGAAGACTGGAAAGACCGGGAGCAGAAGAAGAAGAAGAGGCTGAAGAGGAGACTGAAAGGGAGCAGCCTACCAGAAGACTGTACTGAAGGAAGGAAAGACAGGACACATAAGACAGAGAAATAGCAGACGCATAAAAAAAGAAGAAGTTACCTGAGAAGAGGAATGTGGGAGCCAAATGAAGTCAGAAGGAGGAGGGAAAACGGAAGACGCGGAAGCCGCAGGAAAGACCGGAGCAGAAGAAGAAGAAGAGGCCGAAGAGGAGACTGAAAAGGGAGCAGCAGAGAATGTGGGAGCAGGAGATGAAGCGACAGATAACCCGACTGTACTGAGGAAGGAAAGGAGGGAGACAGAGGAATAGCAGATGCATAAAAAAGGTTACCTGAGAAGAGGAAAAGCCAAGAGTAGAAGAAGGGGGAGGATGACTGAAAGCTGCAGGAAAGACCAGAGCAGAAGAAGAAGAGACCAGAAGAGGAGACTGAAAAAGGAGCAACAGAGAATGTGGGAAGAAGCAGGAGATGAAGTGACAGATAACCCAGAAGAAAACTTAGACACATAAAAAAGGTTACCTGAGAAGAGTGAAAGCCAATGAAGGGACAGAAGGTATACAGAGAATGTGGGAGCAGGAGATGAATCCGCCCCCCATAAAAAGCCTGAGAAGAGAAAAGCAATAATCCTGAAACATATCTGACATGAATTCTGGACACTCCTGTGTCACATACAATAATCCTGGAAATATTTGAGAATCCATTAAAAAAAAAATTCAAAAAAAAAATAACCTCTCACCACAGGTCTGTACCCATTTGAAAGACCCAGCAAATCAGCCTTATATTCCGCCACATCCAATTGCAGGTCCCACAAACTACTATAGAACCCGAAAGGACACACCAGAATCCGCCTTACTAGATGGAGGAGTAGAAAACACAGAGAAGGGGGAAACTACAGCAGAAGATTCAGAAACAGTCGGAAGTGAATTAAGAGTTAGAGCAGAAGGATTCTGCACCACCGGAACTGAAAAATTGACTTGAGACTGAGCCAGACCGATAAGAAGAGATGAAGGCGAAACTTTGCCAGAGCACCAAAAATCCACTAGAACCCAAAACTGGAACCTCCATCTCCTGTGCCTTCCAATCGGAACATTCATTGCAATGAGTCTGCACATCACACTTAACCTTCCTACACACCTGACAGAATGTCTATCATGCATCAAGGTACTCATCTGTCTCTTGCAGAAAGAAGAAGCGATGAGCCCCAGCTTCCACAGTCGAGGGGCAGTCGAGGTCGACGTCGAAGCTGATGGCACGGTAGTAGAAGGTGAAAAAGTCCATGATGACCAATTGAGACCGGGAACCAGAGTCCAAATCCAAAAGACGTTCAACGTCAAAGATATCCAGAAAATCCAGGAGAAAAACCCTTAAATACAATCCAGGTCTTCACCAGAATTCCAAAATACAAAGAGAAGTCGGGCAATAGGATTAAAACCTCGTACTGCAGAAGGAAACAACCTTCCAGCAGCGCGAACAAAAAGCAATTGACGAAAATTGGGCATGTCAGCGCACACCTGTGTCAGCGTTGTCAACTGTTTGTTATGGTGGCTCACGTGACAAGATTTTACCTGCAGCATTGGTAATGCTGGCTGTTAAAATTCCCACTACTGTAGTGGGATGGATAGTTGAAAGTTGTTTGGGCTAGTGGGATTAAGGGAGAATTCAGGTGTTCAGGGAGTGTATTGCAATAACCTTACTTTTAGTCTTTTGGGTGTCTTGTAAATGACATAAACTGCATTTTTATTGAGTTTTTATCAAAAACCTCCAAATTTTGACCATTCTGCCTTTTTCGAGCCATATTTCTTCTGTCAGATCAGCCTTGTTGGCATCGTAAGCCCAGAACATGCACTGTAACCCAGGCAATAATTTTTGATTAATATATTTGAAGAGGATCGTAAGCTCGGAATGTTGTGAGCCAAGCCCATCATAACCCGGGGACTGCCTGTAATTAATAAAAATACAGTAAAAGAAATCCCAAAGAGAACACCACTTCTGTTTGACATATGAGAGACTGGTGATTCTGAGAGTACAGTACTGCAAATACAAAATCAGGTATATGATTAGAGGTGTTGACTGAAAGAGGATAATTTTACACATACAGTGCTAGTTCTATCTGTGACTAAAGTTGTCTTGGATAATGACCATGTGTAATCAAATGTGAGGTCTTTCAATGCCATTCTTTATAAACTCAGTGAATGCTTTTCAACATATATGCAGCACAAAAGTAACCTTTCAAATTCATTAACTAATGAGTAACAAAGTAAGTAATTAATACACTTTACACATCATGGCATCAGAAAATAAGGTATGTAAAGATAGCAGTAACATGACTAAACAACATTTCATAAAAACATTCAAATTTCCTACCTCTCTATCCTTGTTACTCTGAGCATGTGCTTCTTCTTGGCTTTTCTGTAATTCTTCTTGAAGAGAACCATTTTGATTTTCAAGAGAAGATGCACGTTCTTGATGCAAGCGCAGTGCTGAATTGAGTAATTCTATCTTTGCTTGCAAGGACTCAATTTCTAATTTCTTAGACCGTAGCTCTTCCTCTAGTTGGCCCGTGTAAAATGCACTTTCTCTGTGAAAGAAACAAGTATGAGAAAAGCTGTAAAACAAAAATATCAAAAGTAAAATTTTCAAATTAACTTTTTTTTTAATGAAAAAGTGATGGCAACAGAGCCAGGACAATAATACCCCTTGAGAACAGTGGGTTTCAGTGGGTTTCCAACTGGTGGTAAAATATTCAGCAGAATAAACTTACCTCTTCAGTGTCTTGCAAGGACTTCATCCCTTTGTTAATCACACAACAACAGGCAATGTGCATAATTATTATTATTAATCAGAAGATGAACGCTATTCATATGGAACAAGCCTACACGGGGGCACTGACTTGAAATACAAGCTTCCAAAGAATATGGTGCTCATTAGGAAGTAAGAGAAGGTAAAGAAAATAGTGCAGAGAAGTGACCTCACTTATTAAAAAGAAAAATAAATTAAATAGATAAAAATATATTAAAATGCAAGGAGAACAGCATTAGGGTAGAAATGCATTGCATCTTCGCTTGAACTTTTGAAGTTCCAATTGCACGACATCCTCAGGGAATTTGTTCCACAGTCCAACGGTGTGAGAAATTAAGGACCTCTGGAACTGAGAAGTTCAACATCGCGGCACATTTACTGCATATTGACGCTGCTGTTCAGTGAATCTGGTTGCTCTTAGCAGATAAAGGGGATCAGGGATCAATTGTGAATATGAAAGATCTCTTAATAAAATACAACTTATGAACAAGTGACGAAGTACAAATAATTACAACCATTGAACCACTCACTTATGAAACAAGTTAAACTGAAACTGGAAACAACAGGTGTAAGATTTACTTATGAAAATCATTCAAATACTGTATTCTTTTGTTTAATGAAGTAACTTAGCACTCAACCTTGCCTGACTAGGCATTAAGTACAAGTAAAAGAAGAGGTTTGTAAATTATATGTGTATTTGGCTACCAAGTACAGTATGTAAAAACAGAACTCATAAAACAGAGAACACAATATAATATCAATAACATTCTTTGCCATAAAGTAAATATAAGCAATTAAATTGAAAACATTTCAATTTCATACCCAGACTGATGCTTTACAGAAATACGTACTTTATCGTTTTATTCAAAGCCACGTCAGTCTTTGAAACCAGCTGTTCAAGTCTCTCTATTTGGTGCATTGAATATCTCTCCTGCTGTTCCAATTGTTGCTTTAAAACCTCTGTTCTGCTGGTAAACTCCTTTGTCATAGCAACTGATTTGCTGTTCTCATTCAACTTCTGATCTGAAGAGCAGACATGAAATCAGTACAGGTAAGATATGTCAGAAAGTAAATTGTTAACATATAAATATATAAAGAAGAGTAGATTGAACATAGATGGAAAATTTAAATTTTACATAATGAGCACAGCCAGAAATTAGTCTCTCAGGATCCTCAATTATTATTACCATCATTTATCATCCCTCTGCACAGTACAGTAATGCCCAGAACTGATTAACAGCTGAAACAGGATTAGACTTATTTTATGGCTAAAAACCAATTGGTTACTTATTCGGACCTACAGTTGGTGGAATCCGAATCACATTATAGCGAGACACACCAGAAATAAATTCCTCTAACTTTTCACTGGAACTCTAACTAATTCTCATACACAAAGTTTTTCCCCTCTGCACAGACATAATGCCCAGAACATTTTGCTCGAATTCACAGACACACGAATACTGAGGAACCCTTTTCAAACATGCGCGTTTGTTTAAATTTTTAAATTTAATTTATAAGTTTTCAAGCTTTAATGTGTAGTGTGAATAACATTAATTAATAAAAGCAATATTTTCTCTCTCTCTCTCTCTCTCTCTTCTCTGATATGAGAGAATTTTAATGGAACATGTATATGTTTATTTGTTTTGTATGATAAATAAACTTTTTACCTAATATTAAGTGTTAATTTTCAAATAATAACAATAATAATAATAATAATAATAATAATAACAATAATAATAATAATATAACTGTAATTACAAAACTCGTATGTGATACATATTTTAAACAAACAAACTCTTTCCCTCATCTTTCGAGAAGCAGCTTGAACGCAAAGCTGTCAGACATGTCACTTGAACATGACAAGAAAGGGAAGTGTTGCTGATTAGCAGGTCAAAGGTTTCTTACATAACTCTCTCTCTCTCTCTCTCTCTCTCTCTCTCTCTCTCTCTCTCTCTCTCTCTCTCTCTCTCTCGTTCATAGTTAGCGCTCACACATTTTGTACAACTTATTACTTCTCTGTACTTCTTTAGCTGTACAGTAGATAGTTTAAATTAATCTAATTTTACCTGTACAGTCTACGAAGTGTAAATGCGCTAGCGTGGCAAACACTTTCTAAAGCATAGAGACATAATAACTATGAGTTGTATTAGTCAAAATAAAAAACACTGTTTGTTCATGAAAAAGCATTTCAGAGAAAGAGACGTAGAATAAATAAGTTACTAAAAAGAGGTTGAGAAGACTTCAAAAAATAGATTGGTTGGAAGGGGAGAGACACAGAAGTTCTCTTCCAACCATCTATTTTTATGTCAACCATTTATTTCTTTTTTTAAGGGTAATGTATTAACCTAACTTTTAAATGAAATTACAGTAACTTTAATTTCATTTAAAAGTTAGCTTAATAATTTGGGAGCATGATTAGGGTCATACATAATTTTTAAACTTTAGAAATAAGCATTTATTTGCATTTTTAGAGAAAGGGGAAAACTTCCGTGAAAATTCGTCTTGCATGAGGGGTTCTAGAACCTAACCTCACGCAAGTTCAGGGTATGACTGTAATGTTCAAAGGCATTGCTGTCTCAACAACATTAAATTTTTTATTTGCTTTTATCACATCTCATGTTTTTTTTCTCTTGAAAAAATGGCTATACTAGCATGAATTGAAACAGCCCAAAATTGAACAAGAAAGTGGTTGGTTACAGACTGAGTAGCTTGGACCTAGGAGAGGATGTTTAAGCCAAAGAGAAGCTGTAAAGAACCTTTTAGTACTGCTTAAAATGTGCCACACAAAGCAGACTATAAGTAGTAGTTCCCCAATACAAGAATAAAACACCTAAAATTTTCCATGAGCCAATAAACACTATCATCAGTATGATCACCAATCACCACTAATGTTTCTACGTAAGATTTTCCCTTTACAGGATTGGACATAAAATGATTCACTTAACCACTGAGAGTCTACACTTGTAAGTCTGTGGTCTTCTTAAGCTATCTTATAACAAGTACAACTTATTATAAGATAGCTGACATCATAATCCATAATAATTACTTACCTATACTGTTCAAGGTATCATTAGGAATATTATTTCCTATAAGGTTAAGCTGCGTCAAGGTTTTGTTGTATCGGAGGCTTTCAAGCAAGGCTTTCCCTCCAGCTCCACCAATGCAATTCCATCTTATATCTGAGGAAATAAACACAAGCACAGCAGAGTAAAATATACATAACAATTATAATTACAGGTGTCAACAAAAGTGAGTGATGTCTTTGGGGGCTCATCTGTTGAAAAGTAAACATTAAAACTTTCAAATTATACATCACTTATGATCTGATAACAAAACTTCAGCTAATTTATACAATAATGTTTTCATAAGACCATTACATGCAATACTGCATCCAGCCTCTGACTGGCTTCTGACCTGTAGTTATAATTAGCTCTTTTAATAGGAGATTAACATACTTGATCAAATTAGTACAACCTACAAATTAAAAGTGAATTAAAGTAATAATTACACTATGGCAAGAATTGTATTATCCACTGAACACCAAAACGGACAATATTATGCTTAATTCAAGAGTCAATGAGGAACCACAGGGTTAACGCAAATTCAATTGTTTTTCATCTCACTTCTGTATGCATCTTGTAGAAGCACTGTGTGTGAGTACAGGGCATTATATACAGTGTCATTTACATCAAGAAATATGCTTTACAGTATCTATATATGTATTATTCATTAATAACTAATATAATCAGTGAATTTGTCCTGATGTATACCTTTGAAAATGAACTACTTTTACATGGCCTATGAATGAAAATATTGGTCCTCATATACATAAGCAAGACATTCAGAGATTAGTGCAGCAAAATCACACCTGGCCTAGACTAGCTCAGCCAGTTTGCTATGCCGCAGAGTACACTATATTGGGACTCATTACATCAAGGTTTTCATGTATAGCAGCACCTTCACACACATCTGGGGGTCAGGCTTTCTGATAAAAATCAAAATCTGTTAAGTAACAAAGACCATATAATATAGCCCGCACTTGAATATTTTCTAAATATCTTACAGCTACAAGCAATTCCACATAGCTCCTAACCTAACTAACCTGGACTTTACACTTAACATTCAATTGAAGAGGTTTATTTAAAAATGTATTACAGTTTATCTAAGATGGTAGCATAGCAAAATATTATTATAACATCGCAGCTGATAAGTACAGAAGACCACTAAGCAGAGGTTCATTCAGCTGAAGCATTACTGTAATTAAAAACTTGCTCCTCATACGTGATTCATGACTTGTAAACATAAGTGCACTAAAAATTTAAAAGGAAGGTACCAAAACAGTACACACACACTAAACTTGTGAGAGATAAACATTAACCCCTCCAGCACAGCGACCTTAATACAGCAAAATTAAGTACAAGAATAGCCCAGACACTGGGGTTATGGCTCGGATTTAGTTCTAACTACACTCTCAAACATATACGTCATGGCCAGGGTGAAAGGGTTAAACATTGCCTCTCTAATGCTTTAACATTTAAGCAACTACTTAATAATACAGTATGTAACTGTACTGACACTAACAGCTTCAAGTCTTTGTTACCTAAGGAGAGAAGACTGCTATTTCTCATCAAAGCCCGAGCTAGACTTGCTGCTGCATCAGCTCCTAACTGGTTACTCCGTAAGTCCAGATACTCAAGGGTTGAACTGCCACCAAGAGATTCACAAAACACTGCAAAACTCTCCTGACAAAGACCTAAGTTATTCCATTCCAACGACAGCCTGAAAGATATCTTTTCATAATAAAATCACACACAAAGACTGGCAACATGAAAACTCTAGAAGAAAATCTACAAATCTTCAGTAAAGAAAACAGATACAGTACTTTAATATTGCTATGATCTCCACAGAATTGATGCCTGTATCACGTGCTATACAGTATTTCCACATCTGCGATCTCCTTCTTATAAATTAAAAATGACACACCTAGCAATGGTAACATTATGTTGCAGCATCTTGGCCAAAGCATTAGTGGCAGTGCCTTGAATATTATTTCCCTTGAGAGATACTGTTTTTATGGAGGTGTTTCCACAAAGCCCAAACAGGATTGATTTGATGCCATCCTCTTCAAGCAAGCAGTCTTCAAAGCTTCCCTGCAATACATAGAAGTTAAATTCAAACTTGTGATCTTCATTTACTTAAGATTATTTAATTTATTGTTTCAAAAAATCACATGGAAAAGAACTTGAATACTTTTGAACAGCAAAAGACAATTTAACCATTCCACTAGTGACACCAAAATACAACCTGCAGTCTTTTCTTCTATGAGACATTGGCCTCTTTACATCTTAAGGATGAGCACCGACACTTTCAATGTTCAATCTGTCGGTTATCCAAGTACTATTAGAATGAGACCCAAGAATTTCAGGTATTCAGAATTAGTTTCAGTAAAGTGAGCCAACAAACAAGAACTGTAAGACTTTCATATGGTGAAAGAGTTTATTTTCAAGATATAATCAAGCCATGATGCCAAAAGTGATGAAGATATCACATCAGATAATGTTCTAAAGTGCAAAACTCATTTGTGCCAAAGAAGTCTTTTACCTGCTAAAACAATTGGTTAAAGTGTCTTTTATTTTTATTTTGAACTTTTAAAAACTGGGCCATGAATGGTTTATTTAGCATGTGCACTATACATTTTATGTTAGAGATGACTATAATTATCTACATCACAGTTAGTAGTGACATTTTCTTTCTTTTCTTTCATACAGGGGAAACTACCTGACCTTATACAGTAATACACACATGCATGTTCTCTAAGCAAGTTCTTACTTTATTCTATGCAGTGTTTGAGTGCATTTCTCCTGACTTACCATAGGTAAAAGTGAATTCATTAAAGAGATTCCCAATTTAAATATTCATTTTCAGACCATAGAAAAATGAGCTTATAAAATAAAATGAAGTTCAAATTTTCTAATCACATTTTATTCAGCTTTTTAAAAAAAACTGCCAAAAAATACTATATACAGTATATACAGGGTGCGGCATAAATAACGCCCTTTTTAATTTTATATCTTATAATGTACATTTTCTTTATTATTTTCTTTAATTAATTTGACAAATCTTCATTTTTTCAGATATTTTATACAACCATGAGATTAACACAGGAAGAGAGAGTAAAAGCAACTCAATTGTACTATGAAAACAATAAAAATGGTGCTGAAACCGCAAGATTGTTATCAGCTGAATTTAACATCCCAAGGGTGCAAAGCCAAAATATCACAAGCTTGATTAGGAAATTGGAATCCACAGGAAGTGTAACTAATGCTCAAAGTGCGGGTGAGTCAGTTGTTGCAACAAGCTTAGAAAAGTCCGATGAACTACAAGAATCATTGCTGCGTTCTCCTCAGAAATCCCGTAGGCGTCTTTCTGCAGAGTTAGCAATTAGTATTTGTATTGAACATTATAAAACCGTAAGCATTATATTAATTTTGTTAATATATTATATTAATCTACTAACCTGTGGCAATACATTCATATTCGAAAAAATAAAGGATAATCAAAAAGGCTTTAATTTTGTTCCACTTAAACAAAGGGCGTTACTTATGCCGCACCCTGTATATTTACTAAACTTTGAGTAAGGTTAATTCAACACAACATAATCTATAAGGGTTCTTTCTGGGTGCAGGAGCAAGTTTAGCTTATGTACAAGTACAAAAACAGTTGTAATTTTGAAATTTCTCTAGAAGATTTATCTTTTAAGGAGTTAGGTAAAAGAAAAATCAAGATTTTGTCTATTATATGTGCAAGAGAATCCTGAAATGCAAAAAACACCACGGAAGCATTACATACCTTGGTAAAGACAGCAGATGATTGCATAATTTTCCCTAACACTGCACATGTTCCAACTGACAACGTCTGATTGGAAAAGTCCAAGATATCTACCCTGGAAGAGAAAGAATTAAAATTAGACTGAATATAAGTCGTAAGTACAAAGAAAATTTGGGACAGTTGAGAACATGAAAATAAAACAAAATTACTCCCAAGCATTATAAGAAATTGAAACACCTTACAAACATAGCCTACTTGCATTAAAAATTATGATTACCTGTAAATGTTTACCTGTTACATGTTCTTTAAAAAATCCAGCTTTGCTGATGAAAAATTTACTCTTTAAAATACCAACTCAATTTTTCATTTTTTCTACTAATTTCTAGAGAGGGGTGGCTGCTCCTGTACAGGAATACCCTGTATGCAGAGCACAACATTCCAGCTACACAGGGGGCGGGCAGTATTTGCTTGATCAGACAATAATCTATGTTAAGCCTATATAAAGAATTTTTTTTTTTTTTTTTATTCTGCAATGTTGTTCAGTCTTTAATATTAACAGCCCAATAACATAGGTGCACCATTCGTGTCAAGTTGCTCCTAGAGGTTTCTAGCTTTACTATTTGCTATGCAGTCATTCCTTTGCATAGTGTTTGATTAGTATTGCCTATACCTTCATGACTGCAACTAAGAAACAACATAGCCTAATTAGTGTCATATGGTGAGTTATTTCACAGTTTTTGACAACACCATTTATTCTAAAACTTGTGACATTTGATTCTTCTGACAGATTTTCATATAATTCTAATGAATTTATATTCATTTTTTTTGTAAATGTTAAACATGACATTTTTATGTTATAATAAAGTTTAACATATTATACTCACCAAGTAATTACATAGATATTGGTTCCTGACCTACGGCAGCCTGAGAATTCAAAATTCGCGTGGCGGCGCTTCTATTGTTTGTGTGTAGGTGACAAGGTCCCGCCCACTATCCAGGACTCAAAGAAACAACTCAGCACAGAGCTCAATTCGTTTCATGCTCTAATGTCCATGCAAGGGGAGAAGGGCAGGCTCCGATCATGTAATTACTTGGTAAGTATATATAAAACTTTATTTTATCAAAAAATGTCATTTTTATATAAGTAACTTACCAAGTAATTACACAGCTGATTCCACATTGTTAGGAGGTGGGAAAGAGCATGGACATATTCTACTCCAAAGCATTAAGTAAGTAATGAATTTGAAATAGAAAGGTTGCTAACATTAAATAAATGTCTGTTGTTTCCTTACCTGCTGAGAGAGCTGCTGCAGGTAGGTACTGCCTCTGGTCAGCGCTTCTCTCAACTTTTAGTGGGCTTGGCAGTGTAACCAAGGGTCGCCCCTACATTAGTGGGAACTTTGCAGCAGAGGAAGTACACCGTATGCTGACAAAGTTTAAAAGATGACCTTGCTCTGGACGTAGACCAGAATACAAATAACAACACTATCACCTACACCACAGAATAAAAACTATAACCCAAACCATTAAAAACAAAACTGGTGGGTACTCCAGATACAAAGTATCCCCAGGCTCCCCACAGACTCTAAACCTTATGTCAAGGCAAGTGGATAGCAAAGGAACAGAGAGTTCCCTATGCTTCTTCTCCCAACACCATGCCAGCCATGGATAAAGGTCCTAAAGTGCTACAATTTTCAAATACGGTCTCTATGTCCTTAAGGTAGTGTGAGGCTAAGATGGATTTGCATCTCCAGAACATTGACTGCAAGATCGTAGACAGAGACAAGTTATGTCTAAATGCCAGGGAAGTTGCGACTGCTCTAATTTCGTGAGCCTTAACCTTCCTGGATCTGAGAGTGGGCTTCTGATATCAACTCTCTCAGAAAAAGGAAACTGCATTTTTCTAGGGCAGACAAACCGGGCTTCTTACAGAGCACCAGAGGTTGCTCGAAGATCCTCTAATCTTTTCCGTCCTGTGAAGGTAGTACCTGAGACAGAGAAGTCTCTTCTTCCTGGGCCCTAGTTTTTAGTGAGGAAACCAAGAGAAAGAGAGCAGACTTTGTCCCCTTGCGCAAAACCTACTCTCTTTGTCTATTGCCTGTAACTCACTAATACGTTTGGCAGTAGCAAGAGCCACTAAAAAGAGAGTCTTCTTGGTGAGATTCCTGAGTGAGACAAACGGGGAGGTTCAAACTGAGGACCTGAAGCCATTTCAGTAACCATATCTAAGTCCCAAGAGACGCTGGAAGAACTTTCTTGCTTAGACGTATCGAAGGATTTGATTAAGTCACCGATGTCTTGACTAGAAGACGGATCCATTCCTCCATTTTTAAAATCTGAGCTGAGCATCGACCTATACCCTTTGATGGTAGAGGTCGATAATTTCCTGACAAGACTTCAGGAATATTAAAAAATCAGCAATTTGACTTACTACCTTCTGAAGACTGCCCAGTTGGACTGGTAGAGCTTTGTAGAAGACACTCGTCTGCACCTTGCAATCGCCTCTGCAGCCTGTTGCGAAAAGCTTTTTGCTCTGATGAGGCACCTGACAGTCTGAAACCTGTCAGGGCCAGAGCGGACAACCCTTGGTGGAATCTGAGGAAGTTGGGTTGCCTGAGCAGCGACTTCTTAATCCACCAGAGCCAACAGATCTGAGAACCATTCCTTGATTACCTCCCTGATCATCCTGAACGGAGGGAAGGCGTACACACCTAATCCTGTCCAGTCCAGAAGCATGGTTGCCCATTCACGAGGATTTGGGACAGGAGAGCAAAAGAGTGGAAGACGGTGATTCCTCTACGTTGCGAAGAGAGCTACTGTGGGCTTGCCTCATAGTCTCCACAGATCGTCGCAGACTAACGGGTCTAAGGTCCATTTGGCCGGAAGGACCTGTTTTAGGGAGCTTAATTCTTCCACAATAACATTCATTCTCCCTTGAATGAACCGGGTAACAAGAGTGACTTGATTTTCCTCTGCCCACAGAAGGAGATCCCTCGCCATCTTGCACAGAGAGAAGGAATGTGTGCCCCCTGTTTGCGAATGTAAGAAAGTGCAGAAGTGTTATCCACATGCACTACTATCTTCTTGCCACAGACTAGATCTGAGAAGGACTGAATACCCTGGTGAACTGCTCTCAGTCCCTTCACATTGATGTGAGACTTCCGCTGCACTGTTGTCATGTTCTGGAGACTTCCTGGCCATCCAGGAGAGCACCCCAGTCTAGGTCAGAGGCGGATGAATAAAATTGAAGGTCGGGGCTCACTGGAAGAAGAGACTTCCCTTCCTGAAGTCTTTCTTTGCAAGACCAACACTGGAGATCCTCTTTGATTTCCGACGTAATCGGGAAGATGAAAGAGTCTGGTTGGGTCTTTCTGCACCAGTTCGCTTTCAGGAAAAACTGAAGGGGTCTCATGTACAGTCTGCCTAATCTCACAAACTGCTCTACTGATGCGAGGGTCCCTAGGAGACTCATCCACAGTACTGCCGAGCAGGAAGGAAGTGCAAGGAACTGACTGACAGTCTGAAGGCAGCTGTTGACTCTTTTGGGCGACACAAAAGCCCAAAAAGTCAGAGAATTCAGTATCATCCCTAAATAGGGGATCCCCTGAGTCGGTGTCATAAGGGATTTCTTCTCGTTGATGAGAATGCCTAACTCCTGCATCAGGCGAAGAGTTCTTAAGTCCTCCACGCACTTATCCTCCAATGAAGAGCGGAGAAGCCAATCGTCCAGGTATAAGTGGATGTTGATTCCCAGAAGGTGAAGCCAATTCCCTAGAGGAGCAAGGATTTGTGTGAAAACTTGCGAGGCCGTCGACAAACAGAAGCATAGGGCCCGGAACTGTAGTATTCTGCCCTGAAAAAGGAAGCGTAGAAATTTCCATGAGCCCGGATGAACAGGAACGTGGAAATACACATCCTGCATATCCAGGGTGACCATCCAGTCCCCCTGCTGCACTGAGGACATGACTGAGCGAACGGTCTCCATATGAAACCTTGTCTTCAGGACGAACACATTCAGGGCACTGACATCCAGCCTCCCGAGGCCTTCGGAACCACAAAAAGGCGATTATAAAAACCTTCTGAGTGGCAATCTAGCACCTCTTCCTCCACCCCCTTGATGATCAGGGATTCATCTTTCTGAGAGAGGGCCAAAAACTTTGCGGAACCTTTCAAATACAATGTCAAGGAGATTGGAGATGTTACTAAGGGAGGAGCTTTCATGAAAGGAATGGCGTAGCCCTCCTTGAGAACTTCAACCACCCAAGGTTCTGCTCCTCTGCACTCCCATTCCTTCCAAAAAAGTAAAAGTCTGGCTCCTACTTGGGCAGAGAGGACTAACTTCTCATTTCTTGGGGTTAGTCTTGAAGGAAGACTTATTAATGGACTTCTTAGGAGGTTGCAAGTTTGATCTGGGTCTAGTCTGGGTTTTTGTCTTCCCTCCCACGAAAGGGCTGAGGCTGTAAGGGGGAGAACGATCTCAACATGGACAGCACAGACTCCCTCAGACGCCTAGTGGACTGTGCTGACACGTCGGTGGTAGACTTCTGCAAGTCTGAAAGTCTCCTTCACTGTGACTTGCGGAAAGAGGCGAGACTTATCCAAAGGAGTGAAAAGTAGAGCTGACTTCTGTGTTGGCGAGACCCCTTTCGAGGTGAAAGAACACCAGAGCTCCCTCTTTTTTAGCAAATCCATTGAAAAGAGAGAGGCGAGTTCTGAAGATATCTCTGAGTGCCCTATTAGTGGAAGAAAGAACTCCCAGCCAATCAGAGGCACAGTCTTCAGCAAGATCTGGACAGTCCTCGATCTTTCTCGCTAAAGACCCGATGGCCCAATCGAGAAAACTAAAAATCTCAAAAACCTTAAAAATGTTCTTAATAAGATGATCAAGTTCGGGGGAGGAAGACACTATCTTGGCAGTAGAAAAGGCTGTTCTATGAGCCGAATCCACCAGACCAAAGAGGTCCCCCTGGGAGGAGGCAGAAACTCCCAGGGAAGGAGCTTCCTTGGTGGCGTAGAACAAGTAAACTCGTCTTCAATAACTTGCTGGGCGGAAAAGCGAATGTTGCTTTGCCCTGCTCTTCTTAGAGTCCAGCCAATCATGAACCTCCCAGAGAGCCTTCTCCGAGGTGGAGAAAAGAACTAGCTTGGGTAACCTGGTACCCTCTGACAACTACTTTCTCAAGAGGAAGGTAGAAGCTGGAGAAGCAGGAGCAACAGGAACGAAGAAATCTGGAAAGCTATCCAGGAGGAATCATAAAAGAGACGAGTATGCTGAAGAGGGGACTGTATCCTGAACAACTTCTTCCTCCTTTGAAGAGATAAGAGGCAAAGATTTGTCCTTGGTTTCAGGAACTGAGGAGGTTTTCTTCAAAAAAACCATAAGTGCCATCAATTGATGCTTGAGTGGGGCTAATGAATCTTCTTGAACTGATGATGATGGCACCTTACGAGAGGAAGGTACTTGGTGCCCAGAAGCAGTGGCTGGGCGCTCGACTGTTGGCACCAGAATCTCAGGAGTTGGCACTGGGTACTTAAAAGCGTAAGTCTGGCATGAGCTGGCAGGTACCAGGCGCTCAGAAGAAGTCAGGTGCTTTGGGCGTTTATAGCGCTCAGGACTGTCTCCCAACAAATGACGAGGGCGAGCTGGAGAAGCAGGCTGGTCCTGAAAGCTGCAGGAAGGTTGTGGACTAACCTGCCTGTACCTCTTGACTGCCAGAGGAGAGGTACCGCCAAGATCCGCATGTCTCTTGAGCAGGCGAGAAGAAGCAGATGGAAGCTTCCAAATCTGAGTAAAGCTGATCCACTGGAACACCTTTCCAATGGCGCTTAGTCGAAACCTGGGAACGAACGAAAGGCTTGACAGAGGGGGTGACTGCCCATGGGCAAACCCCACCAGCCTCCCTTGGACCTCCAGTATGTTTTCTCCCCAGTTCGGGGGAGCAGGACAGGGACCTTCATCTAGAAGCACTGGTGGGACAGACAACCACCTCCTCAACATTCACAACACTCTCACTTCTCACTGCACTTTCATTATTCACATTTTTCTCCATCAGAGATCTAATAGCAGATCCCATTTCCATACTGGTACTGGATAATAAACCAAACTTCTGATCAAACCTTGATTCGAGGCTGGCAATGGAATTAAGAGAGGAATCATGGGAACCTGGAACAGGAGTAGATGGAAAAGTAGGAGGGCTTAGAATGGGAGAAACAGGAGGAATTGGAGGAGTAACAGCTCTATCATCCCCTACATTTGCAAAAGGAGCAGAATCTGCGTTGGTCCTATTCTCAGCCCTAAGGGCTGCTTTCCTCTTTCTATCTCTTTCAAGTTTTTCTAAATGAGATTTCAAGGTTTTCCATTTTTCATCCTCCCAATCCTAACAATATGCAAGTATTATCCTTACTACATTCTTGCCCCTAAGTTTAGTGCATTTCCTAAGAGAATCGTAAGAAAACTTGATAAATCTAATTTTACAACCCTCAACAGAAGCAAATATTGGATGAATTGGAATCCGACATCGTTCCGTAAAGCAATTCCTAAAGTTAACCAGAAAAAACAATCCACCAATGACTGAAAGCCACAAAAATGATATTTTAATAATAAAATAAAGTTTGTTCATACTTACCTGGCAGATATATATATAGCTGTATTTCTCCGAAATCCGACAGAATTTCAAAACTCGCGGCACACGCAGTGTGGCCAGGTGGTTAGTACTCATTCCCGCCGCTGGGAGGCGGGAATCGGGAACCATTCCCATTTTCTATTCAGATTTTCTAGTGCCACTGTCTCAAGAGGGGAGGAGGGTGGGCACTAAAAGTATATATATCTGCCAGGTAAGTATGAACAAACTTTATTTTATTATTAAAATATCATTTTGTTCATGACACTTACCTGCCAGATATATATATAGCTGAATCCCACCGTTGGAGGTGGGAAGAGACAGAATAGGATTTAGGAAACAAATAAATGTAGGCAATTGACGCCTTGGTTCCTTACCTGTTAGCATAGCTGACTTCGAGGTTATCTGTCACCCAAGCCTGCTTCTGCTTTTCTAGAGTCTCCAGCAAGGTAGGGACCTATAAAGCTGGAGAGATCTAGATGACCTGTCCACGGGGGCGTGACCACAATAGGACTAGATCATGCGACCATACAGAGAGAGAAAAGGAGCAACGACCAACCACCTGACCGACCTATCTAAGGCAATGAACCTAACATAGGCTAAAAAATTGGGACGTCCATCTCAATGGCCACCCAACAACCAAAAACACAACAACAAGATTAAAAATACTACCTAACCCCTAAAGGATAGGATGAGTATTACCCTCTTCTCCCAACATCGTGTTCATGAAAACGTATGGTCCCAGCGAAGAGCAGTCTTCAAATGTCGTCTTCACATCCCATAAGTAATGCGAAGCGAACACTGAATTACTTCGCCAGAAGGTGGCACCAAGAATATCATTCAGGGACATATTCTTTTGGAAAGCCACCGAAGTCGCGATAGCTCTTACTTCATGAGCCCTTACTTTCAGAAGTCTCATGTCACCTTCTAGGCAGGAGGAATGAGCCTCTCTAATAGTACTTCTTAAAAAGAATGCTAAGGCATTCTTAGACATGGGAAGATCAGGTCTCTTCACCGAACACCACAGACTGTCCGATGAGCCTCTAGTCTCCTTGGTCTTGGCTAAGCAGAACTTGAGAGCCCTGACAGGACACAGGACTCTTTCCGACTCTTGCCCAAGCATCTCCGTCAAACCTTTGATCTCAAAAGACTTGGGCCAAGGGTTTGAAGGATTCTTGTTCTTGGCTAAGAACAAAGGATTTAGGGAGCATACAGCATTAGGACCCCTAAAGCCAATATGTTTGCTAATGGCTTGCACTTCACTAATCCTCATAGCTGTCGCCAGAGCCGTTAGGAAGACAGCTTTCCTAGTCACGTTCTTGAGGGAAGCCGAAGACAGAGGTTCAAAAGCACTTGACATAAGAAACTTCAGGACAACATCCAGATTCCAAGAAGGCGTCCTGAGTTGAGGAATTTTGAGTCTCGAAGGATCTCAGTAGATCGTGAAGATTCTTGTTGTCGCACAAGTTCAGGCCTCTGTGCCTAAAGACTGCCGATAGCATACTCCTATAGCCCTTAATAGTCGAGACTGGCAGTTTATTCTTATGCCTGAGATAAAAAAGGAAGTCAGCTATTTGTGGTACAGAGGTCGTGGTCGAGGAAACTCCTTTACTCCTACACCATTTCCTAAAAACAGCCCACTTGTACTGGTAGACCGCATTCGAAGAAGGTCTCCTGGCACTGGCGATAGCCTTTGCCACTGCTCTCGAAAAACCTCTTGCTCTTGCCAGCTTTGTGATAGTCTGAACGCAGTCAGACTCAGAGCGGGGAGGTTTTTGTGGAACCTTTCGAAATGCGGCTGCCTGAGAAGGTCCACCCTCAGTGGAAGCGTCCTTGGAAAGTCCACTAGGAAGGCCAAGGTCTCTGGGAACCAATCCGCTGCTGGCCAGAAGGGGCTATTAAAGTCATCCTTGCTCTGAGTTGCAAATTTCTGATCATTTCCTTTCCAGTCCCAGAAAGCGGAGGGCCAGTCCCAGAGGAGGGCGGCTAACGCGCTCCTGGGTCTAGGACAGGAGAGCAATAAAGGGGGAGTCTTGTCGTCCTGGACGTAGCAAAGAGGTCCACTAGAGGACGTCCCCAAATCCTCCTCAACTCTAAACATACCTCCTTGTGAAGGGTCCACTTGGTCGGTAGAAGCTGATGTTGCCGACTGAGAAGGTCCGCTCGGATATTCTCCACGCCCGCAATGAACCTCGTGAGAATTGTGACCCCCCGAGCATGAGTCCAAAGCAGGATCTCCCTCGCTAGGATGAACAGGGAACGGGATCGAGTAACCCCCTGTTTCTTGAGATACGCTAGAGCTGTGGTATTGTCCGAATTTACTTGGACAATTCTGCCTGAAACTCGGTCTTCGAAGAATTGAAGGGCCAGAAAGATAGCACCCAATTCCTTGAGATTTATGTGCCAGGACACCTGTTCCCCTCTCCAGGTGCCTGACACTTCCTCCCCTCCTAGTGTTGCTCCCCATCCTTCCCTGGACGCGTCGGAAAACAACACTAGGTCGGGGCTCTGAAGATGAAGAGAAACCCCTTCCGCAAGCTTTAAGGGGTCGAACCACCACCTCAGATGATCCTTGATTAAAGGAGATATCGTCAATGTCTCTTCCAGATCCTCCTTGTCCCTCCAGTTCTCCGCCATGAAAAACTGAAGCGGTCTGAGATGAAGCCTCCCCAGGGAAACAAACTTCTCCAGCGAGGAAATGGTCCCCAGCAAACTCATCCATTCCCTCACCGAGCATGTTTCCTTCCCTAGGAAGGACGAAACTTTTTCTAAGCAAAGCAGTTGCCGTTCTCGGGATGGAAAAGCTCGAAAAGCCACTGAATCCATCTGAATCCCCAGATAGACGATGGACTGCGTCGGGATCAGATGGGACTTTTCTTGGTTCACAAGAAGTCCCAGGGACTTCGTCAAATTCAGCGTCAAAGTCAGGTCCT
This sequence comes from Macrobrachium rosenbergii, assembly GCF_040412425.1. Classification (NCBI taxonomy): domain Eukaryota; kingdom Metazoa; phylum Arthropoda; class Malacostraca; order Decapoda; family Palaemonidae; genus Macrobrachium; species Macrobrachium rosenbergii. The sequence goes on from NC_089743.1 coordinate 42,042,705, forward strand.
CCAGACACTTCCCCCGAGAAGAGGCTCGTATGAGCCAATCGTCCAGGTAGAACGAAACACGAACACCCGCCAGGTGAAGCCACCTCGCAACATTTTTCATGATCACCGTGAAGATCATGGGAGCAGTGCACAAACTGAAGCAGAGAGCTCTGAACTGGAAGACTCGTCCCCCCAGCACAAACCTCAGGTACTTCCTTGACTGAGGATGTATGGGAACATGGAAGTACGCGTCCTGTAAGTCCAGAGAGACCATCCAGTCTCCTGGTCTTAAAGCCCCGAGAACCGACTGGGGCGTTTCCATCTTGAATTTTTCTTTCGAAATAAAGCGATTCAAGACGCTTACATCCAAGACCGGTCTCCACTCTCCCGACTGTTTCGGGACTAAGAATAGTCTGTTGTAGAACCCCGGAGAATCCAACTTCATAACTTGTTCCACGGCTCTCTTCTCTATCAACTGCTCCAGGAGGTCTAAAAGAATCTGTTGCTTCTCTCGGTGGTAAGAAGGCGACAGATCCCTGGGCGACGTGCAAAGGGGTGGCAACAGGAGAAAGGGGATCTTGTAACCCTTCTCTAGAACACTTAGCGACCAGGCGTCCGCCCCTTTCGTTCTCCAGGCTCCCGCAAAATAAAGAAGCCTGGCTCCTACTGGTGTCTGGAGGCGTAAGGAGTCACTTTTTTCCCCAAGGTTTTGAGGGGGCCACTCCTCTGGTGAAACCTCTTCCTCGCGGAGACGATCTAGAGGAAGAAGTTCCTCCGCGAAAGGGCTTCTTCTTCCTGGCGGACAAAACTGAAGCTGAAGAAGAAGAAGGAGCTGGAGGATGTCTCGAAGAATGCGCCAGAAGATCTTGCGTGGCCTTCTCCTTAAGACTCGAGGAGATGTCCTGAATCAAAGACTGGGGGAAAAGATGGTTGGACAAGGGGGCGAACAATAACTCTGCCCTTTGCGACGGAGAGACAGACTTAGATGTGAAGTCGCAAAACAAGGCCCTCTTCTTTAAGAGGCCCGTACCAAAATGAGACGCCAGTTCTTCTGATCCATCCCTGACTGCCTTGTCCATACAGTTAAGGACACTAGAGAGCTCCCCCAGGCTAATTGAATCAGAGCTCCGAAGCTTAAGATCTAAAGCTCCCAAGCACCAGTCCAAAAAATTAAACACCTCCATGGTGCGGAAGAGACCCTTGAGATGATGATCTGTCTCTGACAAAGTCCAAGAAACCTTAGCAGTAGACAGATGCGACCTTCTGGGAGCATCTACAAGGCTGGTGAAATCCCCTTGAGAAGAGGAAGGAACTCTAGGACTGATATCCTCTCCCGTCTCATACCACATACCAGCCTTGCCGGAAAGCTTAGACGGAGGCACTGCAAAAGAGGTCTTGCCATGGGACTTCCGTTCCTCCATCCACACGTTGACTTTCTTAAAAGCCCTCTTGGTCGCCAACGAAGAAGTCATCTTCATAAACCCTGGCGCTCTCCTCGCTTTGGAAGAAGCTAACTGAGAAGGAGGAGAGAGAGGAGCCGAGGGTTTAAACTTGTCTCCGAACAAGTCTTTAAGAAGTCCGGTTAAGACTTGATAATCGGAAGTAGAGGAAGCAGACGAGGGCTCGACGTCAGCAGGATCCGATTCGCCAGAAACCTCTCCCGCCACAGCCGGAGAAACAACCGAGTCACCCAACACTTTAGGGGAACGAAGGCCTTGAGGTCCAATACGAAGAGATCTTCTTTTCCCAGACGAAAGAGAATGCTCCGTAACGTCTTGAAGAGCAACCGAAGGGACGTCCTGAGGAGCGTCCTGGAGAGCGTCCTGAAGAGTGTTCATCCGGGCGTCCCGCCCAAAAACCAGAAGAGCGTCCTGCCGAGCGTCCTGAAGAGCGGCCTGAAGAGCGCGTCCCCGGAAGCAGCTCGCGGCGCCACGTTGACGAGCGTCACGACGGGAACTTGTGAGCTAAGAGGGCGACAAAGGCGGCGACACAGGAGATGGAGAGACGAAGAAAAAGGAGCAGGAGATGGAGACTTCCTGGACCTCTTGACGGGCAAAGTCAAGTCCTTGCGACGACGAGGAGCAGAGTCCCTCTCAGCAATAAGAGAAGACAACTGCCGCTGCATCTCCAACAAAATCTTAGAAGGAGAAGAATCAAGTCTGGGGGGAGAGACAATCCTATGGGAAGACGATGGGCGAGGGGACGCCTTCTTCTTCTCACAGGAGCAAGAAAGGTTCTCTCTTTAGAGCGACTGGGGCGCTCAGAAACGTCCTCATCAGACGAAGTCCTAGTCCTCTTCTGCGGTGGAAAAGCTTCAAGATAACCAGCAGACGAAGAAGACTGACGAGAAGCGTCCTCTTGAACACAGCTCCTCTTCAGTGGACGAGAGTCCTTACGAGAGTTCCACCCTTACGAGGAAGGGCGCCTCGGAGGACGAAAAGCAGTCCTTGAGAATGCGTGCGAGCACGATCTCTGGCAGCCTGGGAAGCGACAACAGGACCTGCTGAAGAGGCGTCAGACCGGTGGGAAGGCCCCCATAACCTTCTTGCGGCTTTCGACATGCCTTCTCCCTGAGTCCTGGGAGTCTGACAGCGGTCCAGGCCTAGAAGCATTATGGGGCCGATCTGACGCCCCCTCCACAACACTGGGGGGAGCACTACACTTCACAACACTTTGAAGAGATGTCACTTTGTTTTCGAGCGCACGGATGGAATTCATGATCTCCGCCAGGGCCAAACCCTCCGCAGACACAACATCAGGGCCCGAAGGCAAAACCACAGGGACAGGTGCAACATCAACTACATTAGGATTATCAGGAGAGGAAATAACCTGACTCTTGCACACACTCCTGGAGGAGGACCTCCTGACCCTGTCACGCTCCAACTTGCGAACATACGAATCATACGACTTCCAGCTCGCATCAGATAAAGGTTCACACTCCTTACATCGATCATCTATTAGACAAACATGCCCCCTACACCTCAAGCAAACCGAGTGAGGGTCTACCAAAGCTTTCGGTAGCCTCACCTTACAATCACTCATGCAACATACACGAAAACTAGCAGAACTAGAACCAGACATATTTAAAGAGCAGTCATGAGCAAAATCAACAACAGTCCAGAAAAAAGCGTGTGCCAATCCACAGTCCAAGATCCAATACCAAAAGTCAAGAGAATACTTAAGTGGAAATATGCAAGTTAACGAAATCCAGAGGCGGAGGAACAGTAACAGATGTTAACAGTACCGGCGACAGAGAAAATCTGAATAGAAAATGGGAATGGTTCCCGATTCCCGCCTCCCAGCGGCGGGAATGAGTACTAACCACCTGGCCACACTGCGTGTGCCGCGAGTTTTGAAATTCTGTCGGATTTCGGAGAAATACAGCTATATATATATCTGGCAGGTAAGTGTCATGAACAAACAACAAATTCTGAATACTTCACCAAGATCTGGGCAAATAACTATCCAAAAAGCGATGAAGCAGCATCGGAGAACTCCCAATGTTGATTGGAAGCCGGCAGGAAACAAATTGAGCTCTCTGCTGAGTTGTTCTTTTGAGTCCCAGATAGTGGGTGGGACCTTGTCACCTACACACAAACAATAGAAGCGCTGGTGCACGAATTTTGAATTTTTAAGCTGCTGTAGGTTAGGAACCAATAGCTATGTTGTTGTTGTTGTTGTTGTTGTTGTGGTTCCCCAGACTCTGTTATGCCAGGAAACCTGCACCGCGCAAGAAGGACACCACGCTTACTGGATCTGACCATAACTGTGTGGATGTTGTGTTGTTGTCTAAGGACTGCCAAGTTAGGGCAATCTACTAAGAGATGTGTAATTGTGTGGGGACTAACTTGGCAGAGTGGACATATGTCTGTTTGGGTGTTGTCTATCACGGTGTTTGTAGGTGTTTAGTGATTGGTGATGACCACAGCGAAGTCGACTCAGGTGTACTCTCTCCAATCTTGAGAGCTGTGTTTCTGTGCTGCTTATGTTGGGTGGGGGTGCAGTATTTTCTTGTTGGGAAGGTTATTAAGTGCTTGTCTGGTGAGGTGAGTATGGATGTGCTTTTTGTTTTGTGTGATGTTTGTGGGTGGTGGTATAGAATTCACAATATTTGTATAGTGTCTGTGTGGTGTATTCGCTATTTGCCTGTGTGTTGGAGGGTGTCGTGAAGGTAATAGCATGGGCTGTTTGTGTTGTTTATGAGCGATGCCAAGAATTGTGTGCCTCTCATGTCTAAGTGTTGCCTGATGGTGAGAATCTTGGTTTCGGCGTGTAAGTGTTCTATTGGTGTGGATTGTGTACTGCCAAGGATGATTCTAAGAGCTGTGTTTTGTATTATTTGTAGTTTGTTTAGTTGTGTGTTGGATATGGCAGGGTGCCAGGCTGGGCTGGCGTAGTTTATTATGGAGTGGATGTATTGTTTGTATACTGTGATGAGCATTTCTTTTTGTTGTCCAAATGTTGTGCCTGTTAGTGATCTTAGTCTAGGTCTGCATTTCTTGATGATGTTACTGACATGTGGAGCATATGACATTGAAGTGTTGTATGTGACTCCTAGGATTTTTGTTTCGTGTGTGTGTGGAATTGTGGTGTTGTTCAGCGTTGCTGTGGGTCTGTACTGATGTTCTTTGTTGTGACTAGTGAGTAGTGTACTTGTGGATTTTGTTGGTGCTACCTGTAATCTGTTTTGTGTGAGCCAGTTTTCAAGTTGTGTTATGTAAGTCTGTACTTGTGTGGAGCATACGTTTTTTTCTGCATGTATTGATATGATTGTTAGATGGTCTGCATATGAGGAGATGTATATGTTGTTAGGTGGTGTTTGTATGTCATGCATGAATAGGTTAAAAAGTGTTGGGCTTAGGACGGAGCCTTGTGGGGCGCCGTTCGGGAAGTTTCTGATTTTGGATGACTCGCCATTGTAGTGTACAAATGCTTGTCTGTCTGTTAAGTAATTGGCGAGCCAGCGTTTGGTGTTGTTGTGTAGTGTGGTGTTGTAAACTTTGTTGATGAGAAGTGGTCTAGAGATGGCGTCAAAGGCTTTACTTATGTCTATTGTGATTAGCAGTGTTCTTTGTGGTGGGCGTCTGGAATTAATGCCATCTTGTATTTTTTGTGTAAGGTTGGTGAGTAGTGTTGTTGTGGAGTGGTATGGTCTGTAGCCATGTTGAGTGGGTGACAGTGGTATGTGTGGTGTGGTTTTTATGTAAGATGAGGCGTTCTACTACTTTTGATGGTGTGCAGAGTAAAGTTATAGGTCTGTATGAAGCTGCTTGTGTAGGTGTTTTGTTTGGTTTTTTTAGAAGTGCTATTATTTTCCCCAGTTTCCAAATGTGTGGTATAATGCAGTGTGAGTATGAATAATTGGCTATGTTTGTCAGTGTTTGTGTGCCATGGGGACCTAGATGTTTTAAATGAATGTTTGAAATGTTATCGATGCCCATGGCTGCAGAGTTTTAAGTTGTTTAATGATTCTAGCAGTGTCTTCTGTTGTGGCTAGTATTACTGTGTAATCTAATGGGAACTGTTGTTTGCGTCTGTAGATGTGTCTGTCTTCTTTGTATTTGCGTAGGTGGCTGATTTTTGCGTAGTGGTTTATTAAGATGTTGGCTTGTTGTTTGCGTGAAGGATCTTGTCAGATGTGGTGATTGAGGCGTGACTTTGAGTGTTCCCACTGTTTGAATTGATGAGACTGTTGATAGTTTTGTGTAGTTTGGATGGGTTGGTTCTGTAGTCTAGTGTACCTTGAAAAAGTTTGCCAGTTCTCTGTCTGTTTTTGAGTTAATTTGGTGTTTATTTCTGTGTTTAAATCATGTATGCAATTTGTTGTGATTTGTGTGTGTGGGGTTGGTGTATTTCTTAAATTGTTTCGTTCTGTTATGAGTCTGTTTATGTCAGGCGTGAAGTTTGGGTTGTAGTGTTTTCTGTTGCCTTTAGGAACGTTTCTTTTGTCTGCATTGTTTTTATGTCGTTGAATTGTATTGTTGTATTGTTTAGTGTCTGTGATGATGTTATGTGTGTGTGGTTTAACTCCTGGAAATGAGCCTCAGTGGTTTCCAAGTACTCATCCCAGGCAGCGCGCTTGTAGTTAGGGATGGTGTGTCTTGTATGTGAGAAAGTGTCATGTGTGGTTCGGAGTGTTATTAAAATACGAAGGTGGTCTGATGATAGGTCTGTTTGTGTTTTCCATGTGATTGATGGTGCTATGTTGGGTGAGCAAAATGTTATGTCTGGGGAAGTGAGACTAAAGTTGGCTTGGTGTGGTATGTGTGTGTGTGTGCATATCTGTGTTGTTTAGTATGTATAGCTGGTCTAATTGTGTTGAGATGTCTGTGCCTCTTTGTGTGATGTCTTGGTGGGCGTACCAGTCTGTGTGTTTGGCATTGAAATCTCCTCCCAGAAGCATATCTGGGAGGGTATTCAATGCCTGCAGTCTAATTGTGAAGTTTGCTGGTAAACCCGGTGAATATTCTGGAGGGATGTATGTGTTGATGATTGTGATTTGTTTATTGTGCCCTATTTTGATATTAAATGCTTGTAGTTCTGTATGTCTGTCTACTTGTGTTAGTGTTCTGATGTGCTGCGTTTTTTCAATGTAGGATATGTTATGGTGTATGTATGTGATGAGGCCTCCGCCATCACCATGTTGTCTGTCTTGTCTGATGGCTGTGTAATTTGGTATGTTGGGTGTTTTATGTGTGTGTTTTCAGTTTTGTTTCTTGAATGATGGCTATGTGGATCTTTTGTTTGTGCATGAAAATGTTTTAGTTCAATGTGTTTTATTAAATGCCGTCAATGTTTAATTGTAAGATGTTTATGTTGCACCACATTATGTCTAAGTGTGTGAGTGTGTATTTAGTGGTGCATTTCTGTGGGCGTTAGGTGAGTGTGTGCTATGGGGTGTTGGGGTTTGTGGGGATGTTTGATTTGTAGGAATGGGTGATGGTGTTCTGGATTGGAGGAAAGTGTGGTAGATGTGGGAGATGGTGATCTGTGTGGTGTTGGTTGGTTGGTGTTTTGTTGGATAGGAAGTGCTTGTTGTGAATTGTTATTGTTTGTTTGTGTGTGTGTTACGGCATATGATGCACTTCCAATGTACATTGTAGTCTTTTAGTGTTCTCAGTGTGGTGCACCGAAGGTGTACCCACCCACCACACAAGTTGCAGTGGACTGATCCACCCCCGGCGTGAGAAGCTGTGACTCGTGTGCTGCAGATGGGACATGTGTAGGGGCCTGGGTTTAATTCTATGTCACCGGCTAGGATTAATTGTAGGGATATAGTAGCCGGGTTACCATATCCCTTCAGGAAAAAAACTGGAGATCCAGTTGCGCAGCGCCACCCCGGGCGCGGTACCCTGCAGAGCACTGGGGAGCCACTCCTCCTCTTCTCCCCTCCCTTGTCTTCGCAGTGGGGTTGTATTGTGGACGTTTGATCCAGGGGGCCGTCGTTCCACCGCCGTCTGGAGAGGTCCCACGATGATGACGCGTCCACTCCGGAACCAACAGCTATGTAATTACTTGGTAAGTTACTTATACATAATGACCCATTAAGCCTACAACCCTCAACATGCAACTTATAGGGGGGAACCCCCTCACCCCCCATGAAAAACCAAAATTTTAAGGTCGGGTGGTGGGGAGAAGTCCAGAAATCCCACTCCCCAACTTAGGTTACCAACACACTGATCCTATACTGGGTTAGTTTACACAGGGAGGATCAAGATGTTTGTAGCTTATATTCCTGGGCTATACTAAACTCGTTGCTGTACTTTCTGCTTTACCAAAATCTTGGTTTTATTTGAGGAACCCCTTTACTAGCTGGGCCTTGAGAGGCCTACGGGAGATTGTGATGTGTTTGTGAAGCATTTCCAGCCAAAATAAAAACCAAATTCATCAGAATCACAAATAAAACTGGGTTATCAAATAATTCACTTTCAACAGTCTATTTTCAACAGTCTTAAAGTAGTGATAGTAGTCTATATTACGCTATGCCTGTGTACGATACTAATTGATGGATATAGGCCTAGGGCAAGGGTGCTGAGAACCACGAAAACAAGTCCATTGAGGGGTGCGGAGTCTGAAATTCGGTCTCGATTGCAATACAGCGGCTAAAAACAGCAAAAAATATGCTAGATAAGCTAAGCAGTTAAAAAATGGGGCAACAAACTACGATACTAGCCAACTATTGAGCCTATTCGGCTAACATTGGCCAGCCTGCCCCAGTTGAGACTACCCTAGGCCTATATACCAAACGAAAGTGAACTCACTGTTTTAAAATGTCTTTCACGCATTCTTGAACTTCGATATTGTATTTCTTGCATAACTGTTTGTACTGTTCATCAGGTGAAGCCATAAACTATAAAAACAGACCTCGTGAGCTGGCCTAACTTTCCATGAATGTTCGTAACTCCGCAAATATATTTGTTTACAAACAAACCTAAATCCTGGCTTCCTATTGGTCGAAAAGGTTGATGACGTCACCATTGACCGTATACAACAAGGTGTTCAATGGTGCTCAGAGAGAGGCCGCTTGATCTATCATCTTACCACTCCCACGAATGTTGACGTTGAATTGTGTGTGTGTGTGTGTGTGTGTGTGTATGTGTGTATTCTTAATCTCTGGGCATATCATTTTCTAATTTTCTAAACAATAACTCGTAGTAGACACACGTTACTTTTAGTGAAGCACATGTTAAGTATGTGTAGATATACGTTCCATCAAAACTGCAAGTGAAAAAAAAAAAAAAAAATATATATATATATATATATATATATATATATATATATATATATATATAT
>NC_089743.1:42053976-42056476 GCF_040412425.1 Macrobrachium rosenbergii
GCTTTTAAACAGTTATTTTGCTAGCATAGAATTTATTGGCTCCCAATTGCGGATGCAGTTTTAAATTAATTTTTTTTAGTTTTGTGAGTTTTAGACTCGCAAATTTAAAAAAAACTCTTTTAAAAGAGCCCATTACTATTACTCCTGGTACAATAAAGAAATATATAATTACAGAAGAAAAGACTTTATAATATGTATTAATCTAAGCAAAATATACAGCATAGAAACTTCAAGTAATGAATGAAATGACAAACTGCGTTCTCCTATAAAAGCTATTTTGCATTGACACACTGTTTCTTTTTGGCTCCTCACAAAAATAAATTTACAGACTATCTTTGGCAGACAATTGTTTTTTAATCAAGTCTCGTCGCTAGGCCGATGCGTATCCCTTATTTGCACGGCCATTTCCACATTCTCGGCAGCTCCTTGCACGTGAGTGTGGAAGAACTCGTCTCTCATGCGACCCTGGGCGTCGTGCACGGGCATCGCCTTCGCGCAGATTCCGAGAACTCTCGAGACGCAGGCGCACAAGACACCGGTGATTCTGTTCCGGTAGGACCTGTTGAAACCCAGGAAGACGACGGGATCGACGAAGAAGTGGCAGGAGAAGAGGGTGTGAAAGAAGATGTCCTCCTGTACAGTAGTGGTTGGCAAGAAGTGGTAGACGGTGTGCGGCAACCCGATTGCCAGGTTCAGGATCAAGACAGCCATGATGGCATGAGTGGCTCGGTCAAGGGTTGGGCTTGGTTTGCCGTCTACGCTGAGTAGTTGGCGTTTGTTCCTCTGTACCTGGGGACGCAAATGAAGTTTTAAATGAAGCAAATGTTTCATACTTGATCTGATGCACTGTTTGATACAGGTACAGACAGTTAAATTAGCCATGATAGCGGACAACAATGAAATGAATGTCGTGTAGCTCTGAGGCCACTTGTTCTGAAAGACATCATTTTTTTGGCCAAGCGTCAATGGCAAGCGACTAAACAATTTCTTTAACAAATTAATACAGCCAATAGATGTTGCTCCATTACATGATAATCATCATTTACTGAATAGCCTTCAAATAATGTAGAAACCTGATCTGCATATCAATTTTCGCGTGACATGACCAGAAATACAGAGCCCCCAGAAACTGCAGAAAGCAGCAAATCGAGGGAGAACTTCTAAGCTACTCACAACGACAATCATGGCTCCGTAGCAGCCCACAGTGACCAGCATCGGTGAAAAAATATGAAAGACGCTGTAAATGACCACCACCCAAATTACGGTGAAATGTTCCATCAGTAGCAAGTACCCCATGCCCTGAAAGAGGAGACATTTCAGACGAGTCCGCCGGAGTCCGCGATAAGCATTAGGAGTCATCGATAAAAAGAGGATTTATTCATTTTTGCATCAGGACTTGATAAGTTTGATATACTACATGTGGTTCATACTGCATACCTCATATTTTCTGAAAGTGATCGGTGTATACTAAGAATGTTTGCCAAAAAGATTATTATTATCAGTCTAAAAATGAACCCTATTCTGGAACAAGCCATTGCCTTGAAATTCAAGCTTCCAAAGAATATTACAGTGTTCATTTGAAAGACGTAACAGACGGTAACAGGAAATACAGGACGAAGAGATCAGTGATTAGAAAAGAAAAAATAAATTACCAAAAAAATAAACATAAAAATGTAGGTAAATTATTTGAATAGAAGGAGAATTGTTTTACGGTAGTAATGTGTTGTATCTACGCTTGAACTTCTGAGGTTCTAATTGAACAGCATCCTCTGTGAGACTGTTCTCCACACCTTAGGCTTGGACACTTGCCTTTAATTTCAGTTTTAGTTAAAAAAAAAAAAGAACTCAATTCGTTCAGCTGGCTCTGGGATGTTTGTGGTTATACTTGTAAGGCCTGTTTACTTTGATAATGGGATAAAGAAAAAGGCTGTAAATGGTTCACGTTAAAAAAAAAAGTAATAGGTCATTGTAATGATAATGAAGGTGCTATGAAAATTTACCAAACACCTGTGTTATTTATTTATCACGTTACTTATTGATTTCCCTATTATTTTTTACCGGGGTTCATGGCTAATTCGGTTGAAAACATGAGTATAATAGGTTACATTTTTCATAAATTTAAATGGCCAGTTTACTCATACTTTCAAAATGTCCTCATTAGGTAAAGTAAATTCACAGTTGTTTTTTTTCTCTTGAATATTAAGAAAAAGCTGCAGTCAGTTTCTCTGGATGAAAGTCCCTTGGGGGGATGAACTCCTGGTGCCTTTAAGTAGCCCAGACCTGCTACTGCTTGATTAACATATGGTAGATTTACATCTTGATTTGTCTTCGTTAGATGAGGTTATAAGTTTACGAGAGGAGTTGACAATAATAATAATAATAATAATAATAATAATAATAATAATAATAATAAGTGGTAATCACAAGAATATGAATAATTAAAAAAACAAACATCTTAATGGCTGATTACAACAAAAATAAGATGACAAAAATAACTGGA
>NC_089743.1:42061476-42063976 GCF_040412425.1 Macrobrachium rosenbergii
CTTATTTCTGCAAGATTTTCATGCAGTGGTTTTTTGAGTTTACAGAAATCATGAAAAAACTGCAATAGATTTCACAGAATTTTTAGTAGTCATAACATTTAAATGTGGTGGTATATTAAGTTTATAAAAATTGATAAAAAATAGCAATAAACGTCACTATTTTTCTTTTTGTCTTTTAAAGAAAGTATGAGTGATATATCTACATGCAATGCTTTATTGATTTAATAAAAAATTTTAAATTTGATGATTTTTTTTTTTTTTGGCTTACCGAAGAAATTCCAACCTGAAGAATTTAAGTTAAATTTATTGACTGATTTTTTTTCAGTCTTTAAAGAAACAAGTCTGTGGTATTTAAATATAAGGTTTAAATGCAGTTGTTTTTTTTGGTTAATATGTTGTTTGAGATTTTTTTTTATTAAAGTAACATTTTTATAGATTTGAAATTTACCTCATTAATATTTTATTTGTCATATACACCGTATTTGCTTTATTACATATTTTTTTCTCTAATTACATGATATTATTCACATGACAAATTTGAATGACATTATATTATACCTACGAGAGAGAGAGAGAGAGAGAGAGAGAGAGAGAGAGAGAGAGAGAGAGAGAGAGAGAGAGAGAGAGAGATACACAAAAACTACCTGTTTCCCAAACTTACAGATTGTTCCAAGAGCGCAGACGGCGTAAGCGTGGAAGATGCTGTGCTCTATGATATGCCTTATTGAGTCCGTCTCATTGAGACTGGCTGCGTTGTTTCGCATTCTCAAGAAATCACAAAAGGCGTCGGCTTTATGCATGATGGTCCTAGTGAAGTATATACCTTCTTCTTCTTCTCCTTTTCTTCTGTCCTCATGCTCCCTTCGTCTGTTTACAATCCCTCCCTTCTTGGAGCGTTTACAGTGTCTTCCTTCGTTTGTTGACAACTCCCTTTCAACCTAGCGGTACACTTGTAGTAGTGGGATATGCCTTTATAACGGCTCCCTTGTTCGTTCTATTCCTCTGATTATATTCTTTCGTTCATGTCTGAAGCCGCTTTTCAATCTTCATTTACTTTATTCGCTGTGTTTCAATATCGTGTAACAGTTATCGTCAAATGGCGGACTGTCTAAAGTCCTACCAGTTTTGGCGAAATCGTACCTCCTACGTGGTCCCGTACACTCCTGTTTACGTTTTCAAAGTCTGTGATTAGATTTCACCAAGGCACGATTCCGTTGTTTTGCACAGTCTTAAGATTTATCGTCCAGCATCGGGAATTTGTGTGAGTTCTTCTTGCAATCCTCATGGTTTCCGGCTTCCTTTTTATCTAAAACTACACTTAAAACTTTTATGACAGGGATTATAAAAGTATTATGGAATGTGAACTGAATACGTGGCCACGAGGAAAGTGAAAAAAAAGGAGTGCAAGATCTTCTGTATTTACTCAAAGGACCAGAAAGATGTATAGGCCTAACATTTAGGCCAAGTGCTGGAACCTATGAGGTCGTTCAGCAATGAAAGGGAAATTGAGAGTGGAAAGGTTCTAAAGTTGCAACAGGAAGAAAACCTCGCAGTTGCACAGAGAAACAATTGTTAGCAGAGGGTGGAACGTAAGATGGAAGAAAGAATATAAACGGAGGTACAGTAAAAGGAATGAAAGGGATTGCAGCTGAGGCCAGAAGGGACGCTGCAAAGAGCCTAAGTAATGCACATATTGCACCTCTTGAGGTGCATTGACCGCACTAACCGCCCCCCCCCCCGCCCCGTCCCCATTGGGAAATAATTACTCTTAAGCATTCCCAAGCAAACTCTATACATGAATCAGAAAAGGACTGCAAAGAAGACTAGGTTTTACATAATTTTGTAGACCCACGTTAAAAATCACATAGAAATTATTGGCCCCATAATAGCATAATAACAAGATGCAAAATCATTTTCTCAGGAAACCTCTTACAATCTGAAATAATGCAGCGAACAAATGAAAATAGTATCAGTTTAAGTATAGGTTTATATACCTTTTACCTCATCCTACACGTGATTTGAATTGAGTATAGAATTTAGGCCAACGGCCAAGCGCTGGGACCTATGATGTCATTCAGCGCTGAAACGGAAATTGACAGTAAAAGGTTTGAAAGGTGTAACAGGAGGAAAACCTCGAAGTTCGAATATGGTTAATTATTCCAGAGGTCCTCAGCCTTTCCTTGGCTAATCCAGTACCTGAATTAATCTAGGGCAGCTGTTCCCCATCTGGAGACCACCCTCTGATGTAATGAATTGCTCTTGTGTCTTAAGTCAGTTTTATGCTCTTTTCTTCTGAGTTTACTACTTTTTTTTTTTGTAACAGTCTTCTATTTAGTCTTGGTTTACTGATGTGTGTAGTTCATTCAATACTAAAGATCTTGCAATCTTGTTTTGCTTTCCTAGTGGTCATATGTTCAGTTTACACAAACACAACACATATATGTGTGTAAGTGTGTATATATATATATATATATATATATATATATATATATATATATAT
>NC_089743.1:42068976-42138976 GCF_040412425.1 Macrobrachium rosenbergii
AGGCTCCTGTATAACTCCTTTTGTTTTCTGTTTTATATGCTCCTGGTTATCTTACAAGGTCACTGTAGAGTAAAGTAATAAAATTAGAGACATAAAATCTACCTGCACCAGGAAACATATAAATATATATATATATATATATATATATATATATATATATATATATATATATATATATATATATATATATATATATATATATATATATATATATATATATATATATATATATATATATATATATATATATATATATATATATATATATATATATATATATATATATATATATATATATATATATATATGAATTGGGCTTGAAGTTATTTCATAAAACGATAGGAGTTTTATTTTAGCTACAACTAAAATGCAGAACAGTTTGCCCAGTGCATTTGTGGGATCTGCGCTCCAAATGTTTAGGCGAGGAGCAAATTCCTTCCTACTCTCTGTTGTTGACATCTCCTGAACTCAAACGAATCACTTTTATTTTCTGTTCCCTCATATTTATACATTTATCACCTTTCCTTTTGACTTGTCTCTCTCTGCAGGCTGATTCTCCTTACATTATATTAGTCTGTTGACTGTCCTAAATGGTTTTCAGCCGAAGATTTAAAGAAAGAAATGGAAATATACTTTTTTTTATACAGAACCATTCAAGAAATAGAAGAGAAACAGTTTCCCGGAAACAGGATTTTATTTTATTTATTTATTCATTTTTGTTCCATGAGTTGTTCATGATGAAGTTTCATCCGATGGTTGGTATTAACTGACAAAAAATAAAAAAAAAATTCATGACTCATTTTACAGTGAGTCATGATTTTTTTGTTTCAATTTACAGTGATTAAGTAAAGTCATGTGACATGCATGTTTTCATGCAAAGAGTAAAATAAGCGTGATTCTATACACTGAGTGTGATAGTATCAAATTTAGCAGTTTTATATTTCTATAGACTTTTGAAATTTCCAGCCACGTTAAATAAAATAAAATAAATATTAAAAAAAAAATTTGGTAATACAAAAAAAATTATTGAAAACAGCTGCACAAGGATGGCAGTCACAGCTGAGCTGTTAATTTGTATAATACGTGTATCAAAGATTGCGTCATTCAATCAGTCATAAGGTACGTGTTGGAGAGAAATGGAATTTTGTTTTTTAAATAACGTTGTGGAATGTCATTATCAGTAATAATTATCATTATAATCTTTATAATTATGAATTTAAAGAGCCTATGAGGGTAATATGAATCTGTCAAATGTTTGGGAATCTATTGATATATATATATATATATATATATATATATATATATATATATATATATATATATATATATATATATATATATATATATATATATATATATATATATATATATATATATATATATATATATATATATATATATATATATATATATATATATATATATATATATATATATATATATATATATATATATATAAATATATATATATATATATATATATATATATATATATATAAATATATATATATATATATATATATATATATATATATATATATATATATATATATATATATATATATATATATATATATATATATTATATATATTCAATAGATTCCCAAACATTTGACAGATTCATATTACCTGCATAGGCTCTTTAAATTCATAATTATAAAGATTATAATGATAATTATTACTGATAATGACATTCCACAACGTTATTTAAAAAAAATCGATTTCTCTCTAACACGTACCGTATGACTGATTGAATGACGCAATCTTTGATACACGTATTATACAAATTAACAGCTCAGCTGTGACTGCCATCCTTGTGCAACTGTTTTCAATAATTTTTTTTGTATTACCAAAATTTCTTTTAAATATTTTTTTTTATTTGATTTAACGTGGCTGGAATTTTCAAATGTCTATAGAAATATAAAACTGCTAAATATGATACTATCACACTCAGTGTATAGAATCACGCTTATTTTACTCTTTGCATGAAAACGTGCATGTCACGTGGCTTTACTTAATCACTGTAAATTGAAACAAAAAATTCATGACTCACTGTAAAGTGAGTCATGATTTTTATTTCAAATTTTTGTCAGTTAATACCAACCATAGGATGAAACTTCATCATGAACAACTCATGGGACAAAAATAAATAAATAAAATAAAATAAAATAAAATCCTGTTTCCGGGAAACTGTTTCTCTTCTATTTCTTGAATGGTTCTACATAAAAAAAGTGTATTTCCATTTCTTTCTTTAAATCTTCGGCTGGAAACCCTTTAGGACAGTCAACAGACTAATACAATATAAGGAGAATCAGCCATTTGTATGTGATTCATTTATCACACATTACCACAGGTGAAAAATAAGGTCCTGACCGGTTTCGACTTTATTTCCAAGCCACTGGCAAAGGACTGATACAAAGTATTAGAAGTCACAAATATATATACTTAAGGAACAGTACTGACGAACAAACAACCGTTAGAGACTACATATCCACCCACAGGTCGGTGTCAAGGTAGGAGTGGCCTTCAAAACTCATTCGACTAAAAATCACAATATACTTTCAGGGGACAATACTGACAAACATACCAACCATAGGCGACACCAGATCCACACCTGACAGGTGTCAGCGAGACGGGGTTTAGAAAACTCATTAGCACTGCTGCCCCTGCACCGTGTTTACAAATACGATAATCTTATTTCCATACATCTCTACTTCTTTTTTCTTTTAACATGCTTTTTTTTCCCCATTTTTTGTATAGGGTAAGCACGATGCCTTCTTTTGAAGGACTTTGATTTGGCTTTGTGGTAGACTGTAGTCTCGATCGGCTGCCCTGCCTGACATCGCTTAGACGCTGGTAGCACATGTGCATGTATCATACTGTTATACCCCTTTCAGATTAAACACTTCTTTTTGGAAGTGTTACATAACGGACCTTGCAGTCTACCATCAGAGACGTGGTACCCTCAGCTCTCACTCGCTCCCCTCTCCCTATCACTCTCCCTACAGATCCCCCCTCTCGGACTCCGCTCGCATATTTCCCCTCTCAGCAAATCTCTCTCTCTCTCACAGCACACAGAATTCTCTCTCTCGAACATCATCCTGAAAAAGAAATGGATATTCTAAGGAAACGCAATCTTTCCTACAAAAATAGATTTATTATCAACAAACCCAACAAGTAATGAATGAACAAAGAAAAGATTAAAATGCATAATAAATGAATTATCAAGTCAAAATGGTCTACTCAAGATTTATTCTTACTCTGACTAAAAAAAAAAATCTTACTATGACTGAAAAGTCTTTACACCCAAAACTATCACACACTCCATCTTAGACATTATACGTCTAGTCTCAAAGTCAACCACATGAGAAATAACCACATTGCAAAGATTGCAGGGTCCTTTCCTATAACCACAGCAATTCCACAGACATCTGTCGAAGAATTAAGCAAAATCGTAATCTCCCACAAATATACAAGTGCAAAACATAATAATGAAAAGTTTAAAATGCATGGTTAACAATCGTTAAACAAAACACAATAAAATAGAAAATTAAAGTGACGTAAATGGTTATGTTCAACTCTCCACACAAATTCATAAGTGTCTTGAAATCATGGTAAAATTCACAAGTTCACAGTTCACACAGAACAATGAAAAGTCTGAACTTTACCTTATCTGCCAGTTTCTAAGAGATTGGAACACTCAAAGCTACGTCTGGACGATAACTCTCTTGCTTCGCTAATAATCGATCAGACTTACTTTTAGGCAGAATTAGACACACAATCCATATTTTCTAACGCACGAACTCACGCACTCGCATACCAGCTCGGTCGTCTGTTTCACATATCAGAGCCAATATTGTGTGTTCATCAAGCCAAACAGCTGAAGTAACCAAACTATTTGCTGAATGCAATGATTTTGCGACTGAGCATTCGACCTAGTTCACTCTTGAAGCGATCTTTCTTTCATCACACCTTATAACATGGTAATTCTAAATTAGACATATTTCCTTATATAATACCAATCACCTGCTCCCTTTATCCCAGCAGCGAGGAGAGTTGAGCAGTTAGGTCAACAGTTCGAGACGTGTGAGGTGTCTATTATGTTTTTAGGAGATGTTGGAGTGGCTTTGTTTGCGTGTATTAGTCTGTAACACCGATTTGCTTTTAAGCAAACCTATCTGTTGATTTCATACATAATCCCAGAGAGTCTACATGGATAGCAAAGTGTCCGCCTCTTTGACCGGTCGGCTGCGGATTTGAACCCGCACCACAGACCTCTATGAAGTCCAAAGCTGCTGCTCTACCGACTTGGCCATTGAGGCTCTATTTCCATATATCTCTACTGCCTACCTTAAAATTTAAACAATTTACAGATTTCTTTTGATTTTAAAGGATCAAGTTCATATATCCCTTAAGTGATATTCATAGTATGGCCGTGACTTTCTTTTATAAAGCTAGGTTGAATGATATTTCTTTCCAGTGCATTATTAGAATGTACAATCCTCCTTGCCCCTTCCCAGTTGATAGCATGATTGTTCTCACTAACATGTACAGAAATACCACTGTTCCCCTGTGCATATCTCACACGTTTTTTAAGCTGTTCTATTCTCTTTTCCAGTGCTTTACCCCTTTGGCCAATATAAAAGTTGTCACAAAACTAAAGGGTGTATATATAAAATTCCATGTAAGTCTTGTGACAACTTTTATATTGGCCAAATGGGTAAAGCACTGGAAAAGAGAATAGAACAGCATAAAAAATGTGTGAGATATGCACAGGGGAACAGTGGTATTTTTGTACATGTTAGTGAGAACAATCATGCTATCAACTGGGAAGGGGCAAGGAGGATTTTATATTCTAATAACACACTGGAAAGGAATACAATTCAATCTAGCTTTATAAAAGAAAGTTACAACCACACTATGAATATCACTCAAGGGATATATAAACTTGATCCTTTAATATCAAAAGAAATGTGTAAATTGTTTAAATATTTTAAGGTAGGCAGTAGAGATATATGGAAATAAGGTTATCGTATTTGTAAACACGGTACAGGGGCAACAGTGCTAATGAGTTTTCCAAACCCCACCTCCCTGACACCTGTCAGGTGTGGATCTGATGTCTCCTATGGTCGGTATGTTTATCAGTATTGTCCCCTGAGAGTATATTGTGATTTTTAGCCAAATGAGTTTTGAAGGCCACTCCTACCTTGACACTGGCCTGTGGGTGGATATGTAGTCTCTGACGGTTGTTTGTTCGTCAGTACTGTTCCTGTAGTATATATATTTGTGACTTCTAATACTCTGTATCAGTCCTTCATCAATGGCTTGGAAATAAAGTCGAAACTGGTCAGGACCTACACCCTGTCTCTTATTTTTCACCTGTCCTTATTTTTCACCTGTGGTAATGTGTATATATATATACATTATGTATATATATATATATATATATATATATATATATATATATATATATATATATATAAGGGCCGGAGCTGAGGCTCGAAGTATACATCACGAAGGAAGCAGTAGGGAAAGGCATCCTCATCATCTACAGTTTATTTTCAATGCCGACGTTTCGCGACGAATTCCAAGTCGCATTTTCAAGGCTATAAAATATAATATAATTTGCGAACATCAATAACAATATTTAAAAACAAAACACATTCCAATAAGTAAAAGGAGTTCACTAAAATCTTAAAACAACCTACCTATATGAAGGAAAGAACAAGACTAATATAAATAAGTAAAAACAGAGTGAGGAAAACCAGTTGCCCAAACTAGGCTATAAACAATTTCACTGAGGACGATTGAGTATTTAACGACGGTACAGTCTTCTTGATAATTATGGATTCTAGGATGGTTAAGTCGTTGTTGTTCTGCACTTGGCCTAAGATGGAAAAATCCTTGCTGTCAATATAAGTTTTACATAATTTTGAATGATTTTGTATATTTGATTGCTCAGGATTAGATAACCTGCTACCTGTTCTATGACTTATGCCTGTGTGAGATCTATGCGGACCTTCAACAGCCTCCTCGTGGGATCCCACGAGGAGGCTGTTGAAGGTCCACATAGATTCCCTACAGGGGCATAAGTCATAGAACAGGTAGCAAGTTATTTAATCCTGAGCAATCAAATATACGAAATCATTCAAAATTATGTAAAACTTATATTGACAGCAAGGATTTTTCCATCTTAGGCCAAGTGCAGAACAACAACGACTTAACCATCCTAGAATCCATAATTATCAAGAAGACTGTACCGTCGTTAAATACTCAATCGTCCTCAGTGAAATTGTTTATAGCCTAGTTTGGGCAACTGGTTTTCTCACTCTGTTTTTACTTATTTATATTAGTCTTGTTCTTTCCTTCATATAGGTAGGTTGTTTTAAGATTTTAGTGAACTCCTTTTACTTATTGGAATGTGTTTTGTTTTTTAAATATTTTTACTACAGAAAGAGCTGTTGTCATTGCATTGATTTGTTATTGATGTTCGCAAATTATATTATATTTTATAGCCTTGAAAATGCGACTTGGAATTCGTCGCGAAACGTCGGCATTGAAAATAAACTGTAGATGATGAGGATGCCTTTCCTACTGCTTCCTTCGTGATGTGTATATATATATATATATATATATATATATATATATATATATATATATATATATATATATATATATATATTATATATATATATTATTACAAGTGATCAAGCACCTGGTTATTACACAAATAGGCCAACAAATCTGTTGTACAAATGATTATACCAAAATTACCTCACATCGACCAGATATTTGAAACCTCATAACAAAGTGTCGACTGAATCACTAAAGGTACAATAATCCCATAAACTTACTTATCACTGGAGAAAATCAATGTAACTTTATCAAGTTATGGATGAGGTAACAATTACTAAGTTATATCCAGATTAATGGAATATGAGTTTCACTTCAGCCAGCACTGTAGCTGTCTCTCTGGTTCTATTTTACCTAGATAAGTCTCAGGTGAACAAACAGATACATCACTTACCTTATACACACTCATTAATGTCTGTAAGTACTGGTAATCAAAATGAAACGATATGTTTTAAAAACTTTAAACAAACAGGTTTATTTCTAAGTTCAAAAGTTATATGTAAAGTTCACAATCTCAAAAGATTTACCATTAATTGACAACAGTGTAAGACTTAAGTATCTCTTAATCAAGTTTAATTCACAAAATTTTGCTTTATCAAGAAAACAATCTGATTATGTAAGAATCAAACTATTAGCTATCACTTAAGTGCCAAGCTTTTACCTGTTTCAACAATTACAAACAGTCACCAAAATATTACTGATTGAAATCCACATAACTTTCTCCAAAAATCTCTATAGCAGGTAGTCACTAACAAAATGCTAAGAAATCACCAGCAAAACATGGCAACAATAGAATCACAATAATATGATAGCACAGACATATAAGAATGCGATACACAAAAATGAAAACACCACAATCACCAATATTGTGTTTAAAAATTACATCAATCTTTTATATAACTTTTCCTTACAAAGAAAAGTTAGACTCACTTCTTTCTAAGACCTATTCAAACAACAATTCTCTTTTACCAAGAATATTAACAAAACTCAATATTCACCGCATTACCTTTAGTAAACATTACACCAATATATCTTCTCTTCAACACTTGTACAAAATAATATTCCTGAACCCTTTTACAAAATTGACACACTCCTGGGGTGAGTTTAACAGGGCTTTACAATGGATATTTTCTGTTATTCCCGTTATAATATCGGGACTATTGAGAGAGAGAGAGAGAGAGAGAGAGAGAGAGAGAGAGAGAGAGAGAGAGAGAGAGAGAGAGAGTCTGAGGTCTTCCTCTAATGGCCCTTGCTACCAGACTGCTCTGTCTTTTACAAGACACTGTAGATTTAAGTCTCATAGGCTGAGAATACACATAGGGTGTTCACAGAGAGTACACATGTATGAACACACCTACACACACGTATACAAAGTATACTTGTACACACGATTGGGCTCGAAGCGAAACCAAACGTTATCACTTATGATTGACACTTGCTGGTTCAGGGTTTCAAAATCTTTTGTCAGCCTGGGGCAGCTGGACAAACAAATAAAGATGCTTTTAGAACACTTATTTGCTATTTCTCTATCTCTCTTTCTTAGATTACGAACAGAATAGGCATAGACAGAGTTAATACAGACTGAATAAGCAGTTAACTCGCTGACTGGGTGACAGCTCATCAATAACAAAAGTAAATGCTTTTTCCCTAAGCCACCTGAACAAACAAAGAAGCGAACCTTTTCTCTCGGCAGACAGGATGTGGTGACCTGACAAGCTTTTCAAAATACAATTTCAAAAGATTTAATAAAAGGGGAAAAATTTCCCATAGAATCATAAGTTTACATAACACACAACATATCTGTAAGAAAAGACATTTTAAAATCACGTCTTCACAACAAATGACGAATCTTGCAAGCAAAAATAAAAATTTTCACAGAGATATTACAAAATGGTTATAAATATTATATCACCTTATAATATATATATATATATATATATATATATATATATATATATATATATATATATATATATATATATAGTTTTACAAATAGACTAAGAAAGATGCTAATTGATACATGTGACAAACATATTGGGAAAGGTTATATTTCAAAACTTTTTTTAAGTCACCTTCAAATTTCTGAGGCAGGTGGCACTATTATTTAAAAACAAATATTCTGGAATGTATGGAATTTACTCTCCTTAGAAAATAAACTGATACAGTAACGAGTTAAAGGTACCCATAACAGAATATCAGTGTAAGATGACTGCATTCAACACCCATACTTCACTTCCATAAAGGGGGAGTTGGCTCAACAACCGTTTCAGACAATCTCACACGGCCTTAAACAGACGTTAGCTAAGGTCTCAGCACACGGAAAACAAACATGCAAATGAGGAAATAAAAAGTAAAACAAGAACAAGGAATAAATTCTCCTGGCTCTGCAAACTCTGGGATGGGAAGTTGGATAAAAATGTTACAATCTGAATACAGCCATTAAAACAAAAGAAAGCAGTTGTAGGAACAAGTGAGCCTCATGGGAACGATCAATGGAGGATTTTTCCTCATTGCGTCATGTGTTTGCAAACGTCCAAAAGTAAGCGCTTTTTTTATACCTTCTCGTTTAGAAAGGGTGGGGAGGATCATTCAAGCGAAGATGCAAATCTTTCCTACCCTAAAAGAATTTTCCTTGTACTTTCTCAATTTACTTACATTTTTATCTGTCTATTTATCCATATATAAATTTATCTTTTTTTCTTGTCTAATAACTGATCCTTTTTTTTTTTTATTTCATGGTACCTTCTGCTACCTCCTTCAAAATGAACACCATATTCGTTGGAAGCATGAATTTCAAGTCAATGGCCCTGTGGGCTTGTTCCACACGGATGAGCTTCGTCTTCTGAATAATAATAATAATAATAATAATAATAATAATAATAATAATAATAATAATAATAATAATCTCCTCTTAAAACCTCAAAATCATCAGTGCCTCAGGATTACAGCAAACAAAAAGTGAATAAATGCTTAACAACACTAAGCCTAATGATGTGAGCCTAAGTCCTGGTGAACTTGTTCAACTGATGTAATATTCTAACATTTACAAATAGCAGATCAAATAAAATTTTCCTGCTCTGATTTAGTAAACACGTAACCTAGGCATGCTTCCCAAAACGAGTAACGTGTTGCCATTCAGACGAGAAACAGAGAAACGAACTTGTCCGAAAGATTTTGAGAAAGTGTAAAAACTCTTTGGTCAATGGCGAGTGGGAAGCTTGATGACGCAATAATTGTAGAGCGGAGTGACGTGCGCTTCAGACTTAGTCGGCGCAGGTCTATATAGTTCTCAGCAAGATCTTTCCTCTTCTTCCGCCTTAGGCCTTGAAAAAATTCTATATATATATCTATACAGTGTATATATATATATATATATATATATATATATATATATATACTGTATATATATAATATATATATATATATATATATATATATATATATATATATATATATATGTTTGTATGTATTTCTTTGAGTGACACTCAGGATGTACTGTAGGTCTAGTTCCAGATTTAGTTTCATCATTATGCTTCTTCTAGCGATAAAAGAATTCGAAAGAAATATATATTTATGAATATATACATATATATGCACATATATCTATCTATCTATCTATCTATCTATCTATATATATATTTATATATATATATATATATATATATATATATATATATATATATATATATATATATATGGCAAGAAAATCATGACTTAAAATAGTAAATAGACTAAGTTACAAAAATATTTTAAAAGCATTAAAAGCAACAGGACACTTTCAACTGGGCCAATTACGTCACTATATCTTCCCCTTCACAAAGGCCAAAATATTGCTTAAAAAATAAAAGTATATAAATAGAAAATATGTCAGAAACAAAACAAAACAAAAAATAAGGTCATTGCCTTCAAGTTTTTGTTAAAATGCCTTGACCTCCATTTTAGTGCACCTGGGTCAGATTATACTTCCGTGGTGAATACTAGGCTGACTTAAAATAGTTCTCATTATTTTATCTCTATCGAATGTGCCTTTTGAAAAACATAGGACTGTGATGGGTTACGTTGGTAAGAGTGTGGATTAATCAGCAATGCTTCCATACTTCTCAAGTGGTCTCTATTTTATCAGTTATAGCATTCTAAATAAGTAGTACTTACGGTTTAAGTCAACTGAAAATTTACGGGGCATGCTTAACGGGTCTGTAAAATCTAGGCCTATGCCAGTAATAATAATAATAATAATAATAATAATAATAATAATAATAATAATAATAATAATAATAATAAAACTTCAGTCGTCCAATATTTGTATCATCCATTGCTTGAATGATATGGACACATCATGCGAAGTTTTCATTCTGTAGAAAAAGATATTTAAATGAAAAAGATACTCGCTGACGAACTTGCTCCCTACAAAAATAAACTGTTCCCTTACACAATGCGTAGTACAAAATGTTAGTACGTTTGCATAAGATAGCTCGTATATGGCTGCACAATACCGGTCAACGCCCTTGGGACGGGTACGTGTATTAGTCGTGTAGAGCATAGCCAAATGCAACTACTTCACTTTCTGAAGATTGCACCATGATTTACGTTCTCCAGTTATCTTCAGCTGTTCTTTCTGTTTCCTGTGACACTCGGCAATGTTGCATTATGCTGTGTGTTCGATACACGACGATCCCTGGCTTTTATTTGTTGATTTATCGAAATAATCTCGAGATTTTTAACGCGTGATGCATGGTCCCATGCGCATCTTGGGGACACCACACACTTTCATTGTAAGAAAGGTGTCAAAAATTATTTTTGGTTGACTTCTGTTTTACTTTTTCATTTCCTGCTTCTTCTGAGACGTGGGACTGATGCTGAGGTCCTGACTAACAAGCCATTTTGCTACTAAGAATAACTCTGAGAACTAGTAGAGCAATGCATAAACTGACTTTTAGCATCTGTAAATATTGTTTCCTTGTCTGCCCTGATGCCATATCTTCAGCTACCGAAAAAGTTGTGATCAAGTCTTAATTCCTTGCTATTACATTCAAGGAGAGCTAAAAGCATGTTTCAGTATTCATAATAGTACCTAGAGAAGGGATAGTGTGAACGTATAAGTTGACACTCGGCAAACACACGAAAAAAATTAGACTGGGCGATGATGAAAATCATCAAGCGACACACTGCACCGTACAAGAAAGGAAAATTAGACCCATTAATTGCAAACTACATCTGTGGTGCACAGAGAAATCGGTTACGCATGTGCAGATGTGTAAAGATGGGATTGCAGATGTGTGAAGCAGACACCTCACCTCGGTACCGTGGCTAAATTGTTCACCTTGCCCTTTAGTGTACCAACAAACCCAAGAGAGGCTGAACCAAAGCACAGGGAATTGCTTCAAACTGTGCTATTTTCATTTGCGTTCCCACAAATAACTGTCATGTACAAATAGATAAATAAATAAATAAATAAAAAACTTCCTTGGTGTGGAATCTTCGATGTTAGTCCTGTCCTTAAGATTGAGCAACATTCAAGTTACCTCCTGTTTCATTTTAACATCCCTCGACTATCTGAAGTCAAATCAATCATTATTTTCTAAAACGAAAGCTTGCAACTTCCATCAATTTCTGTTTAAAATCAATAATAATGAGTGCGTCTAATTCTCTCCGCCGCTTTGATTTCTACAAAGTAGCACGCAATAAGGCTTTGATTTCTGTACACTAGACGCGATAGCCACCCATGTCGCCTCTTTCTCTCTCTCTCTACAGCTTTTTACGTCATGGTAAACACGTACCAAAAAATGTCCCATTGTTTTCAGAGCAGACGCTTAACGGGTCCTCATCACAGAGGAGATCAACAGGGTAGGAAAGTTAGAAAAGTAACGTTTGACAGAACACTTTACTCTGCAGTTACAGTAGTATCACGGCTTTACCAAATCGCTAGACCAACCCCGGGAAAATAAGCGTTAATTATCGGCAATGTGCCAGAAGAGAGCAGATTTACGTCGTGAATATTGTTGCGACTGTCGGTTACACCATCTTACAGAACGGGAGAAGTCAATATGCCAGAAGCTCAACTCGCAGGGGTTGGTATGGTGCGTTTCTTGGGTACACGAGGAGAGAGAAAGCCATATGTGCCTTGGTTGGGACCCAGAGTCAGGGGGCGAGCTTAGGCTGACGCAACTTTTCGTGCGCTTGGAAAAATCCCGAGAAAAGGTCAACGGGTATAGCTATAGATCTAGCTATAGGAAGCTTTGGTATAAATCTGTGCTATAATGCAAAATGATTGTAATGTTGCTGTCATAATTTCATACACGAAAGTACCCTTGTCAGGCAACATAACACTTCGTATTCTGGCGAAGGCAGTTTTAAAGATGGCTTTCTTAAATAAGACCTCTTGACGTCATTGGGTAGAATCCTTGGCAGTTACAGTATGCGTATTTTAAATTATACTTTACAATAACATGCACAAATAATGACAAGGACTAATAATCATGATGCTAGTGTTGTTTTTTTGTGAATTTCCATAGAGGAAGTCACATTCATTGACAAAATATCGAATTGTTCCTTAGAATACCTTATCAGGTAAGGAATTGTTTTATATAAGTTTTATAATAGTTGTAAAAAAACAAGTACTGTACGACTTGTATGACTGTCCTCAGTTAATATGTTTACTAGATCCCTCATTAAGGTTTTGTCAAGACTGTGTTCCTTACTATTTTAACTGAATAATGCATACTTCATATTAATTGAAAAAAATTTACCTTACCGTAGTATTAACTTACTCTCCAAGGGAACTGTAGGCCTATATGATAAGCACATCTAATCTGACCAGTATGACAGTGACACTGTCCATCCATCTCTCAATTAGAATAGCTAGGTTCGAATTCTGGTCACGGGAGATGTTTATGTAATATATATATAAATCCCCTTGGGTTTAAAACATAAACAGCAATATATATATATATATATATATATATATATATATATATATATATATATATATATATATATATATATATGTGTGTGTGTGTGTGTGTGTGTGTGTGTGTGTGTGTGTGTAGAGAGAGAGAGCGAGAGGATTTTGGAAGGTAAGCACAAGTAAAACTGTGGTTTCATCACCTTTCGCGCTCCTTGGCACAATTGTGTTATTCAACAAGAAATACCTTGGAGTGGTTTTTCTTGCTCTCTTTTACCTTATGAAAATCGAAACTATATTTACGAGTTTTCCTTCACAAGTTTTACTAACTTGACCATAACCAGGTGACATTGTGTTTTTTTTCAAAAGGCACCGTTTTCTTTTTCAAGAATTGAATTGAAAACATCTACCAAGTGGAGGAATTCCGTATTTTTCAAGAACCGTTCTTTTGATATAAATTTTCCG
Organism: Macrobrachium rosenbergii; assembly: GCF_040412425.1. Classification (NCBI taxonomy): domain Eukaryota; kingdom Metazoa; phylum Arthropoda; class Malacostraca; order Decapoda; family Palaemonidae; genus Macrobrachium; species Macrobrachium rosenbergii. The sequence continues at coordinate 42,082,976 of NC_089743.1, forward strand.
CTATACGGAAGTTAATTAGAATAATTTCATTCTGCAAACAAACATCCTTAATATATATATATATATATATATATATATATATATATATATATATATATATATATATATATATATATATATATATTAGTCTAATATATTAGTCTAAACGTATGCCCGTTCCCTTGGAGGGAAACTTTGAATTAGATTGCTACACTAACCGCTCTCCACCTGGTTAAGCCTCTACCATGACTAAGTGACTATTAGGTGTATAACTAACTTTTTAAATTAACTAAACTTTCCTTTAAAAAAAAAAGTCCCGAGAATCCGATTTCAAGCCTGCTGTGGACCTCCGGACTCTAATTAGTTAACGAGAACCAAGGGCCGGTTCGCTCACCCATTCAAACCTAGTGACGTCACACGAATAGGCCACTCAGTAGGTATTTGTATGTCACTGTTAGACAGTGTTAGTATGTTACCTTAGTTTCCCTTAGGTCGTTGTGGTGTGTAGTTAAGTGCGTGAAATATCTAAAATTTTGAGCGTTAGGAGCTGAAGAAACGTAATTTTTAAATAAAAAATATATTCAAATTCAGTTGCTAATTCGTCCAAATAATGGTTTTGGGAATTGCAAGGACAAGTACGAAAGCAAAAACAGTGGTTGTGTGGAGTATCAAAACAGTTTTACACCAATGAAAAATACGCTGGTAAGTTAAAAATATCAGCGCTTGTGTGTGTGTATATATATATATATATATATATATATATATATATATATATATATATATATATATATATATATATATATATATATATATATATATATATATATATATATATATATATATATATATATATATATATATATATATATATATATATATATATATATATATATGTGTGTGTGTGTGTATTATAATTTTGAATAGATTATGAACCATTATGTGTAAATTCTGTAACAAAAAAAATAGCCTAAATATATTATAGGCCTAGATTTCTTTGATTTTTTCGTACATTTTTTGTTTACATATGTATTTTTTTTTTTTTTTGCCAGAAACGAATTGTGTATTCCGGAAGTATAAATAGCTTTCCTTTTTCTCTGTAAATGAAAATGGAAAGGAAAATTCAGTTAAAGTTGTGATTGAGAAATACCCTATAGGCAGGTACTTTGCCAAGCAAAGATTATGAAAGAGAGTCTAGATCAGTGATTCCTAAACTAGGGGGCGCATCCCCCTAAGGGGGCGCCAGAAGCTTCTAAGGGGGGCGCAAGCAGGGTTGCCAGATGGTGCCTATTTTTTTTTTTTAATTTGTGATATTAATTGCAAAATTGCCAAAAACATTATCACTGCTTCCACATGTTTTCTAATTATTATCTCAAAACATGCCAAAAATTCAAAATATATATGTCAGTTTTCATTTCAAGTCTTATTTATGAACTGAAATATAGTACAGTGCATACTTATAAAAAAATTTAACAGCAATGAAACAAAAATCTATCATTCATCCATATATTCATATAAGCAAATAAGGAACATATTGTATATAGTTTATAGTTGGCAAAATTTTCAGGGGTAGGGGGGCGGGGACGTGGAATTTATACATAATGCAGAGGTGGGCGCAAGGCAAAAAAGTTTAAGAACCGCTGGTCTAGATTTACTGACCTGCTTGCATTGTCAAGCAAACTAGAAACCCAATTTATTCTTGATACTTTGTACCGAAAAGCTGATACCGGTAATTATTGGAAGCGAAAAGTCGTTAGGAAGAAAGTGCAGTTAGCTCTCAAGCCTGTAAGTGTGTGTGTGTGTGTGTGCTGTTTGGGCTTTGTGTATGTGTCTGAGAGAGAGAGAGCACATATTCTCTGGTAGTACAATGTGAAGTTGATTTTTTCATCATGTCTAATGTTTGTAACTAGGTTTTTTTAAATGAATAATTCAACTCGCGCAGAGGGTGGTGTGTGGGATCTCTCTCTCTCTCTCTCTCTCTCTCTCTCACACACACGTTTACTTGAATTATTTCCTAGCCGCAGTTTGCTATGTAACTCCTTGTTTTTATTTGTTAGCCATTTTCACCTGAATTTTGCTATAGTCTCGGGTCCTTTTTCTCTTTGCCCTTACGTGGTGTACATGACCTCGGTGGCTCATATAGGACTACGGAATGAGTGAGTGAATGTACATTATGAATAACTCTAATAAATGATTTACCAGTCTTGACCAGACTGTAGGATGATCTTCCAATAGGCCTAGTCATGTAACTGATTGAACTTCAGAAGTTCAAACTGGGAGTCTTTGTTTTCAGTTTATTTGTTCCATCTTGTTCGGTTTTCTGCGTTATTCCTCTTATATAGTTTACTTTTTACTTCTGTGGGCCAGTTCTTGTGCAGTCTGCTTTTCCAGCTGGGGTTGCATCTTGGATAGGCCTAATGATAGTATTAAAGGTAATAATAATGATGATTAGAGAAGGTCTTAGAGCTGCAGAAGCAATCCGGATAACTTTATACGCTTATTTTCCTATGTATTATATGTATATATATATATATATAACTGAATCACGAAAATATGGAACGTGATGAATATATAAATAAAGATAAAATACGTTTCTTCGTGGATTTTATCTTTATATATATATAACGATAGCATGATCACCTATAGCTGGACCTGTTGATCTCGGGGACACTGTCGCTTCCTATATACATAATACAAAGCTCTAGACCTCGATTAGTATATGTCAATTCGCAGGGACGCTCTCTTTATAAAAAAAAAAAAGTTAAGTATTGCTGCTTTAAAAAAACGTGTGTCTAGACACTAGGTATGTGTACATCAGTACTATGGCAGATGCTTATAAAAAAAATTTGCCCTCTGTCATTTTGTGCAGATATCCTTATTATCTCACTCAGTTCACCTCTATTTATTTATTTATTATTTACTTATTTTTATTTATGTATTTATTAATTTATTTACTTACAATCTCGTGACTATTCCACACAGTAGAGGAGTTGTCTCGGAGTCACGTGATTCGTTGAGGAGTTGGTGTTAGCCACGGTCTGGGCGAAGTGTATTTGTCTACACCGTCTGGTTTAGCAAAATAGTTTTTTTTTTTATATTTTTAAGCGAGTATTTGGCAACGCTCTCTATGTGCTCTCCCTTACACAGTATTCGTTATAAAGATACATAGTTACGTATATTGCATACAATACAATACCTCTGGGTGCATTGTGTTTAATGATATTAGTTAACTCATGAACTCGTAGTTTTGGTAAACCGTGGTCGGACTAGGCTAACGAGACGAAGATCTTGAATAACACATTTGGCTCACTAGTGACATAATTCTCATTGTTTTCTATTTGATACACGATTAGTATAAAAAGACGACGTGAATTATTCTTACTTATTTGGATTGTATACAGTTTTTAAAGTTAGTGTTTATTTTTATAGGCTAGGCAGGTTGCGGTAGGTTTTTAGTTAGCTTTTACTGTAGGTAGGATGGCCTAGGCTAACTAACTTTTTCCTTTTTCACGCTCTGGGCTCTGGGGCTATTTGTAACCCGCTTGGAGGTATTATCAGCGACAAAAGGTGCGTGTATATATACTGTGTACACACACACACACACACACACACACATATATATATATATATATATATATATATATATATATATATATATATATATATATGTATATGTGTATATATATATATATATAAATTTGTATATATATATATATATATATATAACTTTTACACTAGAAGGTTAATATAGTAATAAAGAAATTCTTACTTTTCGTTGATCTAAATGCCTTTACCGGGAATAACCTCGTCAGTGAGAAAATGTAGAACAAAATTTACAAAAGCTTTTTTTCCCCTTTTTGTAGTTTATTTTTTATTAATAATATGATTATATGTAACTAGAAGACCCTGCGTAAAACTAGTATCTTTTAAATGTAATTGCTGCATCAGCTGCATTTGATGTGTATAAATCCTTTTCAGTCAGTCTTGTAATTGCTTTTTGGACTTACTGCATTGTACCAGTAATTCTCCTATGTTGATCATATTTCCGTAGATGGAGAACTAAATAATCATTGTTGGGAATTAATAAAAAGAAGACATCTAAAATGCAAAGTATCTTTGATCGCAAGGAAATCTTGACCAAGGTACCATATTATTATTATTATTATTATTATTATTATTATTATTATTATTATTATTATTATTATTATTATTATTATTATTATTATATGGAACAAGTCCACAGGGGCCACTGACTTGAAATTCAAGCTTCCAAAGAATATGGTGTTTCTTTGAGAGTCGTAACAGAAGATGATACGAAATACAGAAAGAAGAGCTCAGTTGTTATAAAAGAAAAAATAAATGAACAAATTAATAAATAAATAGATAAAAATGTAAGTAAATTGTTAAAATGCAAGGAGAATAATTGTTTTAGGGTAGTAATGCGTTGCATCTTCGTTTGAAGTTTTGAGGTTCCAATTGCACAGCAACCTCTGGGTCACGGGGGCTGGGCGGGGTTGTTCCTTGAGGTGTTCTTTGGGTAAGAAGTTTCTTGATATACAAAACTTAGGCTGTCAAGCCAAGCACTGGAGCACTTTCAGGCAATGCAGCGCTTGAAACAGTAAAAAGGGAGTTGGAGTAGCTGGACAGCAAGATAAAAGAGATCCAGAAAATGAGATGAAGTACAAGGATCTAAAGGTGGAACTGGAAGTAGCAGTTAGAGGTGCTGGACAGCAAGACTGAAGAAAGAAAGCAGGAATGGAGATAAAGTAAAAGGCTGAAAAGCAGGTGCAAGCTAGGGGCCGAAGGGAAGCTGCTAATGCTTACAGTGCATCACGTGAGGTGCAATGAAGGCAGCAGTAGGGCCGGTACAGTTCAGGTAACCAGGTGCATATTTGACCACCGGTAAAATCATTATACAATATATTTAGTATAAATTGCCTCGTTGTACGTTCTTTCCCACTAAGTATTTGTTGCATCACGTGACATACTATTAGCCCAGCCTGACCACGTTGCGCTATGTCGTGTCATGCTGACCCCGTCCCCCCTCTACCCATCCACTTTCCCCAACTCAGCTCTAACATCCCCCCCCCCCACCCATTCGCTCACTCTCGCCCATTCTACATCGACATCATTATCATCATTTCATCACCATAATAGTTATTTACTTTTTATTTATTTTTTCTTTTTTATTAACTGATCTCTTCTTTCTGTATTTCCCATTACCTTCTGTAAACTCTTTCAAGTGAACACCACCATATTCTTTGGAGGCTTGACTTTCAAGTCAATGGCCTCTGTGGGCTCATTCCATATGACTGGGGTTAATTTGAATAATATAATAATAATAATTTATGAGCCGGGACATCCATGAACAGGGCTTTTGAATAGGCATACTATTTTAGTCTGCTTCAAAGGATTCCTCAGTGGTGGGGCCGAGGCATTCTTTATTATTCGATTTTTTGGTTCATCAGTTATATTAATGTACGCTAAGGTCTAGTTGTGTATGTACTTTGGCGATACAGACATTTTTGAGGGCGGTGTTTCTTATAGCGGACTCGTTCTCTGTAATTATAGAGTGCATCCTTGTGTCATAGCACGGCTTGAAGGTGCTTACAGGGTCAGATTACTGCTGCTCTCCGTCATAATACCAGTGGTCAAATGAAATTCGTATCTCCTTGATGACCTGTCTGTTTGATTATCTGTCATTGATCAACATTTTGGGGGTATAGTTAGCAAAGAGAATCTCCTGCCATGGAGAAGTTGCAGTAAAAAAAAAAAAAACAACATGAAGTAGATGCACCAAATTGACATCATAAGAGACACCATTGTGAAAACAGAAATGACTGTGGTGTCCCCATGCCCAAGGTGCCTATGGCTGCTCAAGGCACTCCTGATCCAGCAGGAGAAGCACTTCGTGAACACGACACAGGAAGTGTTCCTGTTGCCCACCAACTTCAGGCACTCTTTTAATCAGGACCTAACGAGACCCAGACCAAAAACTCTTAATAGTGACCAAAACATTCACCTGGCAATACCAGTAGATAAGTTGCCATACAAGGAGAACAGCCATCTCTCAGCAAGGCTGCAACACTGAAACTGTGATTACTAAGATGAAATAGGCTTATGAGAAGTCTCACTAGCTAATTGAGGCACGAGATTTTATTCTCAGCCAACCAGCGATTGGTAAGCACCCTACCCACACAGACCGACCACCTGGTATATAAGGAGCCAGACTTGCCATTGCAGATCAATCTGCACTTTTCTTCAGGCGTGATCTTGCTAAGTGCAGCCTGAGCGAAACAGGGCCTAGGATTTACTCCAGAAACTACTTACCCAAGGAACACTCTTAAGGAACAAGAAACCCCTAGACCTACAGTACACCATATTTTGGTACCTAGCTCAAGACTTCTTGGCGAACATCAAAGTTACTTCGAATATATTACATTCTTTTTATTAAAACGGTTCCCACCAATAATTGTTTACTTCTCCATCTGTGAAAACATGGAGATTATAGGAGAGTTACCGGTATAATTCAATAATGTAAAAAAAGCAATTATAAGGAAGATGGAAAAGACTATGCAAATTAGATGCAACTGATGCAACTATCACATGCACAAGTAATTCTGTTAATAATGTATTATGAAAAACTAAACCTGGGTAAACATATCCGTAGAATTTTCCTCAGTACTTGGTATGGTTTATGTAAGCATGAGGGATTACCTCAAATTCTCTACTGTATTATTATTATTTCCCCGTAGGGGGTAGTGCCGTCAGTGCACCTCACGTGGTGCACTGTAGCCATTACCAAAGGTTATTTGCAGCGTCCATTCGGCCCCTAGCTGCAACCCCTCTCCTAACAATTACTTCATAGTGCAACATCGAGGTTTTATTCCTGTTACACCTTTCAAACCCACCTTCCCTCAATTTCCTTTCCAGCGATGACTGACCTCATAGGTCCTAGTGCTTGGCCTTTGGCCTAACTCTATATCCATTCCATTATTATTATTATTATTATTATTATTATTATTATTATTATTATTAGATAACAGTTGAAGGTTTCTATGTCTTTCCCTTGAAAAAGATTTTGCTATATGTATGGAGTAAAGCACAAATACATATAACAAACATACGAACGTACAAAGAGCAAGGTGTGTAATATCGTTTACTACCACAGCTATGCCTGTTGAAAAGTGACGTTACATTTCAGTCCAGGAGTTTTTACATGGGATATAGTTTTAGATGTGAAAAATTACTTAAAACATTGGTTTTAAATTATTGTGAAAAAATAAAGATTTTGGCGGGTTTTGAATAGTATATAAAAATATTATTAAACCTTCCTTAGAGTTTACACACACATACACTCACACAAGCACACACACTATATATATATATATATATATATATATATATATATATATATATATATATATATATATATATATATATATATATATATATATATTTTATATATATATATATATATATATATATATATATATATATATATATATATATATATATATATATATATATATATATATATATATATATATATATGTTCATACACACACACACATATATATACTCGTATATATATATATATATTGTTTTCAGAGTCCGGTTTTAACACCAATATTGATATTATCTTCGTGATAACAGTAACGTTAGCAATTAAAGCAACCACAATAATATTGATTGAGTGATATTTTTTTAAAATGATAAAACTATTGTTAATACTGTTGTCGGTATCATTCGTATCTCTCTGAAATCGTGGTGAGAAAGTTTTGTGTTTATTAGGTCATAAAATATTGATGATAATTAACTAAATGATGCATGTATTTATTAGGACCTAAAATATTGATAATAACTAAATAACTGCTGTATGTGTTTATTTGGACATAAAATAATGATAATAATAATTAGATGCTGTATGTATTTATTAGGACCTAAAATATTGATAATAATTAGCTAACGGCTGTATGTATTTATTAGGACATAAAATAATGATGATAATTAACTAACTGCTGTATGTATTTATTAGGACATAAAAATAATGATGATAATTAACTAACTGCTGTATGTATTTATTAGGACATAAAATAACGATGATAATTAACTAACTGCTGTATGTACTTATTAGGACATAAAACAATGATGATAATTAATTAACTGCTGTATGCTCACTAGAATTGAACACAATATAAAATGGCCGAAGTTGTAGAGTGGTCAATGCAATGGACTGAAATCGCTATTTTTTAATTTGAAATGACAGAGGTGGCACTTTTTAGCTTTCGTTACCTTATCGTGTCCCCCAGTCTCTAATTTCCAGGATATATCTTAGAAATCCCCGGAAAATAATAATAATAATAATAATAATAATAATAATAATAATCTAAGCTAAAAGTATATTTGTACTAAGATTCAAAGTAATAATTATATTGAAAATAATAGCAATAAAAATAATAATAACAATAATAATCTACAATAAAAGTATATTTGTAATAATATAAATAATAATTTACGTTGAATGTATACTTAAGCTAGTAATGAAAACTCCTTAGCGTTCACTTGACGCCTGAATATTCGGTAACATCACAGCATGAATAGCTCGTAAGTTCGTATCTCAGATCTCAAGGACCACTAGCACGTAGACACTCAAATTTCCCATGTGTCGCCACCAAGAGGACCTTTGTGCAACGTAGCAGACATCATTATCACTCATGACGACACATTTCTATGACAAAAAAAAAAAAAAAAAAAAAAAAAACACGTCAGTCTCGTATCAGAGCAAACGTGAATTCACGTCCCATTAATCTTTTGTAGATGGCCCCTTTTTTTTTTTTTAAGATGGCCCCCTTTTTTTTTTTTTTTTTTTTTTTTTTTTTTTTTTTTTTTTTAGTTGACTTTTTCACCCTCAGTTGGCCAGCCCTATGAGAGCTGATGGTCAGCTCAGTGGTCTGGTTAAACTATTTTAATAATAATAATTTTCACCCTCAGTTGTCCAATAAGTACCCTGTTTCTGTGGTCATTCTGATATAGCGGCTGTGGCTGTAGAACTGACTGATCTCACGATTTCCCAAAAGGAATGGATGGAGTATGAATTTCTGGGCGAAGACCAAGCGCTGGGACCTATGGTGAGGTCATTTAGGGCTGAAAGGGAACTTGAGAGTAAAGAAGGTTTTAAAGGCGTAACAAGGGGAAAACATCGCAGTTGCACTAGGTGGAAAGTAAGATAGAAGAAAGAGAATATGAGCGAAGCTAGTGTCAAATGAATAAAATGTTTGCAGCTACGAAGCCGAAGGGGCGCTGCTAGGAAGCTTAAGTAATATCTACAGTGCACACGATTTTATAAAGGTATTTAAGGTATATTTTGTACCAATTAATCTTCATTAGATGCATATTAGCATCCCGATTAATTCGCTGTAAAATACGTTGGAGATTACCCACGTTAGATATTGCTCAGCATGGAAAAGCCAAAGCACATTGCATCACAGACAAGATAATATAATATCCAATGTTGCATAGAATTTTCCCAAGTACATACCTAAAGGGGGCACTCTTGTCATTTTTTTTTCTCATGTGTCCAATATTACAGAGATCCATAGAGGGGTAGTGCCATTAGTGGACCTCACGCTGTGCACTGTAGGCATTACTTGAGGTTCCTTGCAGAGTCCCTTCGGCCCCTAGTTGCAACCCCTTTCATTCTGTTACCTTCGTTCAGATTCTCTTTCTCCCTTACTTTTCACCCTCTCCTACCAACTGTTTCATAGTGCATCAGCGAGATTTTCCTCCCGTTACTCCTTTAAAATCTCCTTTACTCTTAATTTTCCTTTGGCGCTGAATGACCTCATAGGTCCCAGCGCTTGGCCTTTGGCCTAAATCTTATTTTCCAATTACAGTGTTGCATAGAATTTCCCCAAATATTCAACCAATGGGGGCACCCTTGTCATTTTTTGTCATTTTTCTCTTAACTCAAAGTCCAATATTGCATAGAATTTCCCCTAGTATATATTCAAAGAGGGCACTCTTGTCATTTTTTTCTCAAATGTTCAATATTGCAAAGAATTTCCCCGAGCATTTACCAGAAGGGGCACTCTTGTCATTTTTAAACAAATTTCTCTGTCCAAAATTGCCACCTGAAATCTCAAGGCCTAGGGCCTAGGCCGTAGATAAGATTCGATGACTAGTGCCATGAACAGACGACGTGGCCTGCAGCTGTATAGCTACGTATCTTTTATCGCCGTGGAGGCGTTTGAACACCTCCGTCTGCGCTGCTAAGAATCGTGATTCATCTATGATGGAAAGTCATTTGACAATTGCGTAAAAGGTGAGTCAGAGTCATGTGCATTTTTCGGTACAATCTTAGGACAGTCACGTGTTGTTTAAGAGGCTGAATGAATGAAAAGCCCGTTTTCCTTTCATTGTGAATTTTATTTCGTATAAAATGGATATAAATTAAATATCAAAATAAAATAAATTTGTACAGTGAGTATGAGCTAATTAGGATAGCAACACTTCTTTGGTATAACAGTAAGGTTTAAATTTTCCCAAATGCTCCCCGCTTGCAAGAACACAGGAGCTAACGGTAAATAAATTAATATAAATCATCTGAGATAAAGTAACAATAAAAAAGATAAAGTAACATTAAAAAATAAATTGCCATTAACAGTTTTACAACAAATAATAACAGATGGACTAATTGTCACAGTGTGTGATACCATAGATTTATTTTGCAAAAACAAAAAATCAGATTTTCACACATCTTTACTATACACTGAAACAGAAACATTCCTTCCACGCTTTTTGTTTCCACTGAAAAATATATACTTCCACGCTTTCAGTTTTAGATACCTTCACATCATCGCTAAGTGGGATGCTTTAATATTTTCGTTTCCAATTTGAATTTTGTGAAGTCACAGTCACTACTACTAGTTTGGGTGCGAATGAACACCATATTCTTTGGAAGCTTGGTTTTCAAGTCAGTGGCCCCTGTTGGCTTGTTCGACATGAATAGGGGTTCATCTTTGAATAATAATAATACTAGGTAGTAGACCCTCTTTTATACATGTGGTGTTGAAGGTGATAGCTGCATCAGCGGCATTCAGTTTGTATAGAGTTTTTCTCTTTTTATAATATAATAATAATAATAATAAACTGAACTAGCAGAACATACAATTTAACACAAAAATTAGAGACCTTGATTATAAAAAAAAAAATGAAACGAAACTACTCAACATCTTCCTTGAATAGTTCTTTCTGAAAACTCTCGAGGAAAAGATATATACAAAAATAAATGTAATTTAAATTCGTATAAAAATTGGGTTTCCATTCGTGTCGAGATTTATTTCACAGACTCGGAAGTAGACGCCTGGATATATGATCACTTTCACAATCAATCACTTCCTTCTAACTTTAGTCATTTGGTCATGCAGACAGCATTCAGACCACCAACACATTTATATTTATTAATTTTCATTAATAACACAACGACCAAAAACTGTACCTGCACACCACAGTACTAAGGATTCATTCCTTAACTATTCTGGTCTTCTTTGGCAGCAAAGAAGCTGAATCACAATGCTTCGAACATTCACCCAAGTGATCACCTAACGTCAGGAAACTTTTTAAACAGGTCCCTCAGGAGATTTAGGGTCTTCACAACTTGCATGCCCACTGCATTCCCAGCTGGTGTATCTGGAAATGCAGAAACAATGGTCTGGGACAAGACAGACGTCTGCTGGCTATCAGTGCAGGACTGTCCTTCTTCCAGCTGTCTAGAAGGAGAGCTGAAGAGGGGCAACTTTGGGGCCGAAAAATGGCAGCAGTGGAGCTCTCCGTCATGAGGTCCTATTTCCTCACACCTCCTGAATGCTTCCTCTAACGATGGACGCTCCTTGAGCAACTGCATGGGTAGGACGGAAACCCCATTCAGATGCAGTTCGTGCTTGACAAAATGGCAGAATTCAACATCACATGAGAGAATTCGGCACCTTCTGGAATGCTTCGCAATAATTTTGCAGAATGAATCCCAAATGCTGCACTTATGTCGAAAAATAACCAAGTGCACATAAGCAGCGCGGAGCGTCTGGCACTCAGTAGTGCAACCAAGTCCAGAACATGACTGATGGTGACGAATGAGCTCAATGATATGTTCGGGGGAATTAAGCTCAAGATCTTTAAGAGCAGAAGTAGCACTGCATGAGAAAGACTCGAAGGTTTGCTGATCATAAGAAACGGCTAGATTTTCTTTGACTATAGCACTTTCCATTCTTGTCATTATCAAATTTGTTTCAATTACATGTCCTGTAGCCATGGGAATTTCCTTTGCTGCTGATATAACTGATTTAATGGCTTCTTTAAAATGACTATCAAGTGTGCTACCAGACCATCTTCTCTCCTGAGCGGAAGATGGCGAACAAATCACGGATTGTTGAGACGGTTCACCAACTTGGGGGCTGGAAGTGATTATTTCTTCAGCTAGGCGATGCATTGCAGCACCAGGTGGAGAAGATGAAGTAGGGGAGCCACTACTACCTTTGGAAGTATTTGCAGTAGCATATCCATTTTCTGCAATTGACAAACTATTCATAGGAGAGCTAATAGCTCTCATAGCTACTTCGTCTGCTTTACTAGTGGCCGCTTTGCTCTTTTCATTGAAATCTTGAATTGCTTGCAAGTTGGGTTCTACACTTTCTCTTGGTAAACCCTTCAGTCTACTATTATCTCCATGTTTTGTGACCTCTCTAGAGTACAGCTCATCACTTCCTAAAATCTCCGAGGAACTGGAATAAATACCTTCTAACACTCCATGACTCCAGTTCCTGGGAAGTTCAGGGCTTAAACTTTTACGAAGGCTGTAATCCCAACTTCTGTGAGGACTTGGGCTTAGGCTTCTTTGAATTGCATGATCCCAGCTCCTTTTGCGACCTACTCTGTCTTCATGTGTCATGTCACTTACAGATACTGGGATCATTGGACTGCTAAGAGGAGGGCTACTTAAAGGAGATAGGGGTTTTGTTTCCACAGAATAATCCTTTAAAATTCTGACATCAGATTCTGGAATATAGAATTTCCGGTATTTTGGGTGATTACTAAGCATAGGATTAACTTTAGCTTTCCCTCTGCAGGCACTGTCTTCATTTCCAATCGAAGATGAGTCTCGTCTAACAGAGGGGTTAAGTTCAGGTTTAGTTACTTGGACTCTGGTAGGCACTTGTATAGAAACTGTATAATTTGGTCCCCTTTTGTTCAGGTCGTTAATCTCCAGGAGTTCATTCTCAAGATATTCACTTACATTCATGTCCTCTTGGCTTCTCGCTGTGTCTCTAGTCATTAATTTTGCACTTTCCATAAAATCTTCTCTGCTGTTCCTTGCCATCCTTGCATCGAATGTTAATGGTGGATTGAGAACTTTATTACTAGAGGATGGTGGCACCCTTTTCATAAAGCTATGACTTAAGGAAGACTGGTGGTGTCTATAGTCAGAAAACATTCCTCCTGACTTAGGAGTATGATTTTGTGACCCTGCCTGCTTTGTTGACAAATCAAGACCACCTGATACTTGGTATGATGTGCTGGGAGCAACGCCTGTAATCACTGAGGGTCTTAATGTGTTGATCTGTAGGTCCTTTAAACTGGTTTTATCAGGTATTAAAAATGAATATGATACCGCTGAGGTTGTTGGAGTGGCAGGTGGGTTATGATACTTCTGTTGTTCACTATGATTGCCTGAGGGTGATGGAACTCTTCGTTCTGTAGTCCTTCCAGTTACTCCATGGATTTGTAGACTCTTCACAGGTACAAATGATAAATTTGCATGCCTGTTTGAATCAGCTTCAGGAACTGAAACAGGCCCCTCCTTTGTGGCTTTACTGAGCTTTAAATCTTTGTAGACAAATTTTATCACTTGACCAACATTGACTTTTTTCCTTCTTCCTGGATACTTCCCTCTGATAAGCAGTGCCAACTGTTTAAAAAGAGAACAACAACAACAAAGATTAACACACAATTCATGCCTAAATGCAAAGCTAGTAAGCTACATATAAAAATTTCAAAAGGCATTCTCAAGTACATTAAAGAAGCACAAAGCTTTAAAACTTTAATACTTACACTTGTATACGTTAAAGGTTCCTTTGGATGATCTTCAAGATATGCCTGCAAAACTTCATCAGCATATGTGTCATGTCCTGGCACGTATGACAAATTGGCATCTATCCAACGCCGACCAACGGCCATCCTGCACAGACTTGTATTTGCATACTTTTCATCGCCTGAGGAGTGACCAAACTCGACCTTTGGGTCTTGGATCTCGTAGTCACTTCCAAGACCAACCTGTTACACAGAAAGAAAATATAGCCAAATGAGTAAAAGAAAACGGCAATTTAAATTATTGTCAGCTAATTCGTCCCAACCTAGTGACAAGTAACACAGTGATAGCCGTGGAACCTTGGATACATTTCACTTTTATGCCCTAGACATCTTCACACCAACATTCTATCAAGGACTTAACTATTACATGTAGAACACTCCTTACCTTCAGTCTTTTGGGACTTGAGCGCTGAGCAGCATCGTTTGCAATGTCAGTAGCAGAGTCTTCCACTGTCCTTGAAGATGGCAAGAGTCGTCCACCAGCAATATTCCCCACAACTATAGATGGTCCAGCTCCAGACTCCACCTGTGTGGAACTATGACTGTTCTTCTCGTCAGATTTTGTCTCTACATCTTCACCTGGACTGGGATGCTGTTTCAGGGCAACATCTTGATACACATACACCTGCTGGCCTTGTTTGCCTCGACGCCGCTTTCTGTACGGGAATCTTGACCTCAGCACTTTGCCAAACTATCAAATAGAAGGAAAAAAATGTTATTGACATGTGAAAAGCAGTTAAAAGTTTACTTGTAACATTATAATCAACGCCTTTGGGGACCAGCCATCAGCAGTATAATGTTTTTCAAAAACCAGCTCAGATTTCTGGGAACACCATTAACAATCAGGGAACACCCCTGTGCAAAACCATGCCAAATTAAGTGTGCTAAATTACGTAAAATTAGGGTCCTCACCTGTCCAATGTCCATGTAATCATCTGGATTGTCCTTGATATAGGCATTGTACAAGAGATAGACTGGGGTGTGTACTCCTGGTCTGTCTTCAACTTTCTGGGTTACCCAAGCATCGCAAGCAGCCCTCCATGAGGGAATGTACGGTTCACTGTAGAGAGAAAGAAAAGGAAAATGTCACTTGTGTTTTTCTTATAGGGAACACATGGGAAGACAAGTATCAGTTTTCAATTTGAGAAATGCAGTAACCATTAAACACTGTTGACTTTCGTAGCTTAGATTTATGTATGTATGTATGCATGTATGTATAATATATACATATATACACATATACGTACATACTCCGAACAACACAAATTCACTATTGGTTCACTGAAGATGGTGGCAGACGAGCCTCTGAAAACTTTGAACTTTCCGTATTATTGGGTTCCTCTGTGATATATATATATATATATATATATATATATATATATATATATATATATATATATATATATATATATATATATATATATATATATATATATATATATATAATTTCTTAAAACCATCATCGCCTTTTGCGACTTATAACTTTCGGGCCAAATTTTTCCTTGATTTCTCCGATTCAATGAACATCATGTCTGCACAATTTCGCTTCAAGAATTTTGATGTACTGGATTTATCGAACGCAATGAGAGAGAGGGAGTTAAAACAGGCCATTTCAAAACTGGCAAAAAAACTTCTTGTTATATACACTATTCTGTCGTTTGGTACCGCGTAAGAGTCGCTGGTTTAATTAAGCGAATCCCATTTTAAATTTTAATAAAACAGGCTCATATATAACCTATGCAATCGTAGCACATACCTTGAAAACAACACTGAAAACACACACACACACACACACACACACACTGGCACAATGGGAAATTAAAGACTCGTAGACGACCAACTTTTTATCAAAGAATATACAAACGAATTATCATACCTGTCGTCTTGGTACTTTGCTTTTTCCATATGACAAAATCCTCTTTCAAGTTCTCTCGATTGATATGAAAAATCGTCTAGGCCTTCTAATTATCCGAGTGGGTTAGACTTGCTGAGACTCGCAAGATTAGCTAAGACTCGCTTGGACTCGCAGAACCAATCACTTCGGGCGCTCTTGGCGAACTGACTGACCCTGGTCTCGGCTAAAGGTTGTTATATAGTTATGACTCGTCGCTAAAGAAGGCAGCAGTCAGCGATATCTTTTAAAAACTTGTTGGCACACGAAATATGTACCTAAAGGCTGGACAATACGATGCTTGACACAGACACAAAAAATTAATAAGTAAATAAAATCTTAAATAATAGTAAATGTTCTTCACTTGCGGTTTAAGACCCGGACAATGACAAAGGATTTTACCTAGAAAAAGTGACGAACGCGCTTTTAAAATTGAGTGAAATGATGATGGTAATGATGACGGTGTAGAATGGGCGAGATGGTGAGGGGGGGGGCGGTTAGAGGTAGGGCGGAAAGGTTGGGGGGGGGGGGTTTCCTGCATGACCTGACATGGCGCAACGTGGCCAGAGTGGGTCAAAAGTATTGTCACGTGATGCAATTATGAAGGAGCTACGGTATGTGGTTGTTAAGACTGAATATATCGTATATCGATTTTACCAGTAATAAAATATGCACCTAGTTACCTGAGCTATACCGGCCCCACTGGTGGCCTCAGTGCACTTACTCTTTAGCCTTTTACTTTACCTCCATTCCCGTTTCCTTTCTTAGTCTTGCCATCCAACCTCTCTAACAATTATTTTTAGTGGATCTGTAGGAGTTTTCTCCCAGTTCCACCGTAAGACCCTTGTAATTCAGTAACTTTATTTTCTAGATCTCTCTATGTTACTGTCCAACCACTCTAACGCCCCTCTTTTCAATGTCTTAAGGGCTGAATGGCAGAAAATGCCCCAGTGTTTGGCTTGACAGCCTAAATTACATAAAAATCCTAAATAAAATGAGAACTGTTCCTGTCTTAACCAGTGAATGTGGCCTGAATTTTCCCCTTTTTAATGTAATGTAACTTACATGACTTTTATCTCTCTCTCTCTCTCTCTCTCTCTCTCTCTCTCTCTCTCTCTCTCTCACACACAGGCGCGAGTGTGCATAGCATCACGATCACTTGATTTCTGTTACGCCTAGCCTGGATCCTGGGCCTGGCATGGCGAAGCCTTTATATTTCATTATTTACCATTTCATGACAAAACGGAATAGTTTGGCCTACTACAGGCGGTACAGCACCTGTAATCTGTATCTCTTTCATTTCATGACGCAGTCAAGGTTATCAAAGAATTTTTGTCACAAAGAAATCAAGAAAAATCAAGAATAAAATTCTTTGTTCATCAAAGAATAGTCTTTGTTTAACACTACACTCGGTGTTTACAGATTTAGTCCACCAGAAACCAGTAGACAAGAAATGGAGAGAGAGAGAGAGAGAGAGAGAGAGAGAGAGAGAGAGAGAGAGAGAGAAGGACACACTGGGATTGTAGTGAAGCTGAACTGAAGTCTCGGAACTCCGTAATTTCACAGTTTGCTCGCAGGATGACGTCAGCGATTCGTCATGGAAACGTCACTGATAAAATTGCTTGTTGGTTCTGGATTAATCCCGATCTGACAGGTGTGGATTCGTTACGGCCTGGCTTTAAGCTGTCACAAGGTAACCGATGAACTGGATACAACACACTTTAGCATGAATGTGCGCGAGTAAGTGAGGGTTTGTTTTGTATTATATATATATATATATATATATATATATATATATATATATATATATATATATATATATATATATATATATATATATATATATGTGTGTGTGTGTGTTAGATCACAATTAAACAAAAATATAAATACGAGTTACTAAGACGCATAGTATATATATATATATATATATATATATATATATATATATATATATATGTGTGTGTGTGTGTGTGTGTGTGTGTGTGTGTGTGTGTGTGTGTGTGTGTGTGTGTGTGTATGCATGTATGAAAATCACAGTAGATGCACGTGACTATATATATATATATATATATATATATATATATATATATATATATATATATATATATATATATATATATATAGGAACAATATGCACAGAGAAATATAAATAACATTTCGTAACACGCACAGACACTGTCAGAATTAAATCATCACTTCGTCATGGGATTATTTCTTCATTTCACATTAATCACTATGTGGTTACTCCAGCGAACACAACGTAGCTCTGTAGGCCTGTGGAAGTTTCAAAACAACACACGTTGTGCATTTAACTTATTTATCCTCTTCTTCCTATTTTTTTTTTTTTATAATTTACAATAAATTCAATTATTCTTTCAAACTTACTCGACTTTCATAGGTTCTGGTTGTTTTTCCTCCTGTGTCATGTCACTAGTAGCACTGTTACGGTTCGTAAAGTAGATCTGTTCCTTTCCGCCGGACATATAATTCTGCAGCAACTTCATGTTTTTACATTTGCGCCATAGTTCGGTGAACGACGGAATAGAGACTAAACCCGGGCTACTCACTGTGTGGCCTCTCTCTCTTACGGGAGATGTTGCAGCTTTCAGGGCTGGCACTGTTCTGCCTCTCTCCAGAGTCTGCTCGTGCGTTGTTATAAGTACACGAGCGGGAGTTGCCAACTTCCACAACGACGTAAATCGCTTCCGTTTCTGAACGTCTTATCCGCAGTATTTCGTGTGGCTCTGTATTTCAGACTCGTATATTAATTAAAGAGACAGCCTAATGGAAATCGTTATCCGGAAAGCAGAGGAGGAAATATATAAGAAATAAACAAAAATCTGTTTGGCTGCGTCGTTACATCATGGCTATACGATTCTCCCCGGGGTAACAGGTGGGGAAGGGAGGGGGGAGGGGTTGCCCTTCAGCCGAAACCACTCGGGGGGGAAAATGAGTCAGTGTTCTATCTGGAAAGACGGAGATCATTCGAGAAAGTTGCGTCTTCCCTTTTTGCAATAACATAAACAAATAAACAACGCCCATATGTTATTTATGTATATCTATATTATATCTATAATTCGTGCATCTTTCATAATATAAATATAATGGTTTTTGAACGATTAACGGAATTAAAATAAAAGAAATACAGTAGACAAAACGTAAAACAATTTCTAGGAAATGATTTGCAGTTCCTTCACGAGACACAAAATGGAACGTTGAACGGTGATGATTGTTCAGTTTGTCGGTATATCGAGTTATGTAAACAAAGTTTGTAGGAATATATATATATATATATATATATATATATATATATATATATATATATATATATATATATATATATATAGAGAGAGAGAGAGAGAGAGAGAGAGAGAGAGAGAGAGAGAGAGAGAGAGAGAGATAGTAGTACGTATCCAAAGCATCTTAGCAACGCTATTTGCGGCGGGGCGCTGCCAGACGTACCTAATAACGCTGAACCCCCTCTCTCTCTCTCTCTCTCTCTCTCTCTCTCTCTCTCTCTCTCTCTCTCTCTCTCTCTCAGGCCGCCGAAATTATATAAGTGATAGTCAGATTTTCGGATGATAAAGATTTGAAAACGATTTATCACTTATGAATGTCATCCAGACAGACAGACAGACAGAGATGCCCTTGGGAGTTAAACTCTCGTTCCAGGGGCGTTGAGTATCCGCAGGGTATTTTCCAGGTTTGCTGGATGCTCGCACGACCAAAGAGCCCGTGCTGGCACGAAGGTATTAACAAGAAATGACAAATTTTCCCCGGGGATTTTGCAAACCACTGATAAAAAAGTGTTGGTGAACGACCTACCTTACGAGAGCTGGTTTTTACCAGTTAGTTTTCTCCATAGTTGAAATCGTTTGGATTATTTATTTTTTTTTTTTTCTGAGATGGGGAATTTTGACAAACAACATAAAACTCGTAAGTTAGATGTAGATTCCTTATTCACAAAGGTACATACCATTACAAGATGCTCTACAGATTTTGATTGAAAAATTAGCCCTTATTCAGAGTATTTCCCATATCGTACAACGTCTTTTCGAGCCCTCTTAGTTCAGTATTAGCTCGTCCCTGGTATAGTGGTTAGTGTCGTGGAATGCCACTCAGATGCACCTCAGATGCTGCGGGTTCGCATCTCCCCCAGGGAGGTGAAAAATCATTGGCTCAGTGTGGGATCTGCGGTGGGAGGTTGAAACCAACATTCTTTGGAAGCTTGAATTTCAAGTCAATGGCCCTTTTGGTGGGCTTGTTCCATGTGAATGGGTTTCATTTACTGAAATAGTAATAATGATTCGCCAATCTGTATATGGAATATTTTGAAACTATGATAATGAATGCCATACAGCCTAAAGGCATGTTGTGGATGAGATATATGGACGATACCCTAATATTTTGGGAAGCTAGATAGGGCGATTTTAACGATTTTATTTTAAAATTAAATGCATTAGTGCCCAGCATCAAATTCAAAGTTGAATGAGAAACAAAAAATAAAATTCCTTCTCTAGATGTTTTGATAATTAGAAACACGACAGAAAACAAATTTATCGTGTACAGAAAACCAACATTTTCATTTTCATACATTCCCTTATTTTATTATCATGACATTTGCTCCCCCGAAACATTTTCCCGAGATGTAACCGAGCCCCGGGACCTTTCCCTGAAAAAAGCGGGACTCCATATCTTAAAAACTAACCATAGACTTTCCTTAAAAATAATCTCATTATGTTTCCCACACCAAGATTAGTGCAGCGTATACAGATATAATTTAACCTAACCAACCTAACCTAACCTAACCTCACCTCACCTAGGGGCATGGCAAAAAAAACGGGGCTGGTGCAGTACTAGCATACATCTCAGGAATTTGCTCCCCGGAATTCCTGGAAAACGACTTTGAACGTGTCCTTAAGCAGCTGTCATCCTGGAAGTAGCCCGACCATAGAACTGAGAAAACTATCTATACAGCAAACATCATTTTCTACCGACACCAGCAATAAAATCAAAATCCATCACCTGGACGGGATTGAGACACTGACACAGACACTTGGAAATTCCAACCCTTTTGTTCTTTGCAGCGTCCCTTCGGCCCCTAGCCGCAACCCTTTCATCCCTTTTACTGTATCTTTGCTCATATTCTCTTGCTTTCATCTTACTTTCCACCCTCTCCTAACAATTGTTTCATAGTGCAACTGCCAGGCTTTCCTCCTGTTACACCTTTCAAACCTTCTTACTGTCAATTTCCATTTCAGCGCTGAATGACTTCATAGGTCCCAGCGCTTGGACGTTTGTCAAAATTCTATATACTACATTCCATTTTTAATCCTTTTGTCTGTACATACCCAGATACCCTAGCCAGATCCGTAGTCAAAGCCCAACAAAAGCCAGTCCCCAAAGACACAGGAGTATAGGAAGTCCCTTGCCTTGGCTCTGACAAATCCTATATTGGGTTTACAGGTACATCACTTTCCCAAAGACTAATGCAACGCAAATGTTCAGTTAGATAGTATGGCCAACAGAGCTCAGCTATTTTTAACCATATAAATAGTCCTATAATGTATACAGTCGTCCAATAAATTGGAATATGTCACGTATAATTTATAGCAGCAATTGTCTGTTCAAAAGCCAGATGGTAGAATCAGCATTAATTAAACAAATAAATACGATGAACCTCTCAAAAGGAGCCTGGGATTCACATCTGATTGATGAAACAGTTGTCTTCGAAATATAATGCTGTAAAATCTACCCTTATTGGTGTTTTTATGGGCTGCCTTTATTTTATATATATATATATATATATATATATATATATATATATATATATATATATATATATATATATATATATATATATATATATATATATACATATATGTATACACACACACACACACATTATATATATATATATATATATATATATATATATATATATATATATTATCATGGAATTAAAAAGGCATTTTCAAGCAAAATTCAATACGTATACGGAGAGAGAGAGAGAGAGAAAGGTTACCTTTAACTTGATGTGAATGATCAAAATGTTTTATTCTACGAATACACCAACTGCAAATATTCTCTCTCTCTCTCTCTCTCTCTCTCTCTCTCTCTCTCTCTCTCTCTCTCTCTCTCTCTCTCTCTCTCAATCGTCCGTCCTTCGTGTCATTTCCTTGATATATTTTTTATGTGGTGTCATAAGAAGGAAACAATCGATGCATGACAAAAAAACTGCCTATAATAATCTGCTTTTTTCTGGTATTTGACATTACAAAGACTCCCATTCTGTATTCTCGTGTTTACTCTGCTGTAACCGATTCCTCTTCGACTGCTTTTGTCGATACTGCTAATTTTACTTCCGCTCTTGCTACTACTACACTTCTACTTCTGCTGCTTTTACTTATAATGATAGACAGGTATTTAAAGCAGCTATATATATTCTTTAGTCTTAAATATATTTACTGTGCCGTTAAGTAAATTTACGTGATGTAATTGGCTTTGTAGCTTTGTTACCTTATCATAGTGACCATATATTTGTGTCAGCTCTTGTTAAATATATCTGAAATTAACATTATAAGTCTATCTATATATGTGTGTGTGTGTGCATACATATACATATTATTATTATTCAGAAGATAAACCCCAATTCTTAAGGATCAAGCCCACAGGGGCCATTGACTTGAAATTCAAGCTTCCAAAGAATATGGTGTTCATTGGAAAGAAGTTGCAGAACATTATAGGAAATATATATACCATGCTAACGAATAAAATTCGGCCTGTAGATTCTTAAAGAAGCAGATTGCTTTGGTGACCTCTTTAATAACGTTTTTTGCGTTTTTCATCTGAAATTACGCAAGTGCGGCTATCCTTTATTTCTCAAAAGCCCTTCCCAACGTTTAAGTCAGCATGTTGAAACGGTTTCCCCCAGCCGGGCGTAATTTCATGTATGCTTACATACTTACCTACTTATAAGAAGTATGGTAGTAAGAAGCTGCCTTAGCTGTTTTTGTTCGCAACACAAGGCAGGCTGCTGCTGCAAACAGTGTGCCGTTTTCTAGAATCAGGTTTAATACTGCTCATTTTGCTAGTTTTATCTTGGCTACAACTAAAGTGTGGAGTAGTTTTCCTTTTACTCGTATAGTTGCGGAATTTTCTGATCTCTACATATTTAAGCGAGTAGCAAATTCACTCCTGCTCTCTGCTGCTGGTGACGTCTCCTGAATTCAGGTGTATTGGTTTTATTTTCTGTTCCTTCTTGCTTATTTATCACCTTTTCCTATTATCTTGTCTCTCTCTGCAGGTTGATTTTAATTTGGAGCCCTCTTGTATTTATAAAGTTTGCCCACAAGGGCTTTCAGCTGAAGGTTAAAAGAGAGAAAAAGGTCGGCAGTGGCTTGTCTCAAGCACAATGTAGGAATCATTGTTGAATCATCTGTGCAGGATACTTCCACGATATAAGCTGTTATGTACAACCACGCTTGAGGGTTATGAATATTGCAGTTCCTCCTTCACTCTGTTTTCCTTTTCTCCACCCACCTATACTTTAAATAGTCCTACATTCTTACTGCGTGACCAAACCGTGTGATAATACTCTGATCCTCCCTTTTACCAGTGCAAGCTATTTATTCATTTTATATATCTCCATATCTGTAACTTTTTCAATGCTTACACCACATATACTACAAAAATAATGACTCAGAAGCTTAAACATTTTTTTCTTTTTATTTGCATTCAGCATCCACATTTCTTCCATAAAGGAGAGTTGGCTTAGCAATTCTCCCATACAATCCCACTTGCCTTGCATAGACGCTTTAATTCTCTCTTTCCTTGTCTTCTGCGCACATCCTGCTACCTTCCTTGCCTCAATTAATATGTGACTCATCCCTTCTCCATCCAGTATACATTATTTGTCCACGTGATATAAGATATCCTGTTATGAATATGAACCTAGTGACGTTGATTTCTTTAATGTATGCGAGTGTTTGCTGTGAGAAATAAGATAGTGTCTCTGTACTGCGCAGTCCTTGTGCAGTTAGGTACATGATCTTCAGAGTAGCCTAGTGGTGGTATTATTCAGAATTTAGGTGTATATGAAACAAGTCGAAATGACACGAACTTGTTTAGTCATCTTTCACAGAACAGTATGTCTGTGCATGAGAAAAAGACGAAGAGAGGAGTAGAACAAATAGCCTAATGAACTTATTAACAAACAGAATAGAACGTAACTTCTAACAATTATCAGTAAACTTTCAGGTTCCCAGCCTGATGAGATGTGCGCAAAGAGCTTTCGTTTAAGTTCCGGTAATAAGCTGTAAAAGCTTCCTATGTCAGTGATACGCCGTAATGAGTTTCACCTAGTTTCTTTAGGTAACCTTCGCTGCCTAGGCAATCTGTGGTAGTTACCTGGATGTGGGCAATACCACCAAATAGGGAAAACACTTATATTCAAGGCAACTTGGAGATCTGCAGGAGGTCACTGATGAAAATAAGGAAGATCTTAGAAAACAGAAACCACTAGTCCTCTCTCTCTCTCTCTCTCTCTCTCTCTCTCTCTCTCTCTCTCTCTCTCTCTCTCTCTCTCGGGAAAACAGAGTTGAATACAGAGAAAGTGACGAAGAATAAGGCCAATTTCTTCATCATAATCACTTAAAGCCTCGGATATATTGGGTTGTGATGACTCGAGGCATCGGATATACTGGGTTGTAATCACTTGAGGCCTTTGATTTATTGGGTTGTAATACTTGAGGCCTTGAATATATTTGGTTGTAAACACTTTAAGACCTCGGATATACTGGGTTGTAATCACTTGACGCCTTTGGTTTATTGGGTTGTAATACTTGAGACCGTTGATTTATTGGGTTGTAATCACTTGAGGCCTTGAATATATTGGGTTGTAAACACTTTAAGACCTCGGATATACTGGGTTGTAATCACTTGAGACCTCTGATATATTTGGTTGTAATCATTCAAGGCCTTAGATTTGTTGGATTGTAACCGCTTATAAGGCCTCGGATATATTAGGTTGTAATCACTTGAGGCCTTATATATATTGGGTTGTAATCATTTGAAACCTCTGATATATTGGGTTGTAAGCATTTTAGACCTCGGATATACTGGGTTATAATTATAATCACTTAAGGCCTCATGTATACTGGGTTGCTATCAGTTGAGGCCTCATATGTATTGAACTGCAATCATTTGAGGCTTGTGATATATTGGGTTGCAATACATGAGGCCTTGGATACATTGGGTTGTAATCGCTTAAGGCCTTTGATATATTGGGGTGTAATCACTTGAGGCTTTGAACATATTGAGTTTTAATCCTTTGAGAGTCTCGGATATATTGGGTTGTAATCCCTTAAGGCCTCGGATATATTGGGTTGCAGTCGCTTCAGGTCTTCAGTGTATTTCCATTTATTAGGATTTATTTATATATTATTATTTATTTATTTATTTGCTCATTTATGTTAGACAACACTGAATTTCGAAGACAAAATATTATCATGAACGAAAGGCCACCCCCAACACACACACACACACACGGACAGCAGTAACATAATCGCCCTCAGTATTCTTGCAGTGTCGCGACATCACTATAAACTTTCAAAGCAGCCCACGACAGTAATTCCTGAGCATCCCCGTGATGCAAAAAAATGAAAGAAAGAAAAAGAAACTTTTAAATATTCATGATAACGACGCCATTGTCCCCCCAACCAGATTTTACCAGAGTTCTCTCGCCTATCTGAGTATAGTGGGCAGCGGCAGGCTGCAATTTATTGATATTCAATGCAGTGAAGACTTACTCCCCACCCCCACCTCTCTCTCTCTCTCTCTCTCTCTCTCTCTCTCTCTCTCTCTCTCTCTCTCTCTCTCTCTCTCATTAAGATCATATTTCTAAATTTTTTTTAATCAGTTCATTTTACAGTGGTTTGTTATCTGGGAAATGAATGGAAAACCCCCACCCTCTCTCTCTCTCTCTCTCTCTCTCTCTCTCTCTCTCTCTCTCTCTCTCTCATTAAGATCATATTTCTAAATTTTTTTTAATCAGTTCATTTTACAGTGATTTGTTATCTGGGAAATGAATGGAAAACCCCCACCCCCCCCTCTCTCTCTCTCTCTCTCTCTCTCTCTCTCTCTCTCTCTCTCTCTCTCTCATTAAGATCATATTTCTAAACTTTTTTTTAATCAGTTCATTTTACAGTGATTTGTTATCTGGGAAATGAATGGAAAACCCCCCACCCCTCTCTCTCTCTCTCTCTCTCTCTCTCTCTCTCTCTCTCTCTCTCTCTCTCTAATTAAGATCATATTTCTAAACTTTTTTAATCAGTTCATTTTACAGTGATTTGTTATCTGGGAAATGAATGGAAACCCCCACTCCTCTCTCTCTCTCTCTCTCTCTCTCTCTCTCTCTCTCTCTGTTTAGAGCATATTGACCTAAACTTTTTTTTTAATCAATCATATCCCAGTTTCCTAAAGATTTGATTTGATATCAAGGAAATGAACAGAAATCTCTCTCTCTCATTAAGATCATATTTCTAAACTTTTTTTTTTAATCATTTCATTTTCCAGTTTGATTTGATATCTGGGAAATGACTAGAAAAAGTCTCTCTCTCTCTCTCTCTCTCTCTCTCTCTCTCTCTCTCTCTCTCTCTCTCTCTCTCTCTCTCTCTCTCACATTGATAATAATAATCAGTTCATTTTCCAGTTTGCTGAAGGTTTGTTTTGTTATCTGGGGAATGAATAGAAACCATCTCTCTCTCTCTCTCTCTCTCTCTCTCTCTCTCTCTCTCTCTCTCTCTCTCTCTCTCTCTCTCTCTCATGGCGCCAAAGATAGGCGGATTATTCTGACCTAGATGACGACATCTCAGATACGGGTGTACAGACACATTTGTATTTATATATTTATTTATGTATTTTATTAATTTTTGCAAGGTCATAGCCACATTTTAATGAGAGAGAGAGAGAGAGAGAGAGAGAGAGAGAGAGAGAGAGAGAGAGAGAGAGAGAGGGAGGTTTTTCTAGTCATTTTCCAATTTTCAAATCAATCCTTTAGCAGACTAGAAAATAATGAAAAAATAAAGTTTACGTCCATATGGCCGGAATGGAAGAGAGAGAGAGAGAGAGAGAGAGAGAGAGAGAGAGAGAGAGAGAGAGAGAGAGAGAGAGAGAGGTCCTTCTCCTCCTTTCCCAGACATCAAATCAATCTTTTAGCTAACTGGAAAATGAACTGGTGGAAAGATAAAGTTTAGGTCAGCATGAAATAAATGAATTCATTTTCCCAAAGTATCTGGGATAGATCTACCTATCTATCTGTATAGATAGATAGATAGATATTTATATATATGTATATATACATTTAGGCACATACTCTTATTTTTTCTTTGTTAAATCTCTTCATAAATATAGTTATTTGTCTTCTACGTGGAAAATTGTAATTATTATTGGTTTTCCAAGGAGGGAGTCGTCATCACGTGGATTGAGAACGAGAGAAAGGTAAATGAATAAGGGAATTCCCCAACCTTCCCCCCACCCAGCACAAGCAAAGAATCCCCCCCGCCCCCGCGCTATTAATAGCCCAGCCGAAAATGAGGCTAGCGGTCTATTATAAATTCAAGATGGTTTTATTGAGGACGATTTGGAATATGAATGCATTTTAAAGCCATTATTCTGATACAAATGGCTGGAGTTCTGAAGATTATTATTTGAAAAAAGTTCGAGTCTAATATTAAGGTTCGAATAATGATCGAGGATTTGAAGAGACCCTAAAAATTATTTCAGTAGCCTGCTAGAAGTTTGTGTTGTGATAATTTAGGTTTGCTACCCTATTACTTAGACGCTTGCTTTTGAGACAAAATGGCCTTATGACTTCTTCTGTGGAATAATAATAATAATAATAATAATAATAATAATAATAATAATAACTGATTTATGAAATTTAGGCTGTCAAGCCAAGTTCTGGGGCACTTTCGGCCATTCAGCTGTTAAGACAGTGAAAAGAGGGAGTTGGAGTGGTTGGACAGCAAGATAAAGAGACCCAGAAAATACAGATGAAGTACAAGGATATAGAAACTGGGAGAAAACTTCACAGTTGCTGTAAGAAGTGATAGCTAGAGAGGTTGGACAGCAAGATTAAAGAAAGGAAGCGGGAATGGAGGTAAAGTGAAAGGCTAAAATGATGTCGCAACCTTTAGTAATGCCTACAGTGCTCCGTGCTAGGTGCACTGACGGCACTGCCCTTCCTACGGGGGAAAAAATATAACAAGGAAATTATCAAGGAGGCTTTACGGAACAGGAATAACAAGGAAATTAAGGAAACTACAGAACAGAAATAACGCAGAAATTAAGGCAACTTCTAAGGAACAGAAATAACAAGGAAATTAAGGGAACTTCTACGGAACAGAAACAACGAGGAAATTAAGGAAACTTCTACATAACAGAAATAACGAGGAAATTATCAAGGAAACTTTAATGAACAGGAATAACAAGGAAATTAATGAAACTTCAACGGAACAGAAATAACGAGGAAATTACGGCAACTTCTACGTAACAAAAATAACGAGGATATTATTAAGGAAATTACGAAACAGGAATAACAAGGATATTAAGGAAACTTCTACGGAACAGAAATAACGAAGAAATTATTAAGGAAACATTACGGAACAGGAATAACAAGGAAATCAAGGAAACTTCTACGGAACAGAAATAACGAGGAAATTATTAAGGAAACTTTACGGAACAGGAATAACAAGGAAATCAAGGAAACTTCCACGGAACAGAAATAACGAGGAAGTTAAGGAAACTTCTACAGAACAGAAATAATGAGGAAATTAAGGAAACTTCTACGGAACAGAAATAACGAGGAAATGAAGGAAACTTCATGGAACAGAAATGACGAGGGAATTATTAAGGAAACTTCACGGAACAGGAATAACAAGGAAATTATTAAGGGAGCTTCACGGAACAGGAATGACGAGGAAGTTATCAAGGAAACTTCACGGAACAGGAATAACGACGGGAATTATTTAGGAAACTTCATGGAACAGAAATAACGAGGAAATTATTAAGGATCTTCTATGGAACAGAAATAACGAAGAAATTATTAAAGAAACTTAAACTTTACGGAACAAAAACGACGAAATTACTAAGGAAACCGCGGAACAGGAATTACTTTGAAACTATATAAAGGAAACTTCACGGAACAGGATTAAAGGGGAAATTATAAAGGAAACTTCATGGAACAGGAATAACGAGGAAATTATTAAGGAAACTTCACGGAGCAAGAATAACGAAGGGAATTATTTAGGAAACTTCATGGAACAGAAATAACGAGGAAATTATTAAGGAACTTCTATGGAACAGAAATAACGAAGAAATTATTAAAGAAACGTCACGGAACAAAAACGACGAAATTACTAAGGAAACCGCGGAACACGAATAACTTTGAAATATAAAGGAAACTTTACGGAACAGAAATAACAAGGAAATTATTAAGGAAACTTCTACGGAGAAGAAATAAAAAGAAAATTACTAAGGAAACATCTACGGAATGGAAATAACGAGAAAATTATTAAGGAAACCTCACGGAACAGAAAAAGGCGGTTAATTTGACAAACTTTCGTGGGCAAATCCGTCGGCACTGGGAAATTTTGTTTTCGTTGCCATGATGACGCAGATCGCTGTTGCTAGGTTACGTTGCGTTACGTAACAGGATATGCGTCTTGAGTCTTCTGGTGGGGCTTCCTGTCTGCATACGCAAAAGCAAAATTTTAGGCTACAGGCTACGTAATTTTCTCTGCTGCTCTGTTGCTTGAGTCAAAGACAAGCGATCTTTTTTTTTTTTATTCGTCTCGCGTCAAAAAAAAAAAAATCGCTTAGACCTGACAGCGACTGTAGTTTTATCGCGCGTGGAGATAAGATATGATAAGACAACGTCACTCGAATGGACAGGATTCCTCATGTATGAGGAAGTTATTGTTCCTAATTAGCTTCTCAAGCATAGGTCTGTGTTTTTCAGCCAATAGTTATTAAATAATTATCTTCGCGAGCATAGACCTATGCACATTTATCAGATGATTACTCTTAATTATCTTCACGAGCATAGGCCCATGTTTGCACCTTTCTCAGTTAATTACTCATTATTATATGTACGAGCATAGGCCTATGTTTGCACATTTCCCAGCTAATTACTCTTAATTATCTCCGTGAGCATAGGCCTATGTTTGCACATTGATCAGGTAATTATTCTTAGTTGTCTTCTCAAGCATAGGCCTAACACATCTCTTAGCTAATTAATGTTAATTATCTCTACGAGCATAGACCCATGTTTTCTCGTTTCTCACATAAATGCTCTTAATTATCTTCTCGAGCCTAGGCCTATGTGTTTATATTTCTCAGTTAACATAAAGCTATGAAGTCTACGCTTGAATATTGTTTACAATTGCTTCTAAGGGTTTTCACTTTACGTCACGTGGTGTGATTTCGATGCAAACAGGTGTTGTAATACATGGTGCAAGATACCGTGGAGCCTCCTACTACAACAAGATTGCTATTGCATGATCGTGTGATATTGCCTTAATGGGCTTGAAAAGATTTGATACGTTTCCGTCCATTATCTCGTTACTAAGGTTCAAGTTTGCTTTGTTGTTTTTTTGTGGCCATTATATTGCTGGGGGTATTGAGACATATTTTGCAACAGTCGCTGGTTTTCCCTACAGTTAGGATGTCACAATGTGACCTCGTGTTGTCTGTCTGTCTGCCTGTTTGTCCGGTTTTAGACCCCAGTGAGACTCTTTAGTATCTTGAACACGTGTGTTTAGGACGAGTTAACCCAGTCCTGTTTATTTCAGTACAGGTCTTATATTTATCACATGTTGAGTTTTCGTCCTTTTAACATGGGTTAGGCAAAGGTTAGGTTAGATTACCCTGACCAAAAGCGGAAAAATGCTTTATGTAAACAAAAATACTGTGGCGGACCTGTCAGCCCCTCCAGACGCAACTTGTTTCAGCTGACATGTAGGTTTGATTAGTTGCTGCCTGCCAGTCAGGACTAGCTGTGAAAACTGCGCTCTGATCAGTTCCTGCCCGCCAGTCAGGACTTAATGCGAAAACAGCTGAATCATATAAATTATCAGTTACTCACAGATGAAAATTGTCTTTGTCAGGTGCATAATTACCCTGCTCCACAATGAGCTAAACAGTTTACTGCAATTATGATAAAATGTTTATAAAGTTGTATCTTCTTGAAGCAGAATTTGACTTCCATATGCAGATTTCTGTCAGTGTCTGCCTAGCGTTAGAATCAGTAGAAAAAGACCAGAGAATGAAGGTGCATTAGGTGAACCAGAATGAGATGTCAATGGTAAATAACATTGCAATGATCATTGCGTGTGATGTTACAACAATCAAGCCAATGTTTTGATTTTGTCAGTTGAAAATAAGGGCCAATTAGGTATTTTTGTAGATAGATAGATATATAAGTAAAGTTCATAGAATAGAACACTTTATTCTGGGGTATCCCGAAGTAAGTTAAGTATATACCTTAGTTTTACCAGACCACTGAGCTGATTAACAGCTCTCCTAGGGCTGGCCCTAAGGATTAGACTTATTTAACATGGCTAAGAACCAATTGGTTACTTTAGCAACGGGACCTACAGCTTATTGTGGAATCCGAACCACATTATAGTGAGAAATGAATTTCTATCACCAGAAATAAATTCCTCTAACTCTTCATTAGCCAGCTGGAGAGTCGAACTCGGGCCTAGCGGGTGCTAGGCCACAACTCTACCGACTCGCCCAATTTATGTATGTATTTTATCACCATTTAATTTTACAGTTTTCTAAATCATAGAAGAATGTAAGTAATAAAGAATTCTCACTCTGTTATACAGTTATGCCACCTGTGGCCAGTCTTTCACCCCACTGCTGTTTAATCACTTAATTATTCTGCATCATGGCCATCCTATTCTTGACATTCTTACATTTGAAAAATAAATCGTTCTTCCATTTTGGAACCTTAACTTTGTTAGGTGAGTCTGAAACTGACTTTACTGGACATGACTCAAGTGAAATTCTGCCGTAGACATAGTCGCCACAAACTCACAATCTTTGCCCCTTGGCCTAAAATTCATCATGTCCCTATCCTAGTGTTCAGTTCTTTTATTTCTTGTACACATGGGTGCCTACACCCACAAATACTCCACCCGCCCCTCTTCTGTATATCCTTGAATCCCAGCCCATTTCTCATTGCTCTCTAGGACACTTGTCTCCTTTTTATTTTACTTATTATTGATGACACTTATTGCCACACTCTCCGTCCATTTTTATGAAACGAAAACTAACCTAACTTACATATTTTTTCTTCCTTTAACAGTGCAATGCTCTACCATACTAGCCTCTAACTTCCTTTGTACTTTTCCTTGTGGCACTTTTCTCCTCCATAAGTGCTGTTAACTTAGTATTCAATAGTTTTTCTTACTGTTTGTTACTTTCCAAATGTATAATGAGCATTTGCATGATGGAATCTATCATATCATATAAACAAAACACCTTGGAGGACAGGTTTTCAGTAGATTCCCTGGCTCTCACTTCTTTTACATTCAGATCACCAGTCACCTCCTTCCATAAGATCTCATACTCTTTTGCATACCTAGATCACATGCAATTGCCACCAGTAGTGTCTTTTTGTTGCCCTGAGTTTGAACCAAATAAATCCAGAATTAATCCCGGACGTAGGGACTCTCTGACAGGACCTCCAGAAGGTTTTTCAGAATCACGTGAGCCAACCAGAAACAGTAACTCTTGCCTCTTTTGTTTCTGTAAGCCTATCTCTTTCGCCCTGCGTCTTCCTTCCTTAGCCATCTCTAATAATCATACATTCACGACAGTGCTGAAGGTCAAAATATATATTTTGTGTTTGAAGCAGTAATATATATTTTGTGTTTGAAGCAGTAATACTGTTATAGGCCTATAAACCCATTCCTGTGATCATTTTGGTGACTTACTTTGAGCCTACCTTCCTTAGTCATTTCATATAATCATACATTCTCATCATCCATGAATTATAAAATGACAGTGTTGAAAATCAGATTACATAATATTATCTTCTGCTGGCAACAGAACTACGGTTATAGGCCCATAAACTCCAATTGCTCTGACCATTTTGGTGACGTACACCATATATAAGGAGGTACTCTACTCTTTTCCTTCTTGTTTCGTTATCTGTGTTTCCCCATTTGATGTTGACCTTCCCCGATAAGTTTCATCTTATGTGAAACGCAACTTTTCTTTCGTGGAAAGTCCAAATTATCCCTCTTTTCCTGTGTAACGTACGCCCACAGTATACGCCTAGGTCCAGTTACACAAGCAGGCAGACACACTCGCACTTCTGTGCATGTTTGTATGCGTACGTATAACCATGTTTATGTGTGCGAAGGGAAATGGTGTAACTCTCTCTCTCTCTCTCTCTCTCTCTCTCTCTCTCTCTCTCTCTCTCGTGTGAATGCATAGCACGACGACCACATAATTTTTGCAAAGTAGCATTATGAAACTGATCGTACCGATTGTATTTTAAAGTATCATTAGACCGAGTGGTCCCTATATGCATCATATCCACCTAAAAAGAAAAAAAAAAATTCCGAAGCGGTTCTTACTGAATACAATAACTGAAAAAAGGAGAGAAGAAAGAAAATGTGTATCAGTGTAAGGAGTAAGCTACGAGACTCTATATCGGTCTATACAAGTCTTCATCAGGTTCGCACTGGTTCACTTGCCGAGGCTTTGTGAGCTAAGGGAGGAGAGGGGAATGGTGTCATAGATAGGGGGGGGAGGGGCAGAGGAGGCGAAGGCTATATCTTAGATCAGGGGCATCAATTCAAAGTTTTTTTTTTTTTAACGCCTGCGTACCATCTTGTACCTGGAGGTAAATTCAATAGTCTAAAATCTTTACTGCCGCTGCTGTTACTCCCTGTCCAAGGTCGTATGAACGACTTTCCATTACGTGAAGCACAATTCTAATAGGCCTAGGAAATCTTTATTCTTTATTTCTAGTTTCCTTTATTATTTTGCTCGTGTTTTTTTTTTTTTGAGTATCAGAAGTCAAGATTTTTCTTGCTTGTGACTCTTATAATGAGTTACAAGGCTCTCCTCGTGTGGCTGACCTCCAAATGCAGCATAAGACTATGTCAGCTGTATTTATAATGACCAGTGTGACGTCACGTTGTTCATATGCTTGCTGGAAACCAAGCAGAATGTTAATCAGTATCAAATGTGACTTTCATGGAAAAGTGGTGTTGATTACAGGAATGGGGAAGGGGGCTGGTTTGTATTATTGTTACTATTATCTATCATACATACATATGCATGTACGAAACAAGCAATAAAGGTCATTAACTTGATATGAACTAAGCAAGCCTCTAGAGAGGTAATAAAGGAATTTGGGATTTTTAAACCTCTCGATCATTTATTTTTTTTACCTCTTTGGTAGTTTGTGTATGCATTAGTAAGCACGAATGTATGTGAATGATATGCTTGTGTATGCATTAGTACGTGCTTGTGTGTGTGTGTGCGCGCGTGTGTGAATTTTTTAATAATTTCCGTTTTTTGGGGAGTAAAAATTCATATCCCCATTGCCATGATGGCACTGAAAATCATTCCTGTCCTTAGTGCGGCGCCATATGGCCCAAAAAAAAAGTTAAGTATACCTTAGTTTTACCAGACCACTGAGCTGATTAACAGCTCTCCTAGAGAGGGCTGGCCCGAAGGATTAGACTTATTTTACGTGGCTAAGAACCAGTTGGTTACTTAGCAACGGGACCTACAGCTTATTGTGGAATCCGAACCACATTATAGCGAGAAATGAATTTCTATCACCAGAAATAAATTCCTCTAACTCTTCATCAGCCGGCCGGGGGAATTGAACTCCGGCCCATCGGGTGACGATCCGAAGCTCTATCGACTCAGCCAAAGAAGGGCAAATTCCATATGTTCATTCATTGGCTAGAAAAGAGAAGTAGGAAAATATACAGATAAAAATAGAGCAGTCAGTTGAAGTACAGGGATGATGGACCAGTGAGTACTGGGCAGCGTAATTTTAGTACCTGAGGGGAATATGCATTCTGATGGTCCAGACGACAATAAGCAGGAGCTAGAGTCTACAGAAGTAGCTCTCTGTTGCAATATTACTTTAGAACGACAGCCAAATAGGATGTCTATCGATTGTTTTATGAGTTGTAATATTATTATGAAAAAAAAAATATCTACCACATCAAGCAATTATGTCTAGAATTTGACAATGAAGTTGTAACTATCAGAGCAGGCTAACAGTATTCCAGCAGTGGTAAAACTAGTGCAAAACCATGGCGCTAACATTACCTTCTCTGTATTACAAACCATACCAAGTTTTCAGGTAACGATGTTGTTTCTCAGTGCTGCGAGGAAGAAAGCTTGAAGGTAAAGGTAGCACCCAAGTTCTGTTAAATATTCAGATTCCTCAAGCAAGACTTTACCCATGCATGGCGGTTCACCAAGTGGGAACAAGGTACATGATTGACTATTCAGTAAGGCCTTAGGTTTGCTGGACTGGTCTGGACTCGAGTTCTGCCAAGGCTAGCAGCCAGTTCATTTTGCAGTTGGCGAAAGTATATAACTGCAGTTAGTACTATCTTATATTTAAGGCCAACAGTCATGTCACTAGTCTAGACTAGAATCAGGCAAGGCTCCAGATCACCACTGCCCTAAGTACCGAATTTTGAATTGAATATAAAATTTAGGCCACAGGCCAATCACTAGGACCTATGAGGTCATTCAGCGCTGAAAATAATGTTGAAACAAAGAGAGGATGGAAGTAAGATGGAAGAAAGAGAATATGAACTGAGGTATAGTGAAAGGAATGAAAGGAGTCTCGCAGCTAGGGGCCGAAGGGACTCTGCAAAGAACCTTAAGTAATGACTACAGTGTACAGCGTAAGGTGCACTGACGGCACAACCTTCCTACGGCGACCACTGTCCTAAGGAACACCAGATGTGATAGGTCTAACTTCACTAATAATACTGTCAGCATTTCTCTGCCTCTTGCAGTCACCTAATAGCTACAAAAGAGGTCGATTACTAAGCCTCTAACACTCAAGTCACAAGAGCTACAGGAAAGACACCTGGCAAATTGTTAATTTTCTTCGTAAAATGGGATCATACTGCCATTGGCAAATGCAGATATACCTATAAATCGAGCTAGCTACAGCTGACTTGAATTTGTGCCAAGGTTCTCTACCCTTGCGTTTTCTTCCAATACTATTTCGTGCAGTGCTCTCAAAAGTTTCGTGAATTTTACTAGTTTGTCACTTTCTTATGCTTGTAGTGTCACTGTCCAGAACTCTATGGAGAGAATTTTGTGTAGCAAATCCATCAGGCCTACGTTTATTTTGAAAGTTCAACCCTACTGCTGCGTCTCTTGACCACTGAAAAGTCAAGTCAGAGTAGATGGCTAGTTTGAAGCCTTAATACACACACACACACACACACACACACACATACCATGAAATTTGTGCCTTTTGACGAAAAACTGGCGATATTCGTCCTTAGGACACGATGGAATCGAGGCAAACATTTGAATATTTTGATGCTCCAAAACATAACAAGCAC
Organism: Macrobrachium rosenbergii; assembly: GCF_040412425.1. Classification (NCBI taxonomy): domain Eukaryota; kingdom Metazoa; phylum Arthropoda; class Malacostraca; order Decapoda; family Palaemonidae; genus Macrobrachium; species Macrobrachium rosenbergii. Next base: position 42,119,627 of record NC_089743.1, read on the forward strand.
TGGTGGTGCATTAGCGAAAGCACCAGCCTACCGTTAATGAGCATTATGAAATACAAGGACCTCTTTTGGACTGACCAGTTCAATCTGATTTTGGGACGCCCTTCACTCCTCTGTTTACGACCCCGATTAGAGTGGCATACTCTCTCCACACACACACACACACACACACACACACACACACACACACACACACTCTCTCTCTCTCTCTCTCTCTCTCTCTCTCTCTCTCTCTCTCTCTCTCTCTCTGCTCCCAAACAGTAAAGAGGTGTCACAATACTAACATTAGTAATAGCAGCAAGAGGAGGCGGCGATTTATACCTTTAAAATGGCTCCTACCTTTGGGGGAGAAAGTGGATTCACCCGGTAATCTTCGTTCCGTGCACATGACCTTTCGTCTCATGGGAGTTATGGAGATGTAACCCTTTTAATATTCCTTATTACACGAAAAAAAACGTTTTAGTTTTAGAAAAAAAACATTGCAAGTAATCTCTGGCCTTTTTGCATGTATAGAAAACCCCCTGGGTAGAAAGACTAACAAGGAAAAATGTACGCTAAAAGCATAAGCTTTTCTTTAGTAACCCGTTCTGCATTTTAAGTTAACTTTCCTCATTTTTTTTTACTGTTGTGCCATTGTTTAATTTCGTTATCCTTTTCCTTGTTATGTTCAAGGCTGTAAATAGTGTAGAAGCATTTTTTTTTCTATTTTGAATTTTTAGATGACACTACCATGGTTATCTATCTCTCTCTCTCTCTCTCTCTCTCTCTCTCTCTCTCTCTCTCTCTCTCTCTATATATATATATATATATATATATATATATATATATATATATATATATATATATATATATGTGTGTGTGTGTGTGTGTGTGTGTGTATTATATATATATAATATAGAGATATGTATAATATATATATATATATATATATACATATATTATACATACATACATTTGTATATATATTGTGTGCATGTCACCACCCACGTCACAAAATAATTCACTTGTGTGAACGTGACCCCTGTCACATTGAAGGATAACTGGAATAGAACTGAATTTCCTACTCTTAGGAGGGCAATCGTAGAACGAACAGATCACACGACGCTCAGAAAAACACGTACTCCGGATGTGGGGAGGTCAACGAATGATACTTCGAAATCGTGTTATCTCGGGGACAGTGACCGAACTGTGTGTTTTCAGATTATTTGAAAGCCTGTTATCTCATATATATATATATATATATATATATATATATATATATATATATATATATATATATATATATATATATATATATATATGTGTGTGTGTGTGTGTGTGTGTGTGTGTGTGTATGTATGTATGTATGTATATATACGCAGACACGGTGACATTTACTTGTACTCCGTGCTTGTAATATTTCCCTCGACGGTCGTTTTGTAAAACAAACGCAGTAATCTGTAAGTTTATAAGGAAGAAGAAAACAGATCAAATGGTAGATCAAGGCTTAGTACTGTAGCACTGTATAGGCGTAAGCATGGTTAGACCTTGGGACTAGGCGTCCTGTCTTTACTTGTTTGTAAACAAACGCAGTAATCTTTTAATTTTCCAAGAAAGAAGAAAACAAAGCAAATGGAAAACTTGGTTTAGTATAGGTCAAGGTCTAAAGCCTGCCGACCTTGATATAGGCCTAAGCATGGTCTTGGACCATAAGCTTAAACGTTCAACGCTCGTTGTTTAAACAGACGCAACAATCTGCATGTTTGTAAGGAATAAGAAGCCGAGCAAAGCAAAAGGTAGATCAAGGCTTGGTATTGGCCTAAGCACGGTCTTAGACTTTAGAGTCTTAGTTTAAGAGTCCCGTCTTCTGTACTTGCGTCACAGAAAGTTACCTTGATGTTATCTCCTTCCAGTCTGGTCAGGTAATATGTTTATATGTATACTTGTATTCCGTACGCTTCCCTTACTAAAGAAAAGTCGAGAACTTAAAGTCATATAAAAAGTTGTTAAGATTCCTCATGATATTTTATAGCGGCTGCCATCTTTTAGTCTAGCTCCCATAACGCCCATTTCCTGTAAAAAAGAAAAAAGTTAAGAAAGCATATTGCTTATGCAACCTCACATTCCGTGCACAGGATATTACGAAAAAAAGTGTCGCAAGATAAAAAAAAAAAAAAAAAAAAGAATTGGAGGTCATGGGAACATTTGAAATTCTTGACGTTCTTTGAAAAGAGGACTCGCGTTCCATGCACGAATCTCCCTCGCTTAACGTTGTAGTTTCGTCTATATTATAGTCTCATCATGGACGCAATTTAACCTCCAACTCTGGAACTGACGTCGAGAAAAAACAAGTTAAGGCAAGAGAAAGGTATTTTCCCCTCCTCCCCCTCCCTGGCTTTGAGGTTGCTCCCGGTTGAAACTGGTAAACTGGTTGCTTCGATTTTTAAATGCCGCACACAGCTTTCTCATATATCTCGAGGCAAATACCCGTGCTTTATTCATTAATAAATCTCCCATTTATGCAGTAACAGGATGGCATATCCATAAATAATAATAAGTAACAACAGAAGGAACAAAATATTCTCAGAATCTTGTTTTAGTGCGCATTCAACAACTCTTTAAGAACTGATAGTATTCAAGGAGGTAAATCTGACTTCCTTGATGGTATTCAACTCCATTACCCCTCACTCCTTAAAAACCCCTAATTCTCCTCCCCAAACCCCCAACCCCATTACACCTTCCCTGCGAAGCAAGCTTAAACATGAGGTGCGAAACGTCTGGCAGCAGCAACTCGTTAAACCTTGCCTTGGGAGTGGTCATTTGCTTCTTTACATTTTAGTTCGGATTCTGTGTGAGGAGAAATATAAAATGTTCTGCGGTCGCTGCCAGGTAATGTAATTTAAGTACCTACTGACGTCATTGTCGCGGGATGAGAATACACACACGCGCGCACACACACACACCCTTTCATAATAAAAAGAAATATTAGTTTTTTGGACGATCCTTTCGTTTGTATTCATCAACTATTCGCCTGTAGTCGAGAGCAGGCAAGGGTTTATAGCTAACCTCTCTCTCTCTCTCTCTCTCTCTCTCTCTCTCTCTCTCTCTCTCTCTCTCTCTCTCACACACACAGTTAAAAACACAACTTGGCAACTGCAACTGTGACGTCAGTAAACGTCATAGTCTGACTCGTAGCAATGACGCAACCATATTGCGTAGTCATGGTGATATGCTGGATATCAAACCGCGTTAACTGTTTATCTTCTGAGTATCAGATATGTAAACTGTGAATCACTAATTTGATATCTTTAAGAAGATGCACATAGATTTCGTAAAATACCGACTTAACTGTTCTTATAAGTCTAGCTGGAGACAAAACCCTATGACGTCTTCACTAGCCGTTACGTCAAACATCTCCATTCATTTGTCCTTTACCTTGCAACTGCAAGAAGGGAGGCGAGTTGCGCTAGCCGGATCTGGTTGGTTCTGCAAAAATCTTTATGCTTAATGCGGCCGACAGATAGTCCGGGGAATATGTGCCTTTTTTTACAATGGAGAATTGATAGAAATCTAACTTTTATCGTAGGAAAGGGAAATTAGTTAAGTAGTTTTGCACTACTTTACACGGTTAATAGTTAAGTATATCACCATCACGATCAATACTGGAACACGGAAGAAAGAACTGATAGTAAAACATGAGTTGATATAGACTGCGTACCCCCTTCAAAAGCAATGCCAGTGGTTAAGACAAGACGCCAGGGCGCCCCCCGCCCTCTCTCTCTCTCTCTCTCTCTCTCTCTCTCTCTCTCTCTCTCTCTCTCTCTCTCGATAAAACATGAATTGATGTAAACAATAAAAGTAGACGTACCCAAGCCCCTGACAGCAATGCCAGTAGTTAAGACGACCCCAGAATGGCAGATACCTCTCTCTCTCTCTCTCTCTCTCTCTCTCTCTCTCTCTCTCTCTCTCTCTCTCTCTCTGTTGTGCCAAAAGATCGAAGCTGGCGACATCGATCCAGTTTAACGAGGTCTCTCTCCCCCTTCTCGTTTCCTGGACAAATCTGGTAATTTCTGGATTAAAGTAATGAACTCGATCGAGCCACCACCCACCCATTCCCCGTCTCCCGTCCTCTTTAGCTGTGTGTGTGTTTGTGCGAGTATGTGTACGGTTATGCGTTGAAGAAACGGAAGGGTAATCCCAAATTGTGTAAGGAAGAGCGCGCGGAGATATTGTTTATTACTAAATATTTTTGATTGGATATAGAAGTATGTGATGCAGTACAGGTGTGAGATAACTCGAGAAATGTACTGCCTTTTGATTATGCTTTTACGTAGGTACGCCAAGTCTAGTACCAGCCCCTCGGGAATATTGTTTATTAACGATTTTTTTTTACTTAATTGTATAGAAAAGGGTGTTCATATGATGCAGTACAGATGAGAGAACTCGAGAAAGTTACCGAAATAATGTGAGAAATTTACATTGTTTTCTTCACGTTTTTATGTAGAAAAACTCCCAGGGACACTTAAGTTGAATACCAGGCCTTCGGGGCTGTTGCTTATTAAGCTTATTAACACGATCTTTTGACTGAAAATAGAAAATGGTGTACATGATGTAGTACAGGCGCGATAACTTGAGAAATTGGCTAAAATAATGTGAGAAATAAAATTTCCAAGGAACGCCATATTGATAGTACCAACACCTCTCTTGGGGATTAACTCAAAACATAAACAAAAGACAGTCACTTTCTCACATGATTTCGGCAAGAGTCTCAAATTATCTCACGTGTCCTGCATCATACACACCCTTTTCTGTGTTGTTCAGTCAAAATTTTTCATTAATAAAGAATATCCCCGAGAGCTGGTACTAAACGTGTCACTCGGACCCTTTCTACGTCAAAACATAAACAAAAGGCGGTTAAATTCTCAAGTTATCTCACACCTGTACTGCATCATGTACACCTATTTCTATGTAGCTGACATAAAAAAACTTTCATTAATGAACAATAGCTCCTTGCGGTGTTCTTGCTTAGAATTATCGAGGGAAGGCTGTATTAAGCTGATAATACCATGTGATACTACATCGGGTACTGTGTTGCATACAGATGTCTCATCATGGCGTTGGTAGGGTATTGCCCGCTCATCTGCAGTCGTAACAAGCTATTAGGAGGTTATATATATATATATATATATATATATATATATATATATATATATATATATATATATATATATTATATATATATGTATATATATATATATATGTATCTATGTGTATATATATAATTTATATATATATAAATTATATATATATACATATATTTATAGAAGGAACAAAACGATAAAATTGCCAGAGGCAAGGTGATTAGTACATCAAAAAGAAGGACACGCACGATATAAGTAAACTAAAACACAGCCATGACGTATGCGCACCTGGACTTTAGACCAGGTAGTTGTTATATATATATATATATATATATATATATATATATATATATATATATATATATATATATATATATTTATATGTATATATATATATTATATAATATATATATATATATTTATACATATATATATATATATATATATATATATATATATATATATATATATATATATATATATATAATATATATATATATATATATATATATATATATGCAATCTCAGTTATTGACAGGCTCCTTCTTCTTGCATTTATCACACTGAATAGCTTAGTTACCCTCCTATTTTAGTTCGTTTTAGATAAGTTTCCTCAATTTCGAAGATAACTTGTAAACAGACAACATAGGACCACGATTCGGAAACGAAAGTTTCCAAAGCCCCTTCTGTATCATATTACTGTCTCTTCTTCCTCCTCCCCCTAGTACTAGAAAAGCAGAAAAGAAATAATACCAGGAATAAGTAAAACCCTGGAAGCATCACAAGTTCAAGTATAGATATTATAAACTCCTCTATCGTGAAATCTAGTGATTATTTTTATTTTTTTTTTTATATAATCAGCATCGAATTTACATACTTACAATTGTCTTACGAGATAAATCTGGATCAGGCGTTACTTAACGAGGAAGGACGTCTAAATAACTTATATAAATTTCTTTATGCACATCGATTTCAGAAGGGGTGACGAATTGAAGGTTAGAAAATGACCTTGAAGAAAGAAAGCTTCTCTCTCTCTCTCTCTCTCTCTCTCTCTCTCTCTCTCTCTCTGGTTCCGGACGACTGCGAAGTCCTTCATAGGTCCTGCCATGACGTTCTATCCGGAAAAATCCGGAAGGAGTCCTCTATTATTAATGGTAATATGAGGGGGGATAGGGTCGTAGGCCCGTGGAGGTTAGATTTATTCTAACCCCCTCCTTGGTTTTGGTTGGGTGGGGGTAGGAGGCGGTCTGGAGGTAAAGTATAGAAAAACGCGACCCTGTGTTTATGTCGTTCGTTTTCTCTGAGAATTCAAATAATGCTTCTCTCTCTCTCTCTCTCTCTCTCTCTCTCTCTCTCTCTCTCTCTCTCTCTCTCTCTCTCTGCGAATGTCTGCGAATGTCAGAAATGGGCTCATTGGAAACTCGTAAACAGTGAGATATTTAAAGTTCTCGGGATAATGCGGAATGTAACGTCACAGTTTGTGCATTTGTGTGTGCGTGTGCGTGTGTGTGTGTGGGAGTGCGTTGAGTGAACAGGTTCGTTCTTGTGCAAAATCGAAGAGATATGTTTGTGTTAGTTATGTGTGTGCGTGTGTGTGTGATTGTGTATGTGTTTGCGTCATTAAGATCTCTTTACTTGTGAGTCACGATGCGTTCATTATCGCAGGCCCCCGTAGGGGAGTAGCGCCACCAGTGCACCTCACGGGGTGCACTGCAGCCATTACTAAAGGTTCTTTGCAGTGTCCCTTCGGCCCCTATCTGCAACCCCCTCCATTCCTTTTACTCTACCTCCATTCATATTATCTTTCTTCCATCTTGCTATCCACACTCTCCTAACAATTATTTCATAGTGAAACCGCGAGGTTTTCCTCCTGTTACAACTTTCAAAACTACTTACTCTCAGTTTCCTTTCCAGCGCTGAATAACCTCACAGGTCCCAGTGCTTGGCCTTTGACCTAAACTCTATATCCCATTTCATTACCGCAGGCAGAAACGTCATGTATGCCAGCATTTGCGCGCAGGGCTAATAAATATGACGTTGCGTTGCCTCGTTTTTACTGGAACACTCTCGTTTGGTCTTCTCGTTTTACTGTCCAGTTTATTTTGTCTTTTCTTGGTGCATTAATTTTGTAAGCACAGAAAAGCAAAAAGTGAGTGCTCTCTCTCTCTCTCTCTCTCTCTCTCTCTCTCTCTCTCTCTCTCTCTCTCTCTCTCTGTTTTTATGCCATCTTAAGTTTTATGATCACATTACACACACACACACACACATCACATATATATATATATATATATATATATATATATATATATATATATATATATATATATGTGTGTGTGTGTGTGTGTGTGTGTGTGTGTACATGTTTGTATATATGAATGTAATTCACAAATAAACCTTTTTGGTATTAAATATATAAGTAGTTAAATATACCTTATAAATATAAGCAAAGACTTCGAAAAATGAAAAAAACAATAAAAAATAAATAATTAAAAGTGAATGTTCATAAAAGTAGACTATACAACACTCAATTTTAATTTCCTTTATAATTTATGAAGATAAACAAGAAATGATTGACATAATTGCAGACCTCAGAAAAAGGACGCATTTAAACTTGTTTGATGACCATAAAAAAAGCCAAACAAACGCGCACGCACACACTCCCTCTCTCACACACACACACACACACACACACACGTGATACATGAAACATCATGCAATGTGCGGGGGTAATGTACGTTCGCGATGAGTTTTTTGTATTCGAAAACTGGATTTTTTCCATTTTTTTTTCTTCCAGATCTCGCCTCAAGAAGACGCTAGCATACGCAGGGGTATATATATATATATATATATATATATATATATATATATATATATATATATATATATATATATATATATATATATATATATATATATTAACTTTATCACATACACAATTGTTCTGTGCATTAGTAGAATTACTAAAAGGACCTCCTTCAAACTGGATGGTATCTAATGGAGTTTTTATTCAAAAGTTACAAGCTTTCTTGGACAAACAGTCCACATTATCAAGTATCCGTACAATGAGCAAACGCATAGTCCGGCTGTATTTATATCTGTGCTGGGTACTTTTAATCCTATAATCGCCTAGCTCTTCCTGTGTGACCTCCACCCTCTCTGACCTTGGTCTTTCTCTGATCCCTGGTTCCAGATGTCCGTTTTCCGTGCGTTCTCTTGCGTTTTTCTTCGTTTCCCTTGCTACTGTGGAGTATATGATTTTTCTAGATATGCTGTCTTCAAAGCCGTTTCCAGTGTTCCCTGCCATCGTGTTGTTGGCGCAAGTTATGAAGGCGTTCTCTACAACCAGTCTAGATGTTTTGTTGGTGTTCCTGTACAGAAAACTCATATTTTCCCAGTCTATTCTGTGATCATTTTCCCGACAGTGTTTGGCAAATGCCGACGTCTGATTATAATGCCTTATGTTCTGCAGATGTTGTTTGTTTCGCTCTTTACATGATTTGCCAGTTTCGCCATAGTACCCTTCTTCACAGTCTAGACACGCTGCCATATAAACCCCCCTCTAATCTCTTCCCCCTCTACCGACTTTTGTTTCTAACTATTTTATTCCTAATGGTGTTTTTGTAGCTGCCTATCAATTTGAAATTATTTAGCTTCCTGTTGATGGGTGCAATAGAGTTGTTGTCCGGAACTATAATTATTTTCTTTCCTACAAATGTTCCTTTTCAATCCTTTCCCTCTCCCAAAATAGTTTTTTCCTTGCTTTGATATGTGCCTCCCCACCAATACTTAGGGTAGCCTAATCTCCTAAAACTCTCCCTCAGGTAATCCAACTCTTCGTCTAAAAAATTCAGGACTGCAAATCCTATAAGCCCTGATGGCCAACCCTGTCATTAATCCTATTTTTATTTCTTTCCTATGACTGGAGAACCTATGTATGTATGAATTGGTGTGTGTCTTCTTCCTATATACCTTGAATTTTAAATTCTCCCTACCCTCTTGACCAGGACATCCAAGAAAGGAATTTCTCCTTCCTTCTCTTCTTCTAATGTGAACTTGATGTGTTCATTTAGTTTATTTATGTTTTCTAAAAACTTGTGTAGATCTTCCCTTTCTCCCTTGTAAATGATCAAGATGTCATCAACGTATCTTACCCATTTTACGATATTTAAGTTCCCTTTATTTACTTTTTGCCCACCTCTTCCTTTCAAACCATTCCATAAAGATATTGGCTGAATTGGTGAAAGACTTGAACCCATGGCCACGCCATTTTTTTGTATATAATGGTTTTTCGCCCCACTTGAAAACATTAACGCTGAGGGCCGCTGTTAGCATTTTTATTAAAACGTCATGATCTATGTCGCATGTATAGACCCCCTCCTCCATATTCTTTTTTTATTATTTCCATCGTCGTCTTTACTGGTACGTTAGTGAACAGGGAAGTTACATCCAAACTTGCAAATTTGCAGTCTTTTACGTTAATTTTGGATAATTCGTCTATCAGGTTCATGTTATGTTTTAAATGCCCTTCGGATACTAAGCCTACCCATTTTCCCATTATGTTGGAAAGAAATTTCTCCAGCCTCCTCTGCGGTGATCTCGTCGATGCCACGATCGGTCTTAGCGGGCACCCTTCCTTGTGGATCTTAGGGCTACCATAAATATATGGGATCTCTGGACTTTCCATTGATTTTACTCTATGTTCTAATTCTTTTTCTTTTGGTTTTGTCGTGGTTTTTTGTCAACGCTTCCCTACTTCTTTGTTAAAATTGCACTGTACCCCTAATGTCCGGTTTTTTGTTGCAAACCTCATATGTGTTTTCATCGTTTAACAGTTGTTCTAACTTATTCTCGTATTCTGCGGCGTCCATTACTACAAGACAAGATACGAGAGAGAGACACTGATGAACATCCGTTTCCTGGTTTTGTAGAAGAGATCATGAAGGAAGACATAAGGAAGAAAAAGATCGAATTGGAAGAACTAAGGATGAAAAGCAGAAAAATCAGGAGAGAACTGACGGAGAAATACGGAGGCCCCAGCCTGACAACGTTTTCAAAGGAATTGCCAGTTATGTAAAGGTATGTGCCCGCCGTAGTTCTCAGCTACACGAGAATAGACTCGTTGCCATTTTCGATAGGTCAGGGTGGGTAAAAAAGGAACTTTGATTTAGTCAAGAATATTTCTAAGAGACTCCTAAGTAGGGATGAAGTGCTAGTGTTAGGATATGGCCTTAATTTTTGCATGGGAACGAAAGTCACGATTTCATCGAAATGTGTAGAAGCTTAAGGGAACTAGATAAGAACAAAAATGGGGATGAAGCAGCTTTTTGCAGGGGGGCCATGTGGGCGGGGATTAGGTCGAACAGATTCGTGTTTCCAGAGAGGTTACGTAAGGCCCTTGATAGGTTAGGAAAATACAAGGACATAAAGATTTGTAAGGCAGACAAAGGGGGCGGTTGTAGTAATGGACGCCGCAGAATACGAGAATAAGTTAGAACAACTGTTAAACGATGAAAACACATATGAGGTTTGCAACAAAAACCGGACATTAGGGGGTACAGTGCAATTTTAACAAAGAAGTAAAGGGAAGCGTTGACAAAAACCACGACAAAACCAAAAGAAAAGAATTAGAACATAGAGTAAAATCAATGGAAAGTCCAGAGATCCCATATATTTATGGTAGCCCTAAGATCCACAAGGAAGGGTGCCCGCTAAGACCGATCGTGGCATCGACGAGATCACCGCAGAGGAGGCTGGAGAAATTTCTTTCCAACATAATGGGAAAATGGGTAGGCTTAGTATCCGAAGGGCATTTAAAACATAACATGAACCTGATAGACGAATTATCCAAAATTAACGTAAAAGACTGCAAATTTGCAAGTTTGGATGTAACTTCCCTGTTCACTAACGTACCAGTAAAGACGACGATGGAAATAATAAAAAGAATATGGAGGAGGGCGTCTATACATGCGACATAGATCATGACGTTTTAATAAAAATGCTAACAGCGGCCCTCAGCGTTAATGTTTTCAAGTGGGGCGAAACCATTATATACAAAAAAATGGCGTGGCCATGGGTTCAAGTCTTTCACCAATTCTAGCCAATATCTTTATGGAATGGTTTGAAAAGGAAGAGGTGGGCAAAGTAAATAAAGGAACTTAAATATCGTAAAATGGGTAAGATACGTTGATGACATCTTGATCATTTACAAGGGAGAAAGGGAAGATCTACACAAGTTTTTAGAAAACATAAATAAACTAAATGAACACATCAAGTTCACATTAGAAGAAGAGAAGGAAGGAGAAATTCCTTTCTTGGATGTCCTGGTCAAGAGGGTAGGGGAAATTTAAAATTCAAGGTATATAGGAAGAAGACACACACAATTCATACATACATAGGTTCTCCAGTCATAGGAAAGAAATAAAAATAGGATTAATGACAGGGTTGGCCATCAGGGCTTATAGGATTTGCAGTCCTGAATTTTTAGACGAAGAGTTGGATTACCTGAGGGAGAGTTTTAGGAGATTAGGCTACCCTAAGTATTGGTGGGAGTGGGCACATATCAAAGCAAGGAAAACTATTTTGGGAGAGGGGAAAGGATTGAAAAGGAACATTTGGTAGGAAAGAAAATAATTATAGTTCCGGACAACAACTCTATTGCACCCATCAACAGGAAGCTAAATAATTTCAAATTGATAGGCAGCTACAAAAAACACCATTAGGAATAAAATAGTTAGAAACAAAAAGTCGGTAGAGGGGAAGAGATTAGAGGGGGGTTTATATGGCAGCGTGTCTAGACTGTGAAGAAGGGTACTATGGCGAAACTGGCAAATCATGTAAAGAGCGAAGCAAACAACATCTGCAGAACATAAGGCATTATAAATCAGACGTCGGCAGTTGCCAAACACTGTTGGGAAAATGATCACAGAATAGACTGGGAAAATATGAGTTTTCTGTACAGGAACACCAACAAAACATCTAGACTGGTTGTAGAGAACGCCTTCATAACTTGCGCCAACAACACGATGGCAGGGGAACACCGGAAACGGCTTTGAAGACAGCATATCTAGAAAAATCATATACTCCACAGTAGCAAGGAAAACGAAGAAAAAACGCAAGAGAACGCACGGAAAACGGACATCTGGAACCAGGGATCAGAGAAAGACCAAGGTCAAGAGAGGGTGGAGGTCACACAGGAAGAGCTAGGCGATTATAGGATTAAAAGTACCCAGCACAGATATAAATACAGCCGGACTATGCGTTTGCTCATTGTACGATATATGTGTCAGAGAGAGAGATAGAGAGAGAGAGAGAGAGAGAGAGAGAGAGAGAGAGAGAGAGAGAGAGAGAGAGAGAGAAGAATCCCTATTATTTGAAGTAGCCGAACACGGAAAACGAACAGTGGTTTATATCACATAAAAGGTTAGTGTTTGTCTGAGCCTGTGTCTGTTTGCGAGTGTGTGCGTATTATATGTATGTATGCTTCCCTTAGCAAGTTCTGCAACATTGTCTGCGCAATGAATTATCAAAAACACTAAGTTCCGGGAAAAGTTGCAACTAGCGAGCAACCATGACTACACCAAGGTTAGATGAATGTCTGTATGGACTCGTGGAGGGCAGGAGGGTGAGGCCGCGGGGAAGGCGTTGACGATCTGCAAATGAGCTTTTCTGTGTATGTATATTAACGAGTTCGTGCTGTGTGGAAGTATTCTGCACTAAGGTGTTCATCCTTTATTCAACTGTTGGAAGATGGAGAGGTAGGGATTGTTCTCTCTCTCTCTCTCTCTCTCTCTCTCTCTCTCTCTCTCTCTCTCTCTCTCTATATATATATATATATATATATATATATATATATATATATATATATATATATATATATATATATATATATATATATATATATATATATATATATAATCAACACAGTCACGTATGGAACAGAAATAAATATCTGACTAACGTTAATCGTGATCGAACCCAGGTGTTTCAATTGATCTGCGAGGTTCAGTTGGTAGCGCCCTTGCTTTACAATTGTAAGATCCGTGTTCGATCCGAAGTGAGTCAGAAATTTATATATATGTATGTATATATATATATACTGTATATATATATATATATATATATATATATGTATATATATATATATATATATATATATATATATATATATATATATATATATATATATTATATATATATATATTTATTTATATATAAGTATACATATATGTATGTATGTATTTAGTTATGTGGCCTATGTATGTATACATATAAATAGCAAACACATTTATGCAAACACAGACACGCGCGCTCGCGCATAAATTTTCCTAAATATTCCTGCGCTGTATATTACATGATCTCTCAAGATAGTTACTGCATGTCAATATTAAGCAATATTCCGCTGAGAACTGGATCCATTTGGAACGAGAGAGAGAGAGAGAGAGAGAGAGAGAGAGAGAGAGAGAGAGAGAGAGAGAGAGAGAGAGAGAGAGGTCTTGTCTCATGAGAATAAAGAGAGAACTGGATATTTTATCATTGCTAGCCTTCTGGCCACATTGTCGAAGATGGCGGTAGTATAAGAGAGAGTTGAAATGCCAATTCACTTCCCCTCCTCACCCGGATTGGACGACGGCATATAAAAAAAATACAGAATCAAAAGTCATTTATTTGCAAAGCAAAATTCCCCCCAAATAAAATGATGGATGATAATGAAAAAACATCAGTAATTCAGAGAGAGAGAGAGAGAGAGAGAGAGAGAGAGAGAGAGAGAGAGAGAGAGAGAGAATATGGTGTACATCCGAACAAAGAATAGATGACATTCTTATAAATCAAGAGGAATTCAACACTCGAAACGTCACATAGTCTTGATAAAAGCAGAGAATAAGACGATGGGTGTTTCAAACTAAAGAATAAGACGTCGCATATATTCGAAACAAAGAGTAACAAAGGACATAAATTCAAAACAAAGAATAACCAAAGGCATAAATTCAAAACAAAGAATAACAAAAGGCATAAATTAAAAAAAGTAACAAAAGGTATAAATTAAAAACAAAGAATAAGGCGAGGCATACATTCAAGTCAAAGAATAAGACGTGGCATATATCGTAATCAAAGAATAAGACGTGGCATATATTCAAAACACAGAATAAGGCGAGGCATATATTCAAAACAAAGAATAAGACGATGCAAATATTCAAAACAAAGAATAGGACGTAGCATATATCCAAAACAAAGAATAGGACATGGTATATATCGTAATAAAAAAATAAGATGATGTATATATATTCAAACAAAGAATAGGGCATGGCATATGTATATATTCCAAACAAAGAATAGGACATGGCATATTTTGTAATCAAAGAATAAGGCGATGCATATTTTCAAAATAAAGAATAGGGCGATGCATATATTCAAAACAAAGAATAAGACGATGCATATAATTATATTCTTGCCGTGAGATGTTTCTACGCGTTTCCACAGAGGGCTTGGTCGCAAGGTGTGAGGTCAGATTTCTTTTCGCGTTTGTGACGTTATCATCTTCTCTCTCTCTCTCTTTCTCTCTCTCTGACATGTTTCTTCTTGATCTCCCTCTCTCTCTGACATGTTTCTTCTCTCTCTCTCTCTCTCTCTCTCTCTCTCTCTCTCTCTCTCTCTCTCTCTCTCTCTCTCTCTCTCTCCTCTGGAAGTATATACTATCTTTGTGTCTGCAACAAAATACAATACATTTGGTTTTGGGTTCAAGTCAGGTCACCAGCTGCCGAGAGCAGAAAGTCCCTCTGCTGGGCAAAAAAAAAAAAAAAAAAAAACCGTATGGGCGAAGCAGGACTCGCTATGACAGGTCGGTCGGACAATGACGTCACACGGGCTCGTCACTGGCGGGACCCACTACGTGGGTGCTGGCTCAACGATACGACAGAACGTTTAACCATCTTCTTCATCTTTGCATTAACAATTTCAGTTTTGTATTAATTTCATTTTAATGGTAGTCTACCAGTAACCTCATTATTTAACAACGTCAGTTATTTTGTTTAAATATATAGCCTCATATGTCAAAATTGTAAGATAGACGAGGGTAAGAACTTCAAGTAAATAACATGTATCTCTGTATTGTTTTAAACATCTTAGACAAACATGAGGTAAACTGGAATGAAGATTGCCGAGAATACTTCGGACATTCAATAAATGAAAAGAAAATTGTCCTCTTGTAACGTGTATTTACGTACATTAGTGGTAAATATTTAACTTTATTCGTCACTTTACTTCTGGAGGTTTCAACTTTCTCCATTTTTTTTTTAATTCTTAGCACGTTGTTGAGGTGCCAAGTTCTGAAGTACAGTATACAGACATTTTTGCAAAAAATCTATCACCTCAATTGGTACATAAACTCCCGACTGTCTAGATGACAAGGTTTTTTTTCTTTTTTTACATTTTCCCCTCTATAAGCGCTACTCCATGCATGCATTACTTCGAATACTTCCCTGAACTTTATTAACTGAGAGAAAAATAACAGGTTTTGTGATTCATTCACGATGCATATACATACATGCGCTGTATATATGTATATTACATTTGAAGTATTAATTTTTTATTCATGTACATAGATAACAAGGGAGTTTAAACACCATTTGCCAAATAATGAGACGGCACAGCGTCTTCCTTAATAACCGCTTGTTGTTAAGGCTTTCAGTATTCAGCCCCCGTGACTTCATGTCATCTGTACGATCCTAGGGTCTGACATGAGCAGAACATATCACTGCATTTTCAGGATTGACTGAATCTGCTCGACTACATGTATTCAGCCACGTAACTAGGTCCAGTTTCCCTCTTGAAATCTAAAATACCTTATCCTAAAGTCTTTTGTCTTAAACTTGGTGTTCTAACAACCATACACTGTACAGTTATTCGGCACGGCTCTAAAAAGTTCTTAACAATGTAAGCGAGGAACTATTTGTTTACAAGGTCCAGACTTGTTGGTTTACAGCCTATGAACCATGGCTCATGTGCAGTCGACCCGGGTGATTCATCGTTAATCCCCCGTCTGGCCGACCCGTCTTAGTGGGTGCAAAGTTGCAAATTGCCAGTGCCCTTAGGTGAGCGAATTCGCTGGGCATTGCCCGACGTTTCGCAAGCCGGATTTGGAGAAACTATTTGTATAAGTACATCTTCGCTTACCCCGGAGCCGGGTAGCGCCGTTGGTATCCGTCATGCGTTGCACTGTAGGCATTACGTAAGGTTCTCTGCAGCGTCCCTTCGGCCCGTTGCTGGAACTCCTTTCATTCCTTTTACTCCTTCCATCTTACTTTCCTCCCTCTCCTTACAGTTGTTTCAACATTATTTTTAGCGCCGAATGACATCATAAGTCCCAGCGACTGGTCTTTGGCCTGAATTTTATATTCCAGTTTCTATTCCAACATTTTTTATTATCGAACTGAGCTCGTAGTGTTCTCCAGTGAAGACGTTTGTTATGCTTTTGATTCATAATTTATTAATTCCTTATTTCTTTTCAGATAACTGACCTCTTCTTTCTGTATTTCCCATTACCTTCTCTTCTTTTTGTATTTCCCATTGCCTTCTGTCACTTCTTTCAAATGAACACCATATTCTTTGGAAGCTGGAATTTCAAGTCATTGGCCCCTGTGGGCTTGTTCTTTATGATATTACAGGGTTCATCTTCTGAATAATAATAATAATAATAATAATAATAATAATAATAATAATAATAATAATAATGAACACCATACTGTTTGGAAGCATGAATTTCAAGTCAATGGCCCCTGTGTGCTTGTTCTTCATGAATAGGGTTCATCTGAATAATAATAATAATAATAATAATAATAATAATAATAATAATAATAATAATAATAATAATGAACACCATATTCTTTGGAAGCTTGAATCTGAAGTCAATAGCCCCGACTGATAATAATAATTTATTTATTCAACAATTTTTCCCATAGCTTGTCTCTCTCTCTTCCTGCAGGCTGATTTATCTTTGAAGCCCTCTTGAGTTTACTCCGTATGGGCATAGCTCCGTCAGTGCACCTCATGCGGTGCACTGTAGGGATTACTTAAGGTTCTTTGCAGCGTGCCTTCGGCCCCTAGCTGCAACCCCTTTTGTTCATTTTACTGTACCTCCTTTCATACTCTCTTTCTTCCATCTTACTTTCCACCCTCTACTAACAGTTGATTCACAGTGCAAAGTTAAGTATGCCTTAGTTTAACCAGACCACTGAGCTGATTAACAGCTCTCCTAGGGCTGGCCCGAAGGATTAGACTTATTTTACGTGGCTAAGAGCCAATTGGTTACCTAACAACGGGATCTACAGCTTATTGTGGGATCCGAACCACATTATATCGAGAAATAAATGTATATCACCAGAAATAAATTTCTCTAATTCTTCACTGGCCGGCCGGAGATTCGAACGCCGGCCCTGCAGAGTGCTAGCCGAAAACGATATCGACCAATCCAGCAAAGAACTGATTCATAGTGTAATTGCAAGGTTTTCCTCCTGTTGCACCTTTTACCGTCAATTTCCGTTTCAGCCCTGATTGGCCTCATAGGTCACTGTGCTTGGCCTTTGGCCTAAGTTCCATACTCAATTCGATCCTCTTGGGTTCATCATAGTCTGAAGATATAAAGAGAGAAAGAAAGCAAAACCACTGGAAAAAAAAAAGGTCTTGCGTAAAAGAATAAAAAAATGAGAGACATACATGAGAGCAATAAGATATGCCTTTCATATTTCAGCGATTTTAAATATATATATATATATATATATATATATATATATATATATATATATATATATATATATATATATATATATATATATATATATATATATATAAACATCTACGGAAGATGATAACGATTTCATATATATATATATATATATATATATATATATATATATATATATATATATATATATATATATATATATATATATATATATATATATATATATATATATATATATATATATATATATATATATATAATCGTTATCATCATCCGTAGATGTTTTTATATATTTGTATGCATGTATATATGTATGAATGTATGTACGTTTATATGTATACAATCTTTATCATCTCCCCAGAAGTGTTTCGTATTCTTCATAAAGTAAAAATGCAACATGACTGCAGCAATAAAATAAAACACGCAAATGAACTAAAAATTTTTATTTAGGAAAAAATAAATCTACCTTCAAGCAGACATGACTCACCGTGTCAGTGACTCAGCTAAGAAAAATTTAGATGATCTCTGCTTGTAGGAAGAAAGTGGTTTGTGCATGAGGCAAGACTGAACGAGTCTTGCAATACAGAGTTATTTTCTTTATACTTACTTATCTTCTTACACTCACTGATCATCTTACACTCGCTTACTTATCTCGCCTCGCCCTTGAGGAGGGGCGTGATGACTGGCTCTACCCTCTGGAGAGGTGACTGAGTCAATCAGTCAGAGCACTGCGGGACGGAGACGGGCAAAAAAAATGATTCATTATTATTATTATTATTATTATTATTATTATTATTATTATTATTCAGAAGATGGACCACTTTCATATGGGACAAGACCACAGGAGCCATTGACTTGAAATTCAAACTTCCAAAGACTACGGTGTTCATTATTATTATTATTATTATTATTATTATTATTATTATTATTATTATTATTATTATTATTATTATTAACCCTATTCTATGGAACGAGCCCACAGGGGCACTTGACGTGAAATTCAAACTTCCTAAAAATATGGTGTTCATTTGAAATAAGTAACAGGAGATGAAGGGCAATACAGAAAGAAGAGATTTGTTATTAGAAGAGAAATTATAAATGAACTTGTTAATAAATGAACAGATAAAAACAATAGTAAATTATAAAATGTAATGAGAATTGCTGTAGGGTAGTAATGCATTGCAACTTCGCTTGAACTTCTGAAGTTCCAGTTGCACATCCTCAGCAGCAAGACTGTTCCACAGTCCAACGGTGTGAGGAATAAAGGTCTTCTGGAGCTGGGAAGTTTGACAGCTAGGCGCATTTACTACATATTAGTGCTGCTGTTCAGCGAATCTGGTTGCTTTCCACGGGAAAAGAGGATCAAGGATTAATTGTGAATGGGAAAGATCTCTGTTAAAATAAAACTTGGAAAAATTGACAAACAAGAGACCATCCGTCGATGGTCCAAGTCATAACTGCTATATAAACATATACTGTATATGTATGTACTGTATA
>NC_089743.1:42143976-42156476 GCF_040412425.1 Macrobrachium rosenbergii
TGTCAATCCTTTAAGGGCATAGGCTTGGCCCTCCCGCTCTTCTTGTTACCAAGTGCGAGTAGGTTAAGATACCGAGTGACGTCATGCAGCATCGGTAGCCCTCCTGGCATCTGCTCTTAGTCATGCTTATTGCTCACCGGCTAAGCATGGAAGATGACTGACTCTCTCTCTCTCTCTCTCTCTCTCTCTCTCTCTCTCTCTCTCTGCAGAATGAATCCCGGATGTTGAAGTCATCCATTCATAAAGTCTTAAGTAAAATCCGTGAATGAACGCGATGAAAAACGTAAAATGTTCTCGATGAGTTAGCATCGGCTATAACAGTACTTTAGCACGCAATCAGCTTCGGTCTAAGGGTCATATAATACTGGTACTATTAGTAGTAGTGGTTTACGCTGAATCACAGTTGAGATTAATCAGAACATATGACTTCACCGTGATATGTAAATTTCCGTCTACGTAGGTTTGTGAATCATGTGGAAAGTGGGCGAAATAACCTCATGTACTATACAATATATATATATATATATATATATATATATATATATATATATATATATATATATATATATATATATATATATATATATATATATATACATAGACAGATAGACAGATATGATATATATATATATATATATATATATCTAATATATATATATATATATATATATATATATATATATATATATATTATTTATATATATATATATACATATATTTATATATATGTATTTGACACTTAACCGGTGTCGGGTCTAGTGCTAACCAAGCCATCTTCAGAGAACTAATACAAAGTGGTAGAAAATCGTAATATTTAATCTGGCATATTTATTATATAGCATATTTATTATGAATTTTTACTAGCATATGTATTACAAATTAATACTACTTTGTAACAGTCTTCTGAAGATGGCTTAGTTAGCAATAGAGCCGACACTGGCCAGACCTACAACCGTGTTTCATTTCTTTCCAGTAGTGTCTGATATATAAAATCACGTGTAAGAGTGATTATAAGCATACGTATATATATATATATATATATATATATATATATATATATATATATATATATATATATATATATATATATGTGTGTGTGTGTGTGTGTGTGTGTGTGTATGTGTCTTGGGTATGTGTAGGAGAGAGTCAAACTGGAAGTATTAGGCAAACCATTTCGGAGACAGTCTTAATTAAAACAAAACAAGGAAGTGAGGAAAGCTTATAACGTAAGAAAATGAGTTAAAGACACCTAAGTTTCGGGAGGTTCATTTAGGAATGAGGATTACTGGTGGGAGGGAAGAACAGAAACAGGGAATGATGAGATGAGGAGATGCAGTTGGTAGCAAGAAGGAAAGACCAAGTACGTGAAATATGTCACAAGTTGTATTTTAACAGAGATCTCTCACATTCACAATTGATCCCTGATCCCCTTTATCTGCCGTGAGCGACCAGATTCGCTGAACAGCAGCAGCTGTGCGCAGTAAATGCGCCTCGCTGTCGAACTTCTCAGCTCCAGAAGTCCTTTATTCCTCACGCCGTTGAACTGTGGAACGATCTCCCCGAGGATGTCGTGCAATTGGAGCTTCAGAAGTTCAAGCGAAGATGCAATACACTACTACCCTAAAACAATTATCCTTGTATGGTAATAATTTACTTAAATTTATATCAGTTTATTAATCAACTGTTTTTTTTTTTCTAATAACTGATCACTTCTTTCTGTATTTTCCGTTACCTTCTGTTATTTCTTTCAAATGCACACCATATTCCTTGGCGACTGGAATTTCAGGTCAGTGTCCACTGTGAGCTTGTTCTATATAATAACAATAATGGTATGGAAAGAAGGTGTCTTGAGAGTATACAATCCTGGGTCTATGGAGTAAAAATTTGAGGATTCGTTGAATATTGAAGATAGAAGAGGCATAAATTCTTGGTGCACTTACAGTCATATGCCTTCTCTAGTCAGTTTCCTTAGCTATCACACGTTTCTGTTCCCCAGTGTTGAATTGGTTTATTGGCCTCAGTGTCAAAGCTTTGGCACAGAAATAAAATACATCCATTTATCTGTATTGTTCCCACTAGTCATTATGTTTGCCATGTTGTCACTCCAGTCACTGGTTTTGTTTTTATGTTCCTCTATCTCCGTAGGGGGTTAGTGCCATCAGTGTATCACACGCTGTGCACTGTAGGCATTACTTAAGGTTCTTCGCAGCGTCCCCCCGCTTCCATCTTACTTTCCACCCTCTCCTAAGAACTGTTTCATAGTGCATCTGCAAGGTTTTCCTCCTGTTACGCCTTTCAAACCCTTTTGCTTTCAATTTCCCTTGCAGCTCTGCGCTGAATGGCCTCATAGGCTCATAGGTCCCAGAGCTTGGCCTTTAGCCTAGACTCATATTCCATTCATATTCCATTCCATGTTCCTCTATGATCCAATCCAATTGGCTCTAAGCCATACCCCTCCTCCAATACGGAATGCTCATGTTACAAGGATCCTCATGTCTGCTCCTTAAGTTCTGGTGGTTACAAAAACTGCGGCAACTGCCACTGTGCGTCAAACTGATTTTGTTATTTTCGTGTAATTTTTCTCAAATCATGGGCAACATTTTTATAAAGCTAATATAGAAAATATAGAGGTCAACTTAACATTTCTAGAAACGTAAAAACTGGCAGTCATTTTTATTTATTCTTCCATGACTGTAATCTGAATTTTCGCCAAAATTGCTCTCCAATGCTAGTTCTTGCTTGCACACTTGTTCATGTTGCATTGTCTGTTAAAACAACTCCGTTTGTTTTCAAATTAACTGTAGTGTTAGAGTCATGGTGTCCTTAGGGCTTGTCACACTACAGTCAAAATTGCCATAAACACATTTTGGTAACTTATCGCACACATATCACAAACAAGTTGAATACAATAGTATCATGGTATCCTTAGGTTGTGTCCGCACTGCAGTCAAAATTGTCATAAACACACGTTGGTAACTTATCGCACAAACATCATTAGAATACAAGCAAACGGCTTGGTAGTCCTAACCAGTGCTTCATACGATTATCCAGCATTGGCCAAAGATTTGTTCTCTGTTGATTGTCGTTGACTTATTTTGTACCTGTTTGTGATAATACGTATGCGATGATTTGCCGACGTGTGTTTGTGACACGTTGTTCACTAGTGTGGACGCACCCTTACTTTCTATAAACAAAGTTTCCCTTGGAAACATTTTCTCCAACCCATTTTGACACTAACATATTTTCCATCATCTGTTTCACCAGTATTTTGCTTTTAAGAGAAAAATGTTTTTGCCATGAAGTTGAAACATTTAAGCCTCTGAAACGTGTTTCGTAGCAAAAGTGTCAAAAACTCTTTAAGTTCAAAGGCCATAGTAAAATAATTTACTAGTTTTTTCGGGATAAACAAAGAAATTACTTTTGCAAAATGCAATAGCAAAATAAATAGCAAAGCCCGGGCCTAGGGCCAAGCTTCCGTCAGAAGGGAATTAGTGAGGTAAAACTAGCTCATAGAAAAACGCAGGTGCAATAATTGAACGAAGGTGCATTTACAAAACAGTATCTGTAGAAACAGTGCAATGATTATAAGTACAATTGTTTATTTTGACTTATCTCTAAACAGTGAGAGAGTGTGTGTGTGTTTGTTGAAGCAGTAGGTTTATTGTCCAGTGCTAGCGATAAACTGTATTATTATTATTATTATTAGACATCCCGGGATTATATATGTAATCAACGGATAGGTTTGCTTAAAAAGCAAATGGATGTTACAGACTAAAAACACACACAAAACAAAGCCACTACAACACCTTCTAAAAACATAACAAACATCTCACACGTCTCGAACTCTCGCCATACCCGCGCAATAACTTCTCGCTGCTGGGAAGAAAGGGCGTTGGGTCGGGTATGATACATGAAATACGTACCGGGGTCTTTGCGATGTCAGGCAGGGCAGCCGATCGAGACCACAGGTCTACCCCAAAGCCAAATCAAAAAGTCCTTCAAAAGAAGGCGTCGTGCTTACCCCATACAAAAATGGGAATAAAAGCACGTTAAAAGAATTATTATTATTATTATTATTATTATTATTATTATTATTATTATTATTATTATTATTATTATTATTATTATTCAGAAGATGAACCCCACAGGGGCCACTGACTTGAAATTCAAGCTTCCAAAGGGATCTTTCCTAGATAGTGACCCCAAGGGTTTTAACCCGGTACGTATCCACCTTTGCGGCGTGTTTAGTACAAGCCCGTTGGGGATTACCATAAAAACATAAACAAAATACTGTAAGTATCGTAAAGAAATATTAGTCCTAGATAACGACCCCGAAAACCCTTTGGGGTCACTATCTAGGAAATATCCTACCAAAGATTATGTTGTTCATTTGAAAGAAGTGAAAAAAGGGAATAGGAAATACAGAAAGAAGAGATCAGTTATTTAAAACGTGATAAACCTGAAGTTGTTGCTTAATTCCCTTGCAACAGGCAAGCTAAGTGGTATTCATCAACTCGTGGGAAATGGTGAAGCAATAGATTGTTCATGAAGGTAGGAAGCCTTGTTCATAGCCTGGCAGTCTGAGCGAGTAGCCATATCAGGAAGATAAAGAAGGACTCAGCTAACACCTTACTTTTTATAGACCTGTCTAGAACGAAATTGAAAGTAGGAAAAAATGTATAAAGAAAACTTGAGGTGCCAGAGAGGAAATATATTTAACATAAGCACAGCCAAAGTCAAGATAGAACGAGCAATGGAACTGTTTTAAGGATAAAGCCTTACTACTACTACTACTACTACTACTACTACTACTACTACTACTACTACTACTAATAGGGCGCCAATGTAGAAATGCGAGGATAGCAGCCTTGGTACGAGGTACCTCCTAATTGAAGTGGATTTAAAATTTTGTTAGGCCTGTAAACAAATCTACAGTTTATAATTCATGGAAATCATTTATTGCCAAAGAGATACACATTCAATTAAACTCGACCTTCCTTTACCCTCGTAGAATGTAGTGCCGTCAGTCCAACTCACGTGGTGCACTGTAGGCATTACTAAATGGCGTTTGCAGCGTTCCTTCGGCCCCTAGCTGCACCCACCTTTAGCCTTTCAATTGACTTCCATTCCCGCTTCGAGTTTTCAGTCTTGCCGTCCAGCTCTCTAACTATCACTTCTTAGTACAACCGTGAGGTTTTCTCCCAGTTCCACCTTTCAGTCCTCGTACTTCATCCATTTTATTTTCCTGGATCTCTTTATATTGTTTTTCAACCGATCTAATTCCCTCTTTTCACTGTCTTCATCGATGATTGGCCGAAAGCGCTCCAGTGCTTGGCTTGAAAGCGTAAATTTAATAAAATCAAATATAATCGATTTCTTTTCAACCACTTATATCATTTTGTTCCATCGTACACTGTGGAAATCATCAAATGAGGGTAAAGAAAGAAAGAAATAGTTCAGTATATTCTAAACTTGCGTAACGAAAGCATTTTGATGCTATTCAGCATAAAATAAAGAATTTGATAATTATAATGGTAAAGAAAAGAATTCGGTCCGTTATAATTCCCTATGAAGGAACCACTATGGGTGGATTCAGACTCAGAATCAACAAACGAAGTGTAAAATCGATGTCTTTTTGTGCTGCTAAAGCATCTATCGGTCCCGTAGGGGGATAGTGCCGTCGTTGCACCTCACGCAGTGCACTGTAGGCATTACTCAGAACCCACTAAGACAGGTCGGCCACTTAGGGGATTAATGAAGAATCACCGGGGTTGTCAACTTGACCGTGTAAAATGGGCCATGGCCTACGTTTTCCGGGTAGTAAACCCAGGACAGTTAAACATTTAGCACTGTTGTAATTATACTGTAAATAACTACTTGAGGACAAATTCCTTTTCGTTTATTGAATATCTGAGGTATTCTGAGTGAACTTCATTACTGTTGACGTAATGTTTGTCTAAGAGATGGCTTAAAACAATGAAAAGATAGATGTTGACTACTTGAAGTTCATACCCTCGTCTATCGATAGTAAAACGAACTTCGAGTTTTAACATTTGAGGCTGTATTTTGTAACAAAATAACTGACACTGATAAATAATAAGGTTACCGTAGATACCACTGAAATGAATTAATACAAAACTGAAACTAGTAATGCGAAGACGAAGAAGGATGGTCGAACGTTCTGTTGTACCGACGAGCAAGTATCCACATAGTGGGTCCTTCCTGCCAAGAGAGCCCGCGTGACGTCATTCTCTGGCCAACCTGTCTTAGTGGGTCCTGGCATTACTAAACGTTCTTTGCAGCGTCCCTTCATCCCCAAGCTGCAGCCCCTTTCATTCCTTTTGCTATACCTCCTCTCACATTCTCTGTCTTCCATCTTACTTTTCATCCTTTCCTAATAGTTGTTCCATCGTGCAACTGCAAGGTTTCCCTCCTGTTACAACTTTAAAGCCTTTTTTACTCTTAAGTACCCTTTCAGCTCTGAATGACCTCATCATAAGTCCCAGCGCCTGGCCTTTGGATAAATTCTATATATTCCATTCTAGAGTATTTATCAGGTAATGGCCGATAGCCTTACTGATGCATGCGCAATTGATTCATCATTGCAAATTGCAACCTTTCTCGTCCTTCATTTAGGTTGACCTTTCCTCACATCAACTGAGGTCACTCCTGTTGGGTCACTTTCCTAACTGTGGGACGTTTCCCCTTGTCTCTGCCAAGGTATATTCCCCAAAAAGACCTCGGGACGATTCCTACTGTCTGGTCTAACCTTGCGTGTACCAATACGTATTTCTTGTAGATGCGTCTCTCTCTCTCTCTCTCTCTCTCTCTCTCTCTCAAGAAGAAGAAGAACTCAGTTCCAAGACTTCAGCGGCTATGATGAAACCCTTTCCATGATATTCACCGTCGAAACCTCTCTCTCTCTCTCTCTCTCTCTCTCTCTCTCTCTCTCTCTCTCTCTCTCTCTCTCTCTCTCTCTCTCTCTCCGTCTTGAAGAGATACCCACTCCCAAGATTTCAGCCGTTATGGTTAAACTTTCTTCGTGTGCTTTCAAAATGAAAGTCTACGCTAACATTTACCCACGGATATAGCTCAACCGTGCATTTACCCATTGTGAAGAAGGCCTCTTCGTGATATTTACTTTCGAAATGAAAGTCTACACTGTAACATTTAGGTGTTATGATGAAACTGTCTTTATGATATTCACTTTCGAAACGAAAGTTTACACCATAACTTTTAGATGTTACGATGAAACCTTCATGATATCTACTTTCGAAATGAAAGTCTACACCATAACATTTAGCTGTTACGATGAAACCTTCCTCATGATATTTACTTTCGAAATGAAAGTCTACACTGTAACATTTAGCCGTTATGATGAAACCATCTTTGTGATTTTCACTTTCGAAATGAGAATCTACACCATAACATTTAGTCGTGATATTCACTTTCGAAATGAAAGTCTACACCATAGCATTTAGCTGTTACTATGAAACCTTCTTCATGATATCTACTTTTAAAATGAAAGTCTAACACTATAACATTTAGCTGTTAAGATGTAACCATTTCATGATATTTACTTTCGAAATGAAAGCCTACACCATAACATTTAGCTGTTACGGTGAACTATCTTTGTGATATTCACTTTCGAAAAGAAAGTCTACTCTATAATATTTAGGCTAGCTGTTACGATGAAACCCTCTTCGTGATATTTACCTTCGAAATGAAAGTACACTATAACATCTGGCTGTTATGGTGAAACCCTCTTCGAGAGATTTACTTTCAGAATAAAAGGTAGCACTATAACATTAGCTGTTATGATGAAATGAAAGTCTGCAAGTTTACATTTAGCTGTTAAGATGAAACCTTCATTGTGATGTTTTCTTTCGAAATGAAAGTCTACATTATAACATTTAGCTATTTTGACAAAATGAAAGTATGCAATTTCACATTTAGCTTTTATCATGGAGCCCTGATATTCATATTCACTTTCGGTATGAAAGTCTATACTTTAACATTTCCTGTTGGCATTACACTAATTCCTGATTGCATGAGAAACCCCGTTCCAGGAATCTCTAATGCCAGGAATATTCACTGGAAAGTTAGGCGCCCGTGATGATATTTCCTGGTATGATGAAATCCACTTCCTAATATTTCTTGTGTATGAGAACAGATTGTGAAACACTTGAACCTTAGTGGTTTCGATTGATTAAGTAGATAAAAGGCATGAAGGAAAATATAACTCTGTTGTGTCAAATAAATGCTGGAATGGAGCTCTACTAGAATCACAGCAGACATCTTTTATTATTATTATTATTATTATTATTATTATTATTATTATTATTCAGAAGGTGAACACTCTTCGTATGGAAAAAGCCTCAGGGGGCATTGACTTGATGAAATTCAAGCTTCCAAAGAATATGGTGCTCATTTGAAAGTATAACAGAAGATAATAGGAAATGCAGAAAGAAGAGATCATTTATTAGAAAACAAAGATAATTATTATTATTATTATTCAGAAGATTAACCCTATTCATATGGAACAGGCCTGCAGGGGCCCTGACTTGATGAAATTCTAATTTCCAAAGAATATGGTTTTCATTTGAAAGAAACTACAGAAAGAAGGGCGTAGTTATTAGAAAACAAAGATAGATTAACAAAATAATAAATAAATAGAAAAAAATGTACATGAACTATTAAAAGTACACGCTTGAAATTTTGAGGTTCCAATATATACTGTTATAACTCATGGAGAACAGCATTTATGTCGTATACTGACGCACTGAAAATCAACCAAGACAATTCAAGAACAAAATATAGCCTCAAGTTTCTTTCCCTTACAATAGAAACTGGAAACAAATTGTTTTGCTGTAAAACAGTGTGAGTGATAGACGCCATTTTCAAGAAATCAGTCGATATTTGCGAATTTGTTAGAGAGTGTAACTTTCCTGTGTCTTAGATAAATTTATTTCTGGGTTGCTTTTGATTAACTGATGTTCCTGATTTTATTATTGATTGTTATCTTCTGAAGCTTAAATATGTTTTGTCTTTTTCCACAAAGGCTCTTTTATTCTATGGAATTATATGAGCAAAGTTAATTCATATCATATGTTCAAATTAGGAGTAATAATAATAATAATAATAATAGTAATAAATATGGCATGGATTGACTACAAGAAAGCCTTCGACATGATACCGCACGCGTGGCTAATAGAATGCCTGAAGATATATGGGGCAGAGCTTCCTTAAAAATACAATGCACAACTTGAATACAATACTTACAAGCTCTGGGATAAGACTAGCAGAGGTTAACATCAGGAGAGGGATCTTTCAAGGCGACCCACTGTCCCCACTACTCTTCGTAGTAGCCATGATTCCCGTGACAAAAGTACTGCAGAAGATGGATGCTGGGTACCAACACAAGAAAGGAGGCAACAGAATTAACAATCTGATGTTCATGGACGACATCAAGCTGTATGATAAGAGCATCAAGGAAATAGATACCCTAACCCAGACTGTAAGTATTGTATCTGGGAACATCAGGATGGAGTTTGAAGTAGAAAATTGCGCCTTGGTCAGCATACAAAAAAGGCAAAGTAACAAGAACTGAAGGGATAAAGCTACCAGATGGGAATAGCATCAAACACATAGGAGACAGGATACAAATACCTGGGAATAATAGAAGGAGAGTATATAAAACACCAAGAGATGAAGGACACAATCAGGAAAGAATATATGCTCAGACTTAAGGCGATACTCAAGTCAAAACCCAACGCCGGAAACATGACGAAAGCCATAAACACATGGGCAGTACCAGTAATCAGATACAGCGCAGGAGTATGGAGCGGACGAAGGCTGAACTCCTCAGCATAGACCAGAAAACTAGAAAACACCTGACAATACACAAAGCACTACACCAAGAGTAAATACAGACAGACTATACATAACACGAAAGGAAGGGGGAGAGGGCTACTAAACATAGAGGACTGCGTCAACATCGAGAGCAGAGCACTGGGGCAATATCTGAAAACCAGTGAAGACGAGTGGCTAAGGAGTGTGGGAAGAAGGACTGATAAAAGTAGAAGAAGACCCAAAAATATACAGAGACAGGAGAATGAAAAACAGAACAGAGGAATGGCACAACAAACCAATGCACGGACAGTACATGAGACAGACAAAAGAAATGGCCAGCCATGAAACCTGGCAATGGCTACAGAGGGGAGAACTTATGAAGGAAACAGAAGGAATGCTAACAGCGGCACAAGATCAGGCCCTAAGAACCAGATATGTCCAAAGGACAATAGATTGAAATAACATCTCACCCATATGCAAGAAGTGCAATATGAAAGACGAGACCATAAACTACATAGCAAGCGAATGTCCGGCGCCTGCACAGAACCAGTACAAAAAGAGGCATGATTCAGTAGCAAAAACCCTCCGCTGGAGCCTGTACAAGAAACACCAGCTAGCTTGCAGTAATAAGTGGTACGAACACCAACCTGAGGGAATGATAGAAAACGATCTGGCAAAGATTCTCTGGAACTATGGTATCAGAACGTGACGTTGATTGACAAAATCAAGAAGAAAGTATCACTCATTGATGTGGCAATGCCATGGGACACCAGAGTAGATGAGATGAAAGAGAAAAAATTGATAAGTACCAAGACCTAAAAATCGAAATAAGAAGGGTATGAAATATGCCAGTAGAAATTGTACCCATAATCATAGGAACACCAGGCACGATCTCAAGATCCCTGAAAAGGAATCTGGAAAAACTAGATGCCGAAGTAGCTCCAGGACTCATGCAGAAAAGTGTGCTACTAGAAACAGCGCACATAGTGAGAAAAGTGATGGACACCTAAGGAGGCAGGATGCAACCCGGAACCCGACACTTTAAAAACCACCCAGTCGAATAGGATGACTGTGATAGACACCCCCCCCCCAAAAAAAAAAGAATAATAATAATAAAAAAGATTATCAAGGTCCCCATGTCTTGATAATTAACGTATTGTCCTTTCGTTTGTCAAAAACATTTATGTATATGTATGTGTGTATATATGTATTTGTGTATGTATGTACATCTATCCAAGCTATTGCGTTCATACTGAGGCATTTCCTATCTAGTTTTTTAAGGTATCTTGATTAGACCATTGTTTACTGATAACAAAGTGATGTGATTATTTTCCCATTGTGTAGGATTTGTTTTTTTTAGCAGTCCTTTATTCCAACGTCATAAAATTTTAATTATTTTCAGTGTTCAAATGTTCTCAGTTTTTAAATGTCCTGAATTTTTTTGTCCTCATTTTTTAAATGACTGGAAATTTTAAATGTCCTAAAATTTTAGATGTCCTCATTTTTAAGATTACTTGAAATTTTAGATGTCCTCAATTTTTAAATGGCTATAATTTTTAATATCCTTATTTTTTAAATGTCCTCTGTTTTTAGATGTTCCTAGTTTTTAAATGTTTGCAATTGTAGCCTAAATGCTCTCATTCTTTAAATATCCTGAAATTTTAAATGTCCTCAATTTTTAAATGTTCTCAGGTTTTACATATTGTCGGTTTTTAAATGTCCTCAATTTTAAAATTTTTTCAGTATTTAAATGTCCTCAGTTTTTAAATGTCCTGATATTTTAAATAAATGTCTTCAATTTTTTAATGTCCTGAATTGTAAATGCCTTCAATTTTTAAATGGTCTGAAATGATAGTGTCCTCAATTTTTAAATGTCCCGAAATGTTAAATGTCTTCAATTTTTAAATGTCCCGAATTGTAAATATCCTCAATTTTTAAATTTTCTTAAATT
Source organism: Macrobrachium rosenbergii (assembly GCF_040412425.1). Lineage (NCBI taxonomy): Eukaryota > Metazoa > Arthropoda > Malacostraca > Decapoda > Palaemonidae > Macrobrachium > Macrobrachium rosenbergii. The sequence continues at coordinate 42,155,780 of NC_089743.1, forward strand.
TTAAATGTCCTTTGTTTGTAAATGCCCTAAAATTTAAACGTCCTTAAATCTGATTAAGGTACTTGCCTGAGAAGGCTATCAGGTCGGAAAACAACGGATATAAAATAACGAATTTCTCTTTTTTCACGCCTCTCTTTCAAAATGGATAAGTTGATATTTGGTGTCCAGCATATTTATTATTGACTTATTCGGCCTGTGCCTGAAACGCCGTCTGTTTAGGTGTAATTTAGGTAAGACGCCCGTTCTGGAGAATGAATAAGTTTTCAAAGATTGTTTCTCTTCGCAGTTTTGTTGGCGAATATTAATAATTTGTTCACCCCTTTCAGCAGTGTATCTTACTCTGTTCTTCCCACATGCATGAACTGCCTTGTAACGCAATGATTCATCGTACCCTTATCTTTTTACCATTTCTGCATATCCCCAGTTTTATCAACCTTTCACCTTTTCTTATACCTCTTATGCTGCGCCCACAAGCCGTCTTAAAAACAGTCTTTTTCTGTCATTCACATTCGGTATTCGCACTTCATTTCCATAAAGGAGGATTGGCTCAACAGCCCCGTCATACATTCACACCTAGGCTTCCGGAGGCGCTCCCATGCCTCTCCCAGATCTTTTGCACGCACCCTCCCCTTTCCTTCCTGCTTTTAGCTATTCTGTGACTCACCTCTGCTCTCACTGTACTGTTATCTTCTGCATT
>NC_089743.1:42163976-42191476 GCF_040412425.1 Macrobrachium rosenbergii
TGACCGGTTGGTGTGCTTCCCCCCTTTCATTTTCCTCATTCAATAATGTTATACTGAAATCATTTCTAGTTTCCTTTTTCCATTTTCCTCTCTCTGGAGTCCCCTCGCTCGAACGAACAAGTCGAAACGTTTGTCCCTGCAGGTACATAAAGTTTTCCTAGAATGGACCCCATAGGATTTTATAGTCTTTGAAATTGCAACCCTTCCTGGAAGTATTACCTACGTCTGACAGTGTTCTTCAAATCCTGACGTTATAAAAAAAAAAAAAAACACTACATAGCTGTTCATTATCCGTGCCAATCTCGAAGCTTAAAATTCGTATCTTTCGTACCTTACCTGATTGCGTGTCGTGATGCAAACGTTCTGAAAACACTTTCACAATCACGCCTTTATTTATTTAACATCCCGAGGTCGTGTATCATTTCTTGATTGCTTTTTTTTAACGGGAAATGCACTGTTGTATTTCCCCTCACGTCACGATCGATGAAGAGATCACGCATATCGAAGAAAACTACTGATAAATCTCGGATCACAATTCCTCGCTTTGCACATTTCAAGAAGAAGCGTCTACTGTCTGTCGGCCGGTGGTAGATGGCATCTTGCAATGGCAAGTTGCCAGCTTCGGATTTACTCACTCTTCGCGATAAACTTCATTCACGTAGAGATATTCCTTTGACGAAAGTAAATGATATTCAGGAAAGGCAAATATAGGTAAGATGATAACAAAAACTATATAAATCTGCCTACAAATAACCAAAAGAGAAAATAAAAGAGATGTGCAGTCACTGACTGATATCGTGCGAATGTGCAACGCTTTTGTCTGATTGCCGAGAGCAAACAAGTGACTAACGCTCCCGAATGGGTGAGGGAATCTTTTGACCAATGAAATGAGAAGCTGTCACTTTAGATTTTTCAAAAGCTGATGTTTATTTTTCTCCTCAGAGCTTTTATTACGCAAAAAAGCTGCCACCTGAACAATAATAGACGTTATTGTTTATGAGGTTGGTCGTCAGCTGAATATAGAGCAACTGGGCAAATGCGCAACGTAAATTCATTCATGTTTTCATTCACTGAAGATCCCCCCATTCACAGGTCTTCGTGTGTAGTAAATATTCTTGTGAAGGACAGCGTACTATTTCTCACTGCATTTTCTGATCTGCCTTGGTTTTTTTTTCACTTCTTGGTTACTTTTTATTCCTCTATTTGAGTTCAGATACGCAGTTTGGTGTCCATAAAAATAAAAGAGATATTTTTGTTTTAAAATCAATTATCTTCGATACAAACAGACTGGAGAGTGTTCTATGCAGATCAGTTCATTTCTTAAGTAAACGCTTTCTGTGGCGTTAGTTCTGTCGATAAGATGTAAAAAGAGATTATTATCCATTGTATCCTATCGTTCATATGTATATATGTACAGTATATAATGTATATATATATATATATATATATATATATATATATATATATATATATATATATATATAGATGTATGTATGCATATATGTATATAAATACATACATACATCTGAATATATATATATATGTGTGTGTGTATATATGTATATATATATATATATATATATATATATATATATATATATATATATATATATATATATATATATATATATATATATATATATGTGTGTGTGTGTGTGTGTGTGTGTGTGTGTGTGTGTGTGTGTGTGTGTGTATTTATACATATTCGAAAGATCAGTACTGAAAAGGAACCACCATCACATGAACCCAGTAGGGGTTTAGTGCCGTTAGTGCACCTCACGTGGTGCAACTGTGGCATCATGTTTAGCCTTTTACTGTACTTCTATTCTCGCTTCCGTTTCTTTAGTCTTGCTGTCCAACCTCAGGGCTTCTTAGTGCAGCTGAGGGTTTTTTCTCCTAATGATCCTTCTACTTCTTCTTTATTTTCTGGATTTCTTTATCTTGCCGTCCAAACCTGCCCCCATTTCCCTCTTTCTAGTCGTAAGCTCTGAATTATTATTATTATTATTATTATTATTATTATTATTATTATTATTATTATTATTATTATTATTATTATTATTCAGAAGATGAACATTCTGCACATGGAACAATCCCACAGGGGACACTGACTTGAAATTCAAGCTTCCGAAAATATGTTATTCATTTGAAAGGCCGAAAGTGCCACAGTACTTGGCTGGGCAGCCTAAAAGTTCATAAATGTCAAATTAAATAAGAAAAGTTAAGTATACCTTAGTTTTACCAGACCACTGAGCTGATTAACAGCTCTCCTAGGGCTGGCCCGAAGGATTAGACTTATTTTACGTGGCTAAGAACCAATTGGTTACTTAGCAACGGGACCTACAGCTTATTGTGGAATCCGAACCACATTATAGCGAGAAATGAATTTCTATCACCGGAAATAAATTCCTCTTAAAAAAAAAACACTACCCAGGTAATTTTATTATTTATTTTTTTTATTTGAAATGATGAATCCTATTCAAATGGAACAAGACCGTAGGGGCCATTGGCAGCCAATTTGAATATAAACTAGGAAAAACCACCCCATATTGTTACTGAAATTACTCTTTTAGTTTTCTGTTAAAGAAAAATATGGTGCCGGCTTTGTCTGTCCGTCCGCCCTCAGATCTTAAAAACTACTGAGGCAAGAGGGCTGCAAATTGCTATGTTCATCATCCACCCTCCAATCATCAAACATACCAAATTGCAGCCCTCTAGCCTATAAAATAGGCACATAATCGTCCAAAATTCGAAATCGAGATGATTACGCCATAACATTGTATAAGTATAATTACATCATTTGGCACTTACATCATTTGGCAGGTGTTTTGGCGTGTTTGCTCATCACTGCTCTTCCACAGATGAATGTCATAATCATGATGATTGTGATAAGTCAGTGGATACCTATTGCTTTTATCAAAAAGCAGTGATGAACAATGAGGTTCCCCAGTCACATTCTACCATGAAAGTGAAATTCATCGTTGATGAGGAAGGGAAAAAACAAATATTTGAAGTCTACAAAAGAATGACGAGTGACGAGCTCCTGGAGGCGTGTCTTCATGGCCAAACCCAGAACCGAAATGAATCTCTACACTCAAGACTGTAGAGATACTGCCCTAAGAATAAAAATGGAAGCAAGAGGATTATTGACTTTGCAGCAGCGCAAGCTGTAGCAAACTATAATGCTGGTTATACAGCCAGCCACTTAGATAACTATTTTGGTTTTCCACGCACTGAAATATCATCAGCATATCTAGCCAGGATGGATGCCAATATGGACTTACCTTTCAAGAAGAAGGTTAGGCACAAGAGAAATATTGTAAAAGACCCAGATTATGAAACAGGGGCAGCTTCATTACCAAGAAACTTCAAATAATCTCCCAACACCACTTTATCAGTGTCACCAACTTCAAGTGCCTTTTTCTCAAAATCAAAGTTTTTCCAGCTTCTAAGTGCTAAGGCTCCATTATTTTTCTACTTAGAGACTCAATTCTTTTTGCCTCTTGTTTATAAAAGCTTTAAGTTTATATGTATGGTACATTCAAGAGTGTACATGCTTTTTTCAATGTTTGGTGAATTTTTTATTATTTTTCATCAATTTATTTTTCATTTTTGTCAACCTGCGTTTATCAGGCATCTCATGTACCTAAAAAAACGTAGGTTTGGAAAGTAATAATTCCTTATTTTTATACTGAAATGTATGTAAAGTAATTTAAAACAAAAAAACAAGAATTTATTTGAAAAATACAAAAGCCTTAGCAGTCCAAAAATTCTTATTTTCCCATATATACTGTATATATTTATTTATTTATTTAAAAAGTCAGTTTTCAAAATATCACCAAAATATTTGTTGTGCAGTGATAGTATGCTATAAGCAACTTCCTGAAAAAAAATAATCAAGATTTGATAATAAAAATGGTAACCTATGGTGCCTAGGTCAACAGGTCCCTTAAGGCTAAAAGTTAGCCATAATCGTGCGTCTGGCAACGCTATAGGACATGCCACCACCGGGTCGTGGCTGAAAGCTTCGTGGGCCGCGGCTCATAAAGAAAGCTCCATTGCGCCGAAGAAACTTCGGTGTATCTTTTTACTTTTTTTTTCTTTTTTAACTAAACCTCCAGGGTTATCCATTGCATTTCTGTCAGCGATTTCTTTGCGTGAATAAGTTTGAATTCGGAGTGATTTTCTCTTAGGGAAATTGCCTACGAGGCCCAAGAGTTTCTTCCGCCCTGAAGAAATTTAGAAGCTAAAGAAGGAATAATCAGTAGCACGAGAAGTGTATGGTATTTAGTGTTGTCAGGTGTGTGTGGTAGTGGGTGTGTTTGTGTGTGTTGGGTAGGACGAGGAGGTGGGGGAGGATAGCAATATGTGTGACGAACATGTCATACTATTTATACGAAATGTTGGGCACAAAAACGAGTATCTGAGAAGGGCTCACCGCAGGCTGTAGACAAGACCTATATACAGTATCTCTCTCTCTCTCTCTCTCTCTCTCTCTCTCTCTCTCTCTCTCCATTTATCCGGGCTTAGGGCTGCCACTGAGTTGGACTGGCTGTACCCCTATGTTGATAGTTTAACAGTAATTTATTATTATTATTATTATTATTATTATTATTATTATTATTATTATTATTCAACAAGAGCTCTCATTTATGTGAAGCAAATCAAAGAAGATAATTAAATCAATGAGAAAATTTCTAAAGAATGAAATAATTAAATGTGTATAAATGATAAAACAAAATACAGATATTATTATTATTATTATTATTATTATTATTATTCAACAAGAGTATACATTAAGTGAAGAAAATAAAAAAAGATCATTAACTTAATTAGCAAGTTTTCAAAGAACGAAATGATTAAATGTGAATAAATCTTAAAACAAAATACAGATATTTATTATTATTATTATTATTATTATTATTATTATTATTATTATTATTATTATTATTATTATTATTCAGAAGATGAACCCCATTCATACGGAACAAAGCCACAGGGTCCACTGACTTGAAATTCAAGCATCCAAAGAATATAGTGTTCATTTGAAAGAAGTTATAGAAGATAATGAGAAATACAGAAAGAAGAGATCAGATATTAGAAAGGAAAAGGAAGCAGTATGAAAAGATTTCTTCATAGGTGCATATCTATTATCAGTGATTGATTAAACAAGTGATAAAAATCCTCAATGATAAACACGTGATAAAAGACCTCTGAGGGCTTCATCGATCATTTTCCAGTAATCTTTATCAACTTCCAGGTGATTTTGTTAATTTCTTTAATAAAGTTACGTGAGAAAACTCATGATTATCTCTGCCAAAGCCTTACCCATAGTTTATATAATTTCTGTGAATACATTGGTCTTCTTCCTCTTCCCCTTGTAAGAATCCCAGTAGGGGGGGTAGTGCCGTCAGTGCACCTCGCGCGGTGCACTGTAGGCATTGCTTAGGGTTCTTTGCAGGGTCCCTTCGGCCCTTAGCTGCAACCCCTTTCATTCCTTTTACTGTACTTCCGTTCTTTTTATTTTTCTTTCGTCTTGCTTTCCACTCTCTCCTAACAATTGATTCATAGTGCAACTGCTTTCAGGTTTTCCTCCTGTTACATCTTGTTTACTCCTAGTTTCCCTTTCAGCCTGAATGACCTCTTAGGTCCCGGCGCTTGCTTGGTCTTCGGCCTAAATTCTGTATTCCAATTCCTCTTGTAAAAGGCTTACATATTTATTGTATTGATCTCCTTTCTGCTTCAAGATGTTAATATAACCATTGAAATCAGACTAATGCAGATATTTGGCTGGGAAATCACAAGTCCATGCGAGATGCGACAAGACGTCTCTCTCTTCTTTAGTGTTTAGTGAAAACCTTTTTGTATCCAAGACTATTGCCACGCTTGCATGAGTACTGTACGTACGATCCATGGACAGATTTGTGCTACGTAATTTACCCTATCGAAACTATCCGTAGAGGAAGCCGTTTAGATGTATGGGTATTGGCCAGCTTATCTAGAAAAGTATCCTTTCAGTAATTATGAAAATGTTGGGTAACATAACTGTGCTGATAGTAAGTGAAAAATGACTGAATTCTTACCATAAGATTGGTCAGGCTAGGTCTAGAACTGGTACGTTAGTGACGATTAATACAACAAACAAAGAGAGCGTCTTTCTCTCTCTCTCTCTCTCTTAAAACAACAGTTAAAGAGAGAGATTCTCTCTCTCTCTCTCTCTCTCTCTCTTTAAAACAGCTGTTAAAGAGAGATTCTCTCTCTCTCTCTCTCTCTCTCTCTCTCTCTCTCTCTCTCTCTCTCTCTCTCTCTCTCTTTATGTTTTAAAGAGAGAGAGAGAGCTAGCTACCATATGTCATCGTCATGGCGGCAGTCTGATCGACCAGAGAGAGAGAGAGAGAGAGAGAGAGAGAGAGAGAGAGAGAGAGAGAGAGAGAGGATACGTCTGCCCCGAGGCGTACCCTACAACCCCACTTATCATGCGACAACGGAGGCGGAGGATTTCCCTTTCAGATATAGACTATCTGAATACCTCTGTTGCGAACAAGTTAGCTAGATAGATCACTGACGCCCCACTCCCTCTCACTTAATGGTCTCGAGTTCCTTGCAACATCTTATCCGGTAGTTGTCAGCAATGCGAGACTGAAAGAACGTACGAGGAATTAAGCTTGTTTCGTTATGCTTTTTATTTTACTTTATTTTATTTCTTTTTTAACAATAAGCTGCCGTGAGAGAGTTTCCTCTTCCATGCGATGAGCGACGTTCTCTTTTGGCTTGGAGGGAAAAGATCTTTTTTTGAGCTACTATCCCTTAGAGTAAAGGCGAAAGATCATGCAGTTCCTCGTGGTTATGTACTCTCTCTCTCTCTCTCTCTATATATATATATATATATATATATATATATATATATATATATATATATATATATATATATATATATATATATATATATATATATATATATATATATATATATATATATATATATATATATATATATATCAGAATGCCTTGGACTCTCACTGAAAGACTGGGGTTCTGGTCGCATTGTGAGTCAGAAATATAAATATATATATATATATATATATATATATATATATATATATATATATATATATATATATATATATATATATTTATAAATATATATACAGTATAATATATATATAATTAGGTTTTCAACTGGGAGAGAGTAGCTCCAGGAGGAAGTAGCCTTCCTTTTCTGCACAAATCCCTTGGGATGAGGTTGCTATCCCCATCCCTTCGTACCAACCTCAGCCGAGTAACTACCATGTACATAATTCACTGCTTAACAGAATGCCCCGAAAGCTTAACAACTCGCTGCAGAATCAAAACCGAGACTCGAGAGTAGATTGACGAATTATATATCTTTATAGGCTTATAGTTGAATGCGTACACACACACACACACATACACACGCACACACACTAATAGGTCAGGACCTTGAAGAGTCCACTTGCGAAAACATACTATCAACACACTGCCCCTTAAGAATATTTTATGTAGTGTCTTTGTGTGTGTGTGTGTGGAGAAGTAGCATTGTCTCATGAATGAATCAGTGGAACGTGAGGCATTGTTGACTAATATCTGCGAACATTGTTGTATGTCGCCCCTTTTCATGCTAGAGTATTTTATTTTCAGACATCTAAAAAATCTGAATTCGTGAATTATATCAGCGTATCTGTGGAGAGTTACAATTCCAATATTCAGACGTATGTAATCGCTGTTGCTTGATTGCATCAATATGGAAAATGCTTTCCTCGTAGGCAACATAACTACAAAATACTAAATAACTAAAAATAACTAAAGGAAAATCCAGTAGTTCTTTCATGCTTATGGGCTCATGACTGTATAGAAACTATATGATGGTAGGTTTAGAGAAATGAACAATTAGCATCATTTGATCCAAGAAGGTATTTTCTTAAATTATTCAATCTTAACCCAGTACAATTTTAGAGACAGTTACATACGCTTTATAAGCTTGTAACAAGTGTGAAATACATTTTTATTTTTTTTATGTTAAGCATTATTTCCTGAGACAACATTTCTGGACTTTACAAATGCTGTTCACGCACAAGGAAAATGTAGTTTAGATTTTCGTGTAAGGATGAATTAGGAAATTTTACGAAGAAAAATAACCTCGACTGACTTTTCAGGAAACTAGCTTTTCTTCTCTAATAACTGGTCTCTTCTTTCTGTATTACCTATTACCTTCTGTTACTTCTTTCAAACGAACACCATACTCTTTGGAGGCTTGAATTCCAAGTCAATGGCTCCTGTGGGCTTGTTCCAGAAGAATAGGTTTCATCTTCTGAATAATAACGTTAATAACAATAATAATAGTATTAATAAGAATAATGGTAATAATTCAGAATCTATACGAGAGATCCTTCTATACTTACATGAATTGAACAGAGGGTGACCCCGTATAGGGATAGTGCCGTCAGTGTAACTCATCCGGTGCACTGTAGGCTTATTTAAGGTTCTCAGAAGCGTCCTTTCGACTGCAACCCCTTTAATTCCTCATTACTGTACCTTCATTCATATTCTCCTTCTTCCGTCTCACTTTCTGCCCTCTCCTAACATTTGTTTCATAGATTAGCTGTGAGGTCTTCCTCCTGTTGTACCTTTAAAAGCTTTTTACACTCAGTTGCCCTTTCACAGCTGAAGAACTTCATAGGCTCAAGCGCTTAGCCTGTGGCCTTCATTTTACATTCCAATTCCAAACAAAGAGTGTATAATATATGCTTTTAACATTCACAAAGGGTTGGGACTGTAACGTTTCACTGAAACTGTTTTTTTTTTCTTAAATGTTATTTTAATATGATTTCCTGTTTTTGTAGATATATTGTCTGATTGCAAAGTTGGAGTTAACATTCTCCATAGGATTGTGGAAATATATTTATTCAGTCTTTTGCAAAATCATTGTCAGTTCGTTTTTATCTATATTAGCTTGACTGAGTCGGAAAACTCTTCTTTTCTAGATTTTTTTCACATTGCTCCTTTTATTATATAATTATATATATATATATATATATATATATATATATATATATATATATATATTATGTGTGTGTGTTATGTATATATATATATATATATATATATATATATATATATATATATATATATATATATATATATATATATAAACTGCGCTTTGCAGTAGAGCATTGTGTATTGCTCTAAAACAGAGCATTACATATCCTCATGGAACAGGAGAGAATATTTCGTGCTTTGTTAAAGCTCTACTGTACTCTGTGTGTGTCTCTCATATACATATATATACATATATATATATATATATATATATATATATATATATATATATATATGTATGTATGTATGTATGTATGTATGTATGTATGTATGTATATGAGAGACACACACACACACAGAGTACAATAGGCTTTAACAAAGCACGAAATATTCTCTCCTGTTCCATGAGGATATGTAATGCTGTGTTTTAGAGCAATGCATAATGCTCTACTGCAGAGCACAATTATTTTTTTTTTTATTCCAGTAGAGAATTTTCCCACTACAACAAAGCTGGTGCCTTTGGAATTAGTGCGTACTGCTCCCTTCAAAGAGCATCAGTTTCCATATATTATGTGTTTCCACAGTGCCACGCTGCCCACCACCTGAGGCCTTTTATTCCCTACAATGCATGATTGTGGAACTCTTCTTAGCAGTTTTATGCAGGTACCATTGTTTCAACCAATTTATCTGTCTCCAAACTTTAATTCCCAGTAGGAGGGTTAGTGCCTTCAGTGCACCTCACACGGTGCACTGTAGGCATTACTTAAGGTTCACTGCAGCGTCCCTCCGACCCGTAGCTGCACCCCTTCCATTCTTTTTACTGTACCTCCGTTTATATTCTCCTTCTTTCATCCTACTTTTAAATTTATTCTCAGTGCTGAATAACCTCATAACTCTCGGCACTTCGTCTCTGGCCTGAGTTTTATATTCCAGTTAATGATGACCTCACGTAAATTTACTTTACCGACCAATTAGTTGTTCCTGACTGAAAATGCATTATTTACTTCCTCCTTCATTCAATGAAAATGCATTATTCACTTGCTCTTTCATTCAGTGAAAATACATTATTTACCTGCTCTTTCATTCAAGAAAATACATTATTTACTTGCGCTTTCAGTCAATGAAAATACATTATTTACTTTGTCCTTCATTCAATGAAAATACATTATTTACTTGCTCCTGTCAGTCAATGAAAATACATTATTTACTTGCTCTTTTATTCAATGAAAATACATTATCTACTTTCTCTTTCAGTCAGTGAAAATACATTATTTACTTTCCCTTTCATTCAATGAAAATACGTTATTTATTTGCTTTTTCAGTCAATGAAAATATATTATTTACTTTCTCTTTCATTCAATGAAAATACATTATTTACTTGCTCATTCATTCAATATCGCCACTTCCTAATACCTGACCATTGGCATAAATAACATGTTAGCTTGTGTTGATTTATTAGTCTAGTAAATCAGTGATGATTCATAAAAACATTTACACTCAGGTGGCTGTTGTCTGTAGTGGGCTTAAACTTATGGTTTTATATATATTATCTTTACTTCAACGCAATTTCCTTCCCAACGTCTGGTTACCAGTGATTATTAAGAGCATCCGCTAGCTGTATTATTATTATTATTATTATTATTATTATTATTATTATTATTATTATTATTATTATTATTATAGTTGGCGTAGGGCAAGCATTTGTCGTAAAAGTGTTTTCATTTAAACCCATTTTTTAATCTTTTGGATTCTGAAGTCTTCGCTGGTCAAAGTCTAGTCCGTGTAAATGAGTTAATGTGCCCTAATTTATTAAAAAAAAGTACATAGTGATTTCGAAGGTAATTTGGTCCAATGTGCTCTAGTTTATGCATAAAGTACACAATGATTTCCAAGGTTCCACTGTTCTCTACTTTATGCAGAAAGTACGAAGGTAAATTGGTACACTGTGCCCTAGTTTTTGCACAAGAGTGCAGAATAATTCCGAAGGTAAATTGGGCCACTATTTCTTAATTTATGGAAGAAATACAAAATAATTTCGAAGGTAAATTGGTCCACTGTTCCCTAATTTATGCAAAGAGCACAAAATTATTTTGAAGGTAAATTGGTCCATTGTTCCCTAACTTATGCAAAAAGTACAAAATGATTTCGAAGGTAAATTGGTCCATTGTTCCCTAATTTATGCAAAAAATACAAAATTATTTCGAATGCAAATTGATCCACTGTGCACTATTTTATGCAAAAAGTTCAAAATGATTTCGAGGGTAAATTGGTCCACCGTTCCCTAGTTCATGCACAAAGTACAGAATAATTTCAAAGGTAAATTGGTCCACTGTTCCCTAGTTTATGCAATAAGAATTTCCAAGGCAAATCATGCGGCTTTTCCACAATAGATCCGGGTAATCTCATGTTGATGAATGGGAGGTGACAGGGTCGAAAACAAAGAAATGATAAGCACAGACAGTGCATCCTGTTATGAGACTTCATAGTTGCATAAGACCATAGAGTTCCCTAGAGAAACCAGGTCTTCTTACTCTGGGTTTTTGTAAAATACATCTTCTAGCACCTTTTAGCCTAAGGGTTACATAGCGATTTATCACAGGAAATCCCCTTCAGGAGAGTTGCGAAAATCCGCTTGTGTTGGATTTGCCCAAGTAGCTGTTGTGTATTCTGCTGTGGGAGTGAGTTGTATGCAGCAGGATTTACTTGTATCTGATAGATTTGTGCCTATTCTTCCTCTCTTCTCTCGTAAAGGAAAGGCCAATGGTGAGTTCAAGAAGGGTAACCTGTGAAACAGCTGCCGAAACAAATTATGAAGCGTGACGTACTGTAGGCATTATTACAAAAGGTTAAAGGTTGTTCACAACGTCTCTTCGGCCCCTAACTTCTGCACCAGCTTTTTAGCCTTCTTCTTTACCTCTGTTCCCACTTCCTTTCTCCCATCTTGCTGTCCAACCACTCCAAAACTTGGCTTTACAACCAAATTTTCGTAAATCTGCCAAAAGAGCGACCGTGTCCAGGGATTAAGATGAGAAGAGGAATAATGAAAAGGCTGATGAGTGTTGCAAACCAGTGCTCTTGTTGAGCATGGTGTTATAAATGAAAAGAATAAAAAACTAAAAAAAACATGGGCGTGTATAACTTTGGGATTCACAATTTTTAGAAAAAAAAAACAAGATAATTACCGTTGCTCATTTCCATAAAGGAAACTGATAGAAGTATTGATGTCATTAGCTCTCGGGGACTGTGTTTCCCAGAGACACAAAGGCGCCGCGTCCATATTTGCCGGATAGATTCCGGTGTGAAAGTTGATAGTAGGAAGCAGTTAGAGTGAATCTGCTGGTTTTTTTAGGCATGGCTAATGTTCCCCTGTCATTAGGGAATATCCTTGACTTATCTGCGACAAATTTTCCAATTTTCTTTGTGTAATTTACAAATGGCTCTGTGGGATTACCACTGATTTTAGTCATGTATAGTTTTCACTATGAATTTTGCCTTTTTTAAATTTCATCCTGGTCTGTGGGTTTGTTATTGATTTCATACTGAAATTTCTATGTTATACGATCTCTCTTGAAGTACTTTTAGCCAAAATTAAGAAGGAAATTAAATAGAATTAACTAAAATCAATGCCAGTATGTTAGAAACAAACCTCCATAATGTAGGCTGTTAAAGATTTGTCAGAATGTACTCCAATGCTCAAAGTGAATTTGAAATTGGACATTTTGCCAAACATGAAATATAGAAAAGAAATTTAAAGAAAGGAATGGATGTTTCGTGTAAGTACACAAACACACACATATACATGTGTACTTATTCTGTCATAACAGGACAGCTTTCAAGAAGGGTCCCTGGTCTGATAAACACTGAGGCTACAGAGAAAAATTGCTATGGACAAGAGGACAAGATAATATTGACAGTGCAGTAGTGCTATATGAGTTCTCCTATTTCAAAATTTTAAGATCTCCACAAACTGCTTTTATGGCTGTGGATAACCTCGAGGTAACCACAGTAAAACGACTAAACGAGCATGTTAAAACCTTTAGAATGAATTATATGGGAAAGCTTCAAGAACATTAATTGCAACAAGTGTCCAGAGATTCCTGAGGCTCTCAGTTTTGTTTCTGATGGAGACCTAGAACTTATATATATATATATATATATATATATATATATATATATATATATATATATATATATATATATATATATACATATATATATATATATATATATATATATATATATATATATGTATATGTATATATATATATATATATATATATATATATATATATATATATATTTATATATACATATATATATATATATATATATATATATATATATATATATATATATATATATATAGCCACTTTACCCCCTTTACTTATCGTGGTCAGGTTAGTAACGTGACTTCGTTCTGATAATTCATGTGTGGGTTCGAATCCTGCTACGTACGTTGGAATTTCTTCATATTCTTTCATTTGGATCTGAGGCTTTGTAGTGGCAAGGGTATCCAAAAGGTGTGAAGAATTCAAGAAGTTAGGAGGACATTATGGCTATTAAATTACATACGTCTGGTAAACAGTGACCAGTTAAATATATATATATATATATATATATATATATATATATATATATATATATATATATATATATATATATTAACTTTATCACATACACAATTGTTCTGTGCATTAGTAGAATTACTAAAAGGACCTCATTCAAACTGGATGGTATCTAATGGAGTATTTATTCAGAAAAAGTTACAAGCTTTCCTGGACAAACAGTCCACATTATCAAGTATCCGTATGGATACTTGATAATGTGGACTGTTTGTCCAATAGTTTGTAACTTTTTGAATGAGGTTCTTTTGTAATATATATATATATATATATATATATATATATATATATATATATATATATATATATATATATATATATATATATATATATATATATACAGGGTGTTTCAAATTAGAGGCCCCCTCTACAGCATAAACTAAAATTGATATGGACAAAAACAAAAGTAATTCAGAACAGGTATTTATTTAAGTTTCTCTCTGAGTATTTAATATTTTGTGTGGCCTCCATCTGCCTGTACCACAGCCTGCATTCTTGAGAGGTATGATTTCAGCAAATTGCAAAAAAGCTGAGACTCAAAACTCCATTTCCCTGAGCGCTTCGGTCACCTCTCTTTGCAGGTTGTCGAGGCTTGGTATACCATCATAGTTCACTGTGTGTGCTTCAACACGATTCTAAGATACTACCAATGTTTTCACACACATTAAGGTCAGGGGAGCTACCTGGAAATTTACTTGACGAGAAGAAATCGATACCACTGTTTCGAAGCAGCTCCTGTGTCTGAAGAGCCTTGAAACATGGTGCCTTATCATGCAAAAATGTGACTTCTTCAACAGATAACACATTTTCAGGATCTTTGAGGAAAGGAAATACTCCACCAGTAAGCACAGTTTCACTGAAGTATTCACCATTCCATGACTGTCCTTTTTCTTTGATGATCCACATTAACCGTTTGGCTGTGAAACAGAGAAAAATTCCCAAACATTCAGGAAATTTCACAACTTGGCGATAGCACACGTCATCGCTGATATCATCCAACTTTGCAGCCCAAATGATGTCATTTTTATGATTTGGCTTCCTGACTGTGTAAATGAAGAAGTCATCTGATGCAGCAACATGGAGAAAGTCAGCTTCATCCCAATCTTTAAGAAGTGAACCACAAAACCATGCACAGTCTTCTCTCTGTTGCTGAGTGATGTTGGGCTTGCTGATAACATAAAATGGCTTGATACCAGATTTTTTCAACTCACGATATACAGCACTATAACTTCTCTTCTTTCCCCTTTTTGTTTCTAGTTCATGCGCCAATTTACGTAAAGACTTTCTTGGTCTACCCACTGCCTCAGCTATGATGTCTTTTGACTCCTGAGAAAGGACTTCAAGCCTTCCAAGATTCTCACTCTTTTGGCAATGACAGTCATATGGATTTTTGTTCCAGTTTCTTTTAACAAAGGGTTCATCTCTTTTAATGTATTTAGCTATCCAGGAACGTGAAATGAAGTATGCGCCAGCATCCCTGGCCTCTCTGAAGGTTATAGCCCAGATTCGGTCAATCCATCTGATTTCCTCCGAGTTGTTAGCCATGGCTGTATCTAACTCCATCACTCAGTCTGAAAATACAAGAAATGTAAAATGAAAAACAGCTTAATAGAAACTTAAAATAATGTACTTGGAGATAGGCTATAGCAGAAAACTTCATAACTTTCCATTTGTTCTGTGGAGGGGGGGACTCTAATTTCGAAACACCCAGTATATAGCTTTTCATCATACACCCTTCTCCTATTTGGAGGGAGGTACAGACCACTGGGCTTCTAAGCTAATCCCTATGGCATGAGGTTGCTAGCCCCATGCCGAGCAGATGCTGGTACATATATACAGCTGGCTGGACTTGTGAGCAGTAGCCTGGGCATGAACTCAGTCCCAAGAATCATAAGCCTGGGTACTATACCACTCAGCCTTAACATCCAATATATTACCTCAAGTCACAGGCAGGGAAAAGCCATGTTTCAGTGGGATCTATCAGAACTGAGCAGTGTGTGTGTGTGGATTCTTTTTATACGCTTTTTCCCCCCAAGCGTTAATTGGTTCAAAAAAGTACTGTCCGTCATTCCAATTATACATTTATCGGGATGAGACTGCCAGACCCATACCCTGCCCTTCTGATATTCAAATGAGATAAATAGAAATAAGTGCTCTTAGTTTCAGCTGCTGTATTTAGCTCTAATGGTGTATTTGCATAAATGCTGTATCTGTTTGATAATGGACGAATGTGATAGTTATTTAGACTTTACAACCCCCTTATACGTGATGATCTTATTGTAACACTTTATATTATAGCCTATATGTTCGTACGTTACTGTAAGCAATTTCGTCAATAAATGTTAATTAACAGAACAATAATTTCTAATAGTTGACGGCTACGTGGAAGGATAGGAATATATACCATGCCAGAATTAATATACATCTTCTGTGACAATAATGCAGAAAATACGAAGTATTTCGTTCACTTCTCCT
The DNA here is from genome assembly GCF_040412425.1 of Macrobrachium rosenbergii. Taxonomy (NCBI): domain Eukaryota; kingdom Metazoa; phylum Arthropoda; class Malacostraca; order Decapoda; family Palaemonidae; genus Macrobrachium; species Macrobrachium rosenbergii. The sequence continues at coordinate 42,180,131 of NC_089743.1, forward strand.
TTCTTACTATCCGTGGCCTTAATCGTTGCGTCGCTAGTGGGAAGAAGCTATCAATCAACCAGTCCTCCCTTTTGTCTTTCTCACCTAAGCCGGAATTTGATTCTGGTTTATCCCGCCCTTAAAAAGAAAAATTTATTGAAAATTGCCAAACAAAAGAAGGAAAGAAAAATGTTGGAAGCGAGTCCGTGTCTATAGATAAACCCACAAATCGTCGGACATTCTTGATCATTCCTTCGTTAACACATTTTTGGCAATGGGCGTTATCTTGCCCAGAAACGTTTCTGGGGCCAGATTTCTGGGAACCTGTCCGTTGTCGTATGAAACGACATAAAAAAAAAAAAACGAACAATAGCCGTGTTTTTAGGGAAGTAAAACCGTATTTCTGTTCTGCCATAACTTTGTGCGTGGTCTCCTATGTAAGAAATAAGTGTTTATGAATTTTATAGTATGAATAAACTAGTACATTTTTTAAAACTCTTCTAGCATTGAAATATTGATAATAGCCAGAATTAATATTCCACAACTCCAGTTAAGATTTTTAAATATTTCACTATATTCAGGAACGAAAATTAACTATCAAAAACTTTATTAATAGCACACATTGAAATTATACGATGTTCAAATAAATAAAATCGATTAAAAACAAAATCCAGTATAATATAGTTCTCTAATAATAAAAAGATAATTAATCTGCTTTCGCGTGTATTCATTCACAAGAAAGTGAGCTCCCAGAAGCTTATTGATTCATTATTTCCTAAATTAATCCTTTTATTTTTCATAGTCGCAGAAGTATTATATTGTCTCTGTCTTTATGTTTAAAATGTATTTTTATCTTTCATCTTCGTCATTTCCCACTTCCATTTTTAGTTACTCATTTTTCTCGTCTAGAAATTCTTCCTCTGTTCATTTGCATATCTTGACGTAACTTCCCACGCTTCAACTTCGTCTTGTAAAGAACTTCTAAAAAAAAGTGAACGTTTGATTCCAGGGATTAGTGTGACCGCCTCACCATTGTTACAGTACTTGTATGGTGTAATGAAAAGCGCACAAAAACAAATTTTCGTGCTACGCCAATTATTAGCTCCATGCTAAGCAAGTTATTAGTTCCACATCGTGCCAGTTATTATCTCCATACCAAACCAATTATTAGGTCCACACTAGACCAGTTATTAGCTCCATGCTGCGCCAGTTATTAGCTCCACTCTTAGCGAATTATTAGCTCCACGCTAAGCCAATTATTACCTCCACGCTAGGCCAATTATTGGCTTCACCATTGACCAGTTATTAGCTCCATGCTAGCCAATTATTGGCTTTACCCTAGGTCAGTTATTAGCTCCTCGCTAAGCCAATTATTACCTCCACACTAGGCCAATCGTTACCTCCACGCTAAGTCGATAATTAGTTACTTACAGTGCTAATTATTAGCTCCAACCTAGGCGAGCTATTAGCTCCCCATTGTGCCAGTTATTAGCTCCATACAAAACCAATTATTAGCTCCAAACTAGACCAATTATTAGCTCCACTCAACGCCAGTTATTAGCTCCACCCTTGGCCAATTATTAGCTCCACGCTAGGCCAGTCATTAGCTCTACGCTAAGCCAGTTATAAGCTCTATGCTACGGCAGTTATCAGCTCCACTCTTTGCCAGTTATTAGCTCCACGCTAGCCAATAATTAGCTCGACACTTAACCAGTTATTAGTTCCAATCTAGGCGAGGTACTAGTTCCACACTTGACCAATTATTAGCTCCACGTTAGGCCAGTCATTAACTCCACGCTAAGCCAGTTATTAGCTGCACTCTAGGCAGCTAGATATACTATTTTCTAAGAGCACCTATACTTCCAGATTTTAAAAGTATCTTTGTTGAATTTCTTGAAAGGAGAATATCAAAGAGAATTTATTCCAGCCAGCTGAATATGGGTCAGGTGTATTGATGACACAAATTTGGCAATGGAACGAAAATGTAGATAAATTCTTCGGTAAATTAAATGAATATGTGCCATGGATGAAATTCATTCAATAAATAGAAAATGACGGAAGCCTGCCCCTTTGGATTAAATAATACGTAGAAGTATTATTGGGTTTCATTAAATATCATGTGCATAGAAAACCTACTAATTCTATTCTAGCCAAAGCAATAAAGCAGAGAGTATAATATATATATATATATATATATATATATATATATATATATATATATATATATATAAAATGTGTGTGTCTATACACACACACACACACACATATATATATATATATATATATATATATATATATATATATATATATATATATATATATATATATTAATGATGAAGTGATATAGTTTGGAATACAGGTAAGCAATAAAGATATGCTGATTCTGTACTAAACAATGAAGTAAGAGTGTCAAAACAGATTCTTTATAATGATAACAACATGAACATATAACACAAAAAACTCATCCGCTCAAGAACTCTAGATAACATTGAAGAACAATAATACAGTGAAGCAAGCACTTACAAAGAGCTCCTCGGACAAAACTGGAGGACGTGTGTATTAAATTTTATGTAAGTCATGTGATGATTTTTATATTTGTCATTCTGGAAAACTAGTGGAGAAGAGAATAGAACAGCATTAAAAAAATGTATGAGATATACACAGGGGAACAGTGCAATTTTCGTTCATTTTCATTCATGTTAGTGAAAGTCGTTATGTCGTCAACTGGACAGGTGCTAAAAAGGAAGAAATATAATTAATTCTTATTGTATAAAAGAAAACTTTTGCAAGAACATAAATTTTCAGGACGCCTTGAACAGGAAAGGTGTGAGTCCACCTGCGAGGAAAAACAAGATTTGTTAATGGAGTATTAACCTCGGTCACAAATGTTTTTACAGCTGGCCCCTTTTTGTCTGTCAGGCGTGACTATTATTTTTTTTCTTCAGAGCTATAGCATATATAATATAAATTTTTATCAGCCTAAGTTTAGAGTAAAATATTCCAAATTAATAAATAATTATATATATATATATATATATATATATATATATATATATATATATATATATATATATATATATATATATATGTATGTATGTATGTGTGTGTGCATCTGCGTGCACACACAAACACACACATACATATACACACACACACACACATATATATATATATATATAATATATATATATATATATATGTATAATATATATATGTATATATATATATATATATATATATATATATATATATATATATATATATATATATATATATATATATATATATATATATATATATAATTATTTATTCATTTGGAATCTTTTACTCTAAACTTAGGCTCTTTAGGGCAAATTTATGCTAATACTTGACGCTGTATTGTAATCATTTTTAACCGTGTTTCCTTCACAAAATCTCCTTTATAACTTTACGAATTTTCAGTATTTGAAATTGGAACTAAAATGTGAAACCATTTTGACAGGTTAGTTTGTTCCCAGCTCCATAAAAAGGAGAATGTTATTCCCTTAACTCGGACTTAGCGTAAATATAGCTCCCGTTTTTAGGGAAGATTCGCTGACGTCAGTGATTCTATGGCATAACATTTCGTGGAAAACAGGAAAATCCCCCAGTATAAACTAAGAGATTTCGTATCGTAGTCGGAAGTACAGCGAACATATTTTGCGGAAACAGGCGAATGTGACCTTCGTTTGTTTTCCCAAGGTCTTTCCTCGTACCGTAGTTTTTCCAAGTTGTTTTTGGGTTAGAAATAAGAGATATATACGCTTTTATAGACTATATGTTTTCCTAGTGTTCTGGAGAATTTATTGTCCAGGCTTTCAAGTGCCGAATGTACGGTTACTGTCCTCAACCGACTGTCGTTATGAAACAAAATTATCTTCTATTTTTTCTTAAAAAGTTATTTTCCTTAACCGATTTTCTTTACGAAACCATTTTTTTTACTTTTGTCTTGAAAAATTAGTCCTAAACCAATTTTTTTAAGAAAATTGTTTTTCATTTTTGCCTTGAAAAATTACTGTCCTAAACCAATTTATTTACGAAACAAAATTTTTTTTTTCACTTTTTTGTCTTGGAAAAATTACTGTCCTCAACCGATTTTTTTTTTAAACAAAATTGTTTTCACTTTTGTCTTGAAAAGTTGCTGTCCTCAATCGCTTTTCTTTATAAAATAAAATTATTTTTACTTTTGTCTTGAAAAATTACTGTCCTAAACCGATTTCATTTAAGAAACAAAATTTTTTCACTTTCGGATTGAAAAATTACTTCCCTCAACCGATTTTCTTTTCGAGACAAAATTGTTTTAATTTCTGTCTTGGAAAATTACTGTCCTAAACCGATTTTATTTACGAAACAAAATTGTTTTCACTTTTAGATTGAAAAATTACTGTCCTCAACAGATTGTCTTTTTAAAACAAAATTGTTTTTATTTTTGGATTGAAAAATTACTTTCCTCAACCGACTGTCTTTTTCGAGACAAAATTTTTGTGTTGGAAAATTACTGTCCTAAACCGATTTTCTTTACGAAACAAAATTGTTCTAATTTTTGTCTTAAAAATTGCTGTCATCAACCGATTTTCTTTATGAAACAAAATTGTTTTCATTTTTGTCTTGAAAATATTTTGTCCTCTGCTGCTTTTCTTTATAAAACAATTGTTTTTACTTTTGTATTGGAAAATTACTGTCCTATACCGAATGTCTGTATGTTTTAATTTTTGTCTTGGAAATCAAGTACTTCTCACACACAATGATTTTTCTGGAGGATTTTGCAATATTCCATTCATTTAAAAGATTGGCCTTGCTTTTAATTTTTTCTGTATAGGTACGCCTATTTCTGTTCCTTCTGAAATTTTAAAAAAATGCATTGCTTTATCGAGATTTTGAATTTGTTATTCGTCCAGAAGTAAATTAAAGTTTGATGCAAGAAATATTGAGAAATGGAATGAGTTTACATAACAAAAACTGGAAAGAAAAAAGTAGGTCCTTCGTACTGATAGATATTCATAAGTATTCATTACTTTATTTTACCATCATCCACACTTATCATATATTATTTTCTCAAAGAACTGTTCGTTATTTTGTGTTCTGTTTTATCTTAAATTTCATCTTCCTGTTATTTTTCTCTTTTTTTTGCTGTATTTACCTTGTTCGTTATTGAAGTCTTTCCTACTTATTGAGGACGTATACGTCACTTCCGGTGCATTACTTCGTAGGCCTTCTGACATGTTCCCTCCTAAATAAATGCGCAGTTCTTTCACCAGTCAGTCAATTTCCTTGGTAGCCCTCTCTCTCTCTCTCTCTCTCTCTCTCTCTCTCTCTCTCTCTCTCTCTCTCTCTCCTAGCTGCTTCACACTATCTCGAATATTGCTTGTTTATTTCTTAGTAGATGTCCTTTAAAAGACCAAACGCACAAACACACACACACACACACACACACACACACACACACACACACACACACATATATATATATATATATATATATATATATATATATATATATATATATATATATGTATATATGTGTGTGTGTGTGATTATATCATACAGCAAGCGACAATATATACAGTATATATACATACATACATATATATATATGCATGTATACTGTATGTATTGTCGCTTGCTCTATGTTATAATCATTTACCTGTTTTTACTGGTTCCCCTCGGGTGTGGGCAGGATACGGACAAGAGATGGTCCGTTCCACTGACTCTTACCAAAAAGAAAAATATTAATAAAGTTTATCATACCTCTCGCTTTAAGCTGTAATATAAGAATAAAGTTTATATTGATATTTAATGAATAAAATGTTTTCGTAGTTGAAAATTTGTGTAAGGATTCAGGATCATTTTCTGTTCCTTCGAAGATTCCATGTTGTAAATCTACTGTACGTATCTGTGATAATCTCTCTCTCTCTCTCTCTCTCTCTCTCTCTCTCTCTCTCTCTCTCTCTCTCTCGGACGAGATATACGAACGATCTGAAAACCAGTTCTTCAAGTGTACTGAATCTTATAAAAAAAAATAAAAATAAAACGCCGTATAACTATAGTTTCCAAATGTCAGTTGTAGGAGGGGAATTCCACCAAGTTTTAAATGTGCCTGGGGTAGAGCTTCTAAGACTTGGGTTTTTTTTTTTTTTTTTTTTGCTCGTATTGGCATCCTTACATAACTATGACACTCTAAAGTACAACAGGATAATGTTTAGCCAGAATCCTTGACAGTCGCTTGGAGCAAGCTTTGCTTGCAATGTTTTCTTGAGTATTTTTTATTTCCTTCTGCTTGTATACGACTTCAGTCGTCACAAACGATCTTTTTGAGATCATGAAGGGCATTCGTTTATTATTCTCCTCCTTTGGAAGGACAGCATTCAGTTTTAAAGATTTGCCCATTTTAGTTTTCTGTAAAAGAAATCTACTGAGGCTAGAGGGCTGTAAATTGGTGTTGATCATCCACCCTTCAGTCGTCAAACGTACCACATTGCAGCCCTCTAGCCTGAGCAGTTTTTATTTTATTTAAGGTTAAAGTTAGCCATGATCGTGCGTCTGGCACCGCTTTAGGTCCAGGCAAAACAGGTCACCACCGGGCCGCGGGTGGAGAGTTTCGTACAGCATTATACGCTGTACAGAAAACCCGATTGCGCCGAGGAAACTTGTCATCTTAGTAACCCCCTAAGCTTACTTTGGCCTGGCCGCAGTCTCTTGATACAGTGAGTGTCTTGGCATTTGACACCACTTCTGGAAGTTTCATTTCCCCAAATCTATTCCTGTGGTGGCCCCGTGGGCGGAGGTGGGAGAGTTTAGTGCCATCAGTGCACCTCCAGCTGGGCACTATAGACATTGCTTAAGGTTCTTTGCAGCGTCCCTTCGGCCCCCAGCTGCAACCCCTTTCATTCCTTTTATTCTACCTCCGTTCATATTCTCTTTCTTCCATCTTACTTTCCTCAACCTTCTCCTAACAATTGATTCATAGTGCATCTACGAGGTTTCCTTCCTGTTACACCTTTAGAGCCTTTTTACTCTCAATTTCCGTTTCAGGGCTGATTGACCTCATAGGTCAATGGGCTTTAGCCTAAATTTTATATTCCTTTCCATATTCTTGGGATGCTGGAAGACTGGGAGAAAGTTAGATAAACGTGTAAGTGAATGACTACATTAGTTGATTAATAGTAGTATTAGTAGAAGAATGGATTTGTCTTTGGAACGGCTCACAGTCGAACCATCTTCCGTACCGTAATAAGGTTCCTCTTGCTACCTTAAGGGTTGGGTTCCTTGCAACGTCTCCTCCCTCGCCAGCCACGTTGCTGTCCGTAGTTTCCTCGTCTTTTACCCCATCCACACTCTACTCGAATATCTCGTTTTCCTCATTTTCCTTAGTGAAACAGACCCTTTCGCGTCACCTCCATGCGAGTGGGAAGACGCAGTTTTCTCTTTAAACTGGTTAAATCTGACTGCTCTTGCTACATACCACTTAAAATAAGAGAGTGTGACGAAGAGACAGAAGATTCGTTCTCATTCTCCTCTCAGAAAACCCCAGAAATTCCCAGCAACGTACGTTTTTCTTTGATTTTTTGTCCCAGAAAGCACACACACACACACACACACACACACACAGATGTGCCTGTGAACGTATTCCTCTTGAGCGCTTGGGCAACAGAGTGAACAAAGCACCAAAGACAAGAGTGGGTGATGAGTTGAACTTTTCGTGTTATTTCGTTCTCTATGACTCTTTATCCTTCAAAGAGGCGGTTGTCTTGCTTTTCCTAATGAACACCATGTTTTTTGGAAGCTTGAATTTCAAGTTAATGGCCTCAGTGGGCTTGTTCCATATGAATAGAGTTCATCTTCTGAATAATAATAATAATAATAATAATAATAATAATAATAATAATAATAATAATAATAATAATAATAATGTACGGATTTAATTTCTCCATCTATCTTAAGCTGGCCACGCTTCATAGCGAGATGATTTACCCTTTTCTCAGTCTCCGCCTTGAAAACTGCACAGCCCACAGTACACACACATTCAAGCAAAAAAGTGACATTGAAACACTGTTATAATATGCGTTTAGTGATCAAGTCCACAGAAGGATGGACGAGAGCTAGAAGCTTTGCATATGTTTTTACAATTACACTTCGTCTGGAATGTTCAAGCATATTACTGTGGATCCTTCTGTACATACAGGGGTTATATTCTGAGCTCCCTTACCTAAATACTCGTAGCTTTTTCAGTGACCTTTGCTACCACAACGCCAGTTTAGTGTATCAAATAAATAAAATAACACTTGGTCAAACAGCAAGGAATCTAGGACGCGGTCAGGCGTAGCCCATCAAGGTTTCCTAGCATATTCGGCACGTGTCGACCCTTAAGACGAAATCGCGGTTTTTCCCTACGGATTATGAAAATTGTGACATTCTGGGACATTTGTAGACGTTGTAGATAACGACCAGACACATTCTGCTGCCATGAGAATGTCATGGGTTTCTAGTCTGTTTCTGTTTTGTGTGTTTTGGATTTCCCATCGTTGCCAGGTCTTCTTGGGAAGAGGAATTCGAAGGTCGTTCTTCATATCCTCCTCTTGATGGCGTGTTTGGTCGGGCATGTCCAGGTTTTTTTTTTTTAGGCTTTGCCTGGAAGTGGTCGATACGTTTCCATTTCCTTCAGTCGCTGGAAGCGTTTTACAAGCTTATTAAAACCTTAATATTACCTATTGAATTCTTTTGCTTCTTTCAAGTGAACACCATAGTCTTTGGAAGCTTGAATTTCAAGCTATTGGCCCTTGTGGGCTTGTTCCATATGAACAGGGTTCAGCTTCTTCTTCTTCTCAATAATAATAATAATAATAATAATAATAATAATAATAATAATAATAATAATAATAATAATAATAATGAACACCACGTTCTTTGGAATCTTGAATTTCAAGTCGGTGGCCCCTGTACTGTAGACTTGTTCCATATGAATAGGTTTCATCTTCTCAATAATAATAATAATAATAATAATAATAATAATAATAATAATAATAATATACGAAGGGAAAAGACCCTCTTTGAGGCAAGTTTTGTTGAATAAAATGGCTGCATTTTGCAAATTGATTTTATACTGATTTTCTCAATTCTTCTAATAATTCGCTTTTCCTGCACATCAGTATTAGTCAATAATTGTCGAATGTTCATATTTCAATGGATGAAACAGTGTATTTCTTACAGCAGAAATTCTTTATTTTAAATCATTACAGCAGGTTACTGAAACCTGGTATGTACATCCGTAGATTTTCCTGATGGTATTTCTTCTTTTTCTTACGTTTATCTGGTATTTTTGGTACTCTTTCTGTCGACATATTTCGACCACCTCGATGGTCATCTTCTGAATTTTGGGATGAATCTGGGGACACAGGGCGCTCGTGGCGGTATATAATGTTGGGGGGTGCGGGTCTCAGATCAGGTCGGTTTTTCATTGGCTGCCTGGGGCGATTCTCCCGGGGCGAAGTCTCCTCTCGCGCAGCGATGGCTCTGTGCTTGCAAGGTCTAGGTTTCTGGTCTATGCTGCGGAGTTCAGCCTTCGCTTACTCCACTATTCCTGCGCTCCATCTGAGTACTGGTATTGCCCATGTTTCCAGCGTTGGGTTTTGACTTGAGTATCGCCTTAAGTCTTTATATATATATTTTTTTTATCTTGGTGTTTTATATCCTCTCTTTCTATTATTCCCAGGTATTTGTTCCCTGTGTTTGATGCTATTCCCATCTGGTAGCTTTATCCCTTCAGTCCTTGTTACTTTGCCTTTTTGTATGTTGACCAAGGCACATTTTTCTATTCCAAACCGCATCCTGATGTTCCCAGATACAATCCTTACAGTCTGGATTAGGATATCTATTTCCTTTCTTGAGTTGGTGCCCAGCATCCAACATGGCTACTTCAAAGAGTAGTGGGGACAGTGAGTCGCCTTGAAAGATCCCTCTCCTAATGTTAACCTCTTCTAGTCTTATCCCAGAGCTTGTAAGTACTGTGTTCCTGTCGCGCATTGTAATTTTAAGGAACCTGATGGTGTTTTCCTCTGCCCCATATATTTGCAGACGTGTGCGGTATCATGTCGAAGGCTTTCTTGTAGTCAATCCATGTTGGTTCCCCTTCATTACCATTTTGTCTTTTGTGCCTCTACACTTCCTTCTGCAGCTTTTCTGTTGGTGGGAGATGGTGTTTGTATCCTCTAGGTAGCTGTATAGCCTTTCACTGGTAGGCAGGTGATAGGCCTGTAGTTACTTGCTATGTTTCCCTTTCTGTACTAAGGATGTTCTCCCTGTCCATTTGCACGCATGGTGGGTTGTGATACATTGCTATTCGTGGGTGTAGGGCCTTGAAGTTTTTGATCCAGTATCCATGGACTTTATTTATTATTGTTAATGTACATGGACCCTTTAGACTTGTTCCAATAGATTGCATGTACAGTGTGAATAATAATAATAATAATAATAATAATAATAATAATAATAATAATAATAATAATAATAATAATAATATTATTATTATTATTATTATTATTATTATTATTATTATTATTATTATTATTATTATTATTCAGGTGACCCCTATTCATATGGAACAAGCCCACAGGGGCCATTGACGTGAAATTCAAGCTTCCAGAGAAGATGGTGTTCATTTGAAATAAGCAACAGAAGGAAATAGGAAATACAGAAAGAAGAGATCAGTTATCAGAAAAGAAAATCTAAAGTAAAAATTAAATGTAAGTAAATTATTAAAATACAGGTAGAACTACTTTATGCATGGTTGCAATGCGTTGCATCTTTGCTTGAACTTTGGAGGTTCCCGTTGCACATCCTCAGGGAGACTGTTCCACAGTCCAACGGTGTGGGGAATAAAGGACCTCTGGAACTGAGAAGTTCGACTCTTTGCAGTATGTTGATGTCCTTTCAAAATAAGTGAGGAGCTACACGCCCACCAAAAGCTATAATCTTATAACCGTCTGATATCCATAAATTCTGCTTTCATCTTTTCAGTGTGTATTTTAAACTTACTTTCTTCTTGGGGGTAAATCATAAATCAAGTGATATTTTACACTTCCAAAATTCACAGGTAAAGAAATAAGAACCATCCTGACGTCATCTTACCTTTCCTGGAATTAGGAATTCTCTTAGCGGGCGTCCCTGAGGACGAGAGGATTCAATGCATCCTAGATAGTATAGGGACGATAAAACTACGCTTATCCTTGACTTGGACGAGAAGGGTCTTCGATCGTAACTACAGGGTCGTACGGAGAGTGCTTGCCACCATTACCACCTACTACGTATACATGGAGGATACTTCGTCCGTTTGGGAACAGAGAGGGACCTTGA
>NC_089743.1:42201476-42206476 GCF_040412425.1 Macrobrachium rosenbergii
CTGTAACAAGCTTTTGTACTAATTTCCCGTGTGTGTGCGTGTGTGCGCGCGCATGTGCGGACTTACACACTCTTATCTACTTATACTCATCTGTAAAACCCCAAACTGCAAACAAATGCAATCTGTGACGAGAGAGCGTGGCATTTAATTTCTCGTACAGGCATTTCACCGAATAAATCACCAATTTCACCACGATTGGTATACCAATCTGCATTATCGATCGGTTCCTAGAAACTCCAGTCGCCCTTGTTGGTTGACGATAGCGGCTACAGCGATCAAGAAAAAAAAGAGAATAAAAGAGGTTTCTGTTTTACGTCGTTTTATCTGTTCGACAGAAGATTATAGATGTCACACTGTACGTGTCCTGAATAGTTAGTTGGTGGGAATTTTTACGACTTTTTGGTACGACTGACTGGAGTTACTGAAATGACAAATGCTTCTCTTAAAGCGGAGAATTTTTAACATTATTATTATTATTATTATTATTATTATTATTATTATTATTATTATTATTATTATTATTATTATTACGATACACTAGAGTTACGAAGATGGCAAAAGCTTATCTTAAGACGACGAATTTTTAAACTATTATTATTATTATTATTATTATTATTATTATTATTATTATTATTATTATTATTATTATTATTATTATTATTCGTACATTAAATATTACGGTAGACTAGAGTTGTTAAAATGACAAATGCTCCTCTTAAAACAAAGAATATTTAAACATTATTATTATTATTATTATTATTATTATTATTATTATTATTATTATTAATATTATTATTATTTACAAAATATCTCTGATTAGGAATCGTTCTAAAATTACCTTGATAAACCTTATGAGAAAAATGTAATTAAACCTAATTAGAAAAGGGTAATTAAGATTTTACCAGTTAAAGAACAAGTAATGCCTTATGCAGAGAATTATACAAAGATAAAAGATGAAGTTTATCCAGACGCAACAGTTGTGTTATATATATTTGCCAAGTTTCTCTGGCATGTCATCTAAAGGAGGAACACTGGGAACTCGAAAGTAACACAAAACTAACAAGTAAATATTTAATGATTTATATATGTGCGTGTGTGTCTGTGTCTGTGTATGTGTGTATATATACAGTATATATATATATATATATATATATATATATATATATATATATATATATATATATATATATATGTATATATATAGTATATACATATATATATAATATATATATACATACAGTAGAAAATAGAGGGGGAGACACTATCAATTACTTTATGGAGTATAAAAATTTGCTCTACATGAAAGTAGATGCAGAGAGAAGAGTTAATGAGCAAATGGATCTCAGTATTAAAGATACTAAATGAGAGATGCAGTCTGAAGTGAATGCAGTTCTGGGTCGATGGAATGGGCATTGTATTGTCAAGTCAGAAGAGAGGCAGAGATGATTGGCTCAAAGGTCAAAAAGGTCAGTGTTGAGTTGAGAATGCATGCGGATATAATTGTTGAAGAATGGGAAGACACCAGAAGTTGGTGTGATTACAGTTGAGGTGCTGTGCGCACCTGTGATAGTGTGATTGACTGGCTGACCAGGATTTTTAAGGTGTGTCTGGATGATGGAAAGGTTCTAAAAGAATGAATGAGAGGACTAATAATTATTCCGTTTGTGACAGAGGTAGCTGTAAGGATTATAGTCTTAATATTCTTAAGACTATAATCCTTACAGATTAATATTGTTAAGTATACCAGGGAAAGTGAATGGTAAGATTTTTATCAAGAGAGAGATAAGAGAAGGATACATATGGAAAGAAAAGTGCGTGGGTTTAGACTAAGAAGGTGTAAGGATCAAATGTTGTGAAACAATTAAGCGAGAAATTTAGAATAAAGGACAAAAACTGTGTGGCATACATGAACTTAAAAAATGTGAAAACAGACCGAGTAGAGAGGAAGTTTGGAGGATGGGAAGGAAATAGGGTATAAGATAAGGTTAAGCACAACTGAATTTTTTAGACTGGAGACAAAGTGAGACAAGGAAGGTTAAGCACAACTGAATTTTTTAGACTGGAGACAAAGTGAGACAAGGAAGGTTAAGCACAACTGAATTTTTGGAGACAAAGTGAGACAAGGAAGGTTAAGCAAATTTTTTAGACTGAGACAAGGACAAGGTTAAGCACAACTGAATTTTTTAGACTGGAGACAAAGTGAGACAAGGAAGGTTAAGCACAACTGAATTTTTTAGACTGGAGACAAAGTGAGACAAGGAAGGTTAAGCACAACTGAATTTTTTAGACTGGAGACAAAGTGAGACAAGGAAGGTTAAAGCACAACTGAATTTTTTAGACTGGAGACAAAGTGAGACAAGGAAGGTTAAGCACAACTGAATTTTTTAGACTGGAGACAAAGTGAGACAAGGAAGGTTAAGCACAACTGAATTTTTTAGACTGGAGACAAAGTGAGACAAGGAAGGTTAAGCACAACTGAATTTTTTAGACTGGAGACAAAGTGAGACAAGGAAGGTTAAGCACAACTGAATTTTTTAGACTGGAGACAAAGTGAGACAAGGAAGGTTAAGCACAACTGAATTTTTTAGACTGGAGACAAAGTGAGACAAGGAAGGTTAAGCACAACTGAATTTTTTAGACTGGAGACAAAGTGAGACAAGGAAGGTTAAGCACAACTGAATTTTTTAGACTGGAGACAAAGTGAGACAAGGATGCGTTATGTCTCCATGGGACTCAATATAGTTATGGACTGAATGATACAAGAAGTCAGAAAAATGAAAGTTCACACACGTGCAAGTTATGGAATACGAAAATGAGTCACGAATAGTTTGTGGGAATGGTTGATGTTCGCAGATGATACAGTGCTGATTAGTCAAAGTGCATAGAAACTGGCGAAAGAATTTAAAAGTGTCTGGAAAAGCAGAGAAATGTGACCTTGCGACTGAACTGAAGTGAATACAAGTTGAAAGCATGAGCAGGATGTTTATATTTTGGCTGTAATCCATTCTTTTAAGATGGCCTCTACGGCGAAATCTTTTCCTACTTATATGAATGTTGTTGGGGTCAGAATTTATCCTATTCAGAACCTCCACATTTCTTACTCTGATACCAAGGATCTTTTGCAAGCATTTTAAACACTAGCCATTGTTTTCATTGTGATAATTTCTTAGACAAGGAGCCTAATATTCCAGCTGCCTTGCCAATTGGAGTGAACGTCTCTTCATTCAAACTAAGGTTTCAGAAGAGGGCAGAAGCAGGATAGCAGAAAATGTCAACATTTTCAACTGATTCACCATCCAGGGCAAAATATCTTTCTGAATTCCGAAGTACATTGTACTGTTTAACAAAAAGTTTTCTGTCATTAATAATGAAGACAGACATTGCATTCCTCTGATAATTTATGGAAAGGCATTCGAGACGCTATGGTTTCGTCAGCAAAAAATAACCCTTTGCTGTAAAATCAGTCAATTTTGTCTTAGCCCATAACCTCCTGATGTTGAACAATCTGTCATTGATTGTAAAAAGTACATAGCCTTCGACCTTGTTATCTTCGAGTAAGTAATGCAACAAGGAGGAAGACTGTATATTAAACACAGCTGGTGCCATAATACATCTTAGTTCAGGCTACAAACATACCGTTAAAGACAGCACCAGAATTAGATATGCTATGCTAATTTTAATGGACTTTCGATGGCACTCAAGGAAGTGTTGAATAATGAATTCCCTTGAATTACTGGATTACTTACTGAAGTTTTCAAGGTTCAAGAATATCACCTTTGAAGTTTGTAAAGTGATGCGACTGTGGACAAGGGAAAGCTTTGTTTTGGGATTTTATAAATTTCAAATCTGTGCTCTACAAGGCTAGTGAGACGCAAGTCTTTGGTTCAACTCTGTCAAGAACAAGATGTGTGGAGAGCCATCTCTGATGTAAGAATGATTTT
Source organism: Macrobrachium rosenbergii (assembly GCF_040412425.1). Lineage (NCBI taxonomy): Eukaryota > Metazoa > Arthropoda > Malacostraca > Decapoda > Palaemonidae > Macrobrachium > Macrobrachium rosenbergii. Next base: position 42,205,418 of record NC_089743.1, read on the forward strand.
CCTTCTAATGACAGATAGTCCCTTGTACCTACATATATTCAGTCTTTGTTTAGAGAAGTACAGGTAGAATGTTTAAAGTCCGCTATTATTCTGCCATAAGCCAGACAGTTCTCCAGACAAAGTTCTGGCCAGGCCTACTCGTACGGTGTGATTTCAGGGTATTGCTATTTACCTCTAAATCCAAGATTCTGGAAGACATATATAAAGGAATTCATCATTCAAAGCTGGGAACATTATCAGGAATGTCGCTTAAAAAGAAGGAAGGAAAGTCTTTTGTAAGCAATGAGATGAAATGTTTTTTTTTTCTGCCCCTCTCAGTTGATATCCAGTTCCAGGTGAATACCATCAAAACAATATTTATTGTTTAAAGCTGTATTAGAATTTTATGGAGGAACAGAACAAGTTATTGAGTAAGAAAGGGGAAACAGCAGACGTTGTAAAAGATAGTGCATTTATTTGCAATGTTGAGAAGTTACAAGCAAGTAAAGGAGATTGAAAACATTTAAAAGAGGCTCGTCATGATGGTGAATTGAGCTACTAGCTAACTCGTGTGAATGTATTTTCAAAATATGAAAGGGAGGAACGTCCACGGTCGTTTTCAATTCACGTATCTACTCGAATTCTACGCGAATTGACACGTTCTGAAAAACGAATTCTGGGAAAAAGCTGCTGTAATAAGATTTCAACCTCAAACTGTCGATAAAGCCAGCGAAACGAACGAACCGTTAAGTAATCTTGACGTTTTTATCTTGGCAAGCCCTCCATCTCAAAGAGAAAAACATCCCGCGGTTCGGTTAAATCTGCATTTGCTAGGATTCTCGTTTTTATACACACACACACACAGTTATCCACTGTTAAACTGTTTCAGCATGGACTGGAGATGACCCAAAACCAACAAGGCAAACAGTCGCTGTCAGTGTACCTCACGCGGTGCACCGTAGGCATTTACTGACGGTTCTTTGCAGCGTCCCTTCGGCCCCTAACTCCAACCCCTTTCATTCCTTTTACTGTAGCCCCGTTCATATCCTCTTTCTTCCAACTTACTTTCTACAGTCGGCT